>NC_140487.1:73452951-73822951 GCF_964271855.1 Acomys minous
CCCCAGCCTCAACCTCTCTAGCCCAGGGGCTGGGCTGTTCTTCCCTGTACCATCCAACCATTTTGGTTACCAGCTTTCTTTGTACCTTTGGGCCTCCTGGCTGCTGAGCAGGGTCTCCTGGCTCTTCCCTTCCCTTCTCTCCCACATGGCCCAGCTCAGGCTGGTCATGTCCATTCTGGACTCTCCCACATGTCCCTGTCTCTGCCTCTGGCTATGTCCTCCCACATGTCTAAATCAAACTTTCCCTTTCACCCTTCCTAGGAGCACTCATGCTCCTTTCCTTTCTTTTTGCTGTTGATTCAGTGGAATGTATTGTTTCCCCTTTCTCTAAGCAGTCACATCTTCTTTGGGATGTTTTTGCTCATCAGAGCTTACTTTGGGTTCTCTCTTGCTATTGACGTGTGTTTCTTCTTGTATCTTCTCTCCCTATGCTAGAGACTTCCGGCCTTGACTGCACACTAGACTCACTTAGGGGAGCTCTTAAAAACAAACAAACAAACAAACAAACCTACCTCAACTACATGCTCAGGCCATACCTAACACTAAACAAATCAGAACGTGGGTCAGGGAGTAGCCTGGAGGGTGTAATCTGAAAATTTCTCAGGTGATCCAAACTGTATGCCTCTCTTCTCACTACTACCTTTTTCCCTTCTCTCTTTTTTAAAAAGCAAAGTAGGATCACAAATTGGCTAAACGCTCTGAGGACAGTGCTTGTGAGTTTTGATCTTAGTACTGAGCATGACACCTGATATTTGGAAGGTAATTAAAAACTGAACATGAACTAAAAATAAGCCTTTTTGCACTAGTTTAGATAGCATATTAATCTGAGGCCATTTTAACTGGTTCCCTTCCCCTGGGCTGAACAACCCAGAACAGTTACTAAGTCAGCTTGTATTCTGCCAAACCACGGAGTTATTCTATGCCTCTCTAAGTTCACACAGAACTTGCGAATAACAAATACAGGTGTCTCCCTCTAAAAACTCAACTGAAGAAAAGTCCTCACTCGGAAAACAAATGAAGCACAGAACAACTGTTGATAAGCCTTGCCCTGCACTCCGCTTCCTTCTAGGTGGTCTATTGTGTGGAAAGCCTCCTCAAAACCTTGCTTTCTCTGTGAGGAGCTTGTTGACTGTGACAGCATATAATAATTTATCTCCTTGGAAAAGACACAAAGCAAAAGCCTTTGCTTTTATATGGATCGCCTAGCACTCAGTTGGCATTTCATTTTATATGAGGTTGGCAGTGTATGGCCTGTGGCTCCCACCTGCTCACCAGTTTGGTTTTTTATATCCTAGAAGCCATTTAAGGGCTGCCACTTTTAAATGGTTTCTTTAAAAAAAAAACCCTAAAGAATAATATTTTGTAATGTGGGCAAATTATATATAACATACACTTCACTGTCACACCCAGAAGAAATCTTGGCAGAGGGCTTAGTTTCCCTTAAGCCACATTGCAGGTCAAATGCTTTGTGGAGTTGGAAGCCAGTGCTAAAGTCACTTTTCCAATTCATAAATCCTAAGGCAAAGGTAGTGTGTGCAAGGTTTCAGGAAAGTGACTACAGCTGTACCTGTGAGATACTATTATACAGTTTGGAAGGGTGTGGCTACAATTTTCTATTTTGGTATTTCATGGAGAAAAAAACAAAACAAAACAAAGGCAAAACATTATCTAAGATGTTCATTGGGTTAATGGTGCCCAGAGTATTTACTTAGGCCTCTTAAAAACACTGCTATGCTTAAAAAGATCAATATTATGTTACTATCTGATATCATTATATTACGGAATGGTAACCATAATTAATCAAAATGTTAACATACACTGCTCTCAATAAGCAGTATATTAATTCATATTGGAATAAAGATAAAGCCAAAAAGCAATTTTAAATACCCTAACCTGAAATACTGACATCCTGTAGGAAATAGTTATTCTAAATGAATTTTATCTTTCAAATGTCAACTATCTTTATTAGTTTTTATTTTGTAATGAAAAAGATTAAGTGGGTTATAAAATTCCAGAATATGTCAAAACAGCCTCAAAAAAAGGACCCCAGAATCCCCAAAAATTATTCTGGAAGAGGAATGGGGTTAATCAATCCAACCAGACCCATAATCTACCAATTAATTCACAGCCCAATGGGCAACAAACAGAGCCATCTGTTTAACTATTTGTACCCTTTCCCAGAGGGAAAAGGGAAATAGGTGTGCCTCTTGAAACAGGTGATGGGTTGCCAGGAGAAGAGGCTGCCCTCGAGACATGGCTGAGTGGGTTTCATTCAGAGAACATCTGCAGATGTCAACTGGCCTCCTTACTGGAACATTTGGGATGTGCAAGTGTGTACAGTCCCTAGACACAGCTGGGGTGCTGAGGCTTCTATTAGGTAAACAACCAGGGGCAGGTAGGCTAATTGGACTCAACTGTTTTGTGACAGCTAGGGTATGATGCTGACTCTCCCACACAGAATCTTTCAGATACTTCAAAAACTGGAATCCAAGTTAGACAAATGAACCAAGGACAAGGCTGGAAAGGGTGAGCTCATTTAGCAGTAAGTCTCAGAAGCTGAAAGCATTCTAGGCCTAGGTTAGATTGTATGAAGGCCAGGAGCTTCCAGAACTAGGCCTAGGTTACCAGAGTCAGTAAGCCTCCAAGACAACAACTTCTGGAGAGTAAAAGTTACTTTTAAAGGAAACTGAAGAAAAGGGAGAAGGGGGAGGAGGGAGATGAAAAGGAGGAAGATAGTAATAATCATCATCATCACCATCATCATCAAGTTTGACCACAATTCTTAGGAAAAGAAATAGAAATACTAGTGAGTCTCTAGGTTGGTCATAGAAGTGTAGGTGGGCGTGTCTTAGTTAAGGTTACTTTTGTTGTGATGGACACCATGACTAGAAACAACTTGGCGAGGGAAGGGTTTATTTCACTTACAGTTCCATATAACAGTCCATCATCAAAAGCTGTGAGAGCAGGAACCTGGAGGCAGGAGTGATGCAGAGGCCACAGAGGAGTGCTGCTTACTAGTTCGCTCCATATGGCTTGCTCAGCCTGCTTTCTTATAGTCCCCAGGACAATCAGCCCAGCAGTGGTACCACCTACAATGGACGGGCCCTCCCATATTGGTCACTAATTAAGAAAACGCCCTACAGGTTAGCTTAGAGCTGGATATTACAAGAGCATTTTCTCAAGTGAGGCTCTCTCCTCTCTGATAACTCCAGCTTGTGCCAAGTCAACATAAAACGAGCCAACATAGGGTGGGTATTTCTTCCCAGGAGACACAACCTAAGAAGCATGTGGTGTCATTGGATACAGTCAATGGAAACGGTCAGGAAACGGTCAAGAGGACTGTAGAGAAGGAGGACTTGAATCTGAGAGTTTGCAAAGGTAGTAACTCTTGGAGATAATTTAATAATAATCTTCAAATAGGTAAGTTTGCATAATACTGTTCATAACTGACTGACTTTTTAAGAAAGAGAATTACATTGTAGCATAGGGAATGGAGCAAAAATTAATGTGAAATGTGCTTCAACTGTCAATGTTCAGGTTTTTCCTTTGGTAAGCAAATTTAAATACATTCTATGTTTGAATATTCTTATATGTTTATGGAAAAACAGGTCAGGTAGCCCTCTTTTAAACTTTCCATGTCTTCTTATTGCACTTAGGACAAAATCCAAATCTCTGGTTTTAAAATTCTTTACCAAGGGCTTTTAATCCTGGTATATCTGAAAATACCTGAAAACCACAGAAGTTTATCTATCAGGCTCACAGGCAGAGAAGCCCGGGACCTGGCTGCCCTCTGATCCCTTTCCCTTAGTGTCTCCACAGCACCCTGTGTCTGTGCCTATGTGGGAAGCCATGCCAAACTCTGCCATGTCAGAAATCCTGTGCTTAGGCTGTATGCTGTGACCTTCGAGTTGCTGACCTTTTGCCTCACAAGGTCTTGTGTTCCAGGCTATCCTTGGACTATTTACCTTTGAAAGAAGTGGGGAAGTCCCAACTTGGAACCACCCAGAGGATTAAGGAAGTTCTTACAGGGAACTACTCAGAGAACTAGGAAGTTCTACAGGGAGCGATTTAGGCTATTGTATTCTTGCCCGGGGGCTAGGGTGACTGAAATTAGAATAAATCCCATTGACCTTGCTCTATATATGTTCCTGCTAGTCAGCAATAAAGTGAATCTTGATCAGAAATTTCCTGACTTGATTTGTTATTTCTCGCGTCTCTGTATCCTACTTTCAATCCCCAGTCCCCTCTTTCAGGTGAACCCTGATTGGATTTTTCCAGCGGGCTGGGACCTGACATGCCTAGAATGTTCCTCCCCACTCTGCAGCACTCCGTCCTATCCTTCACAGCGTCTGCGATGGCTTCCTGCTCCTCTGCTAGAAAACCTGTTTTTACAACTTAGATCCTTCTATTAGAGGAGCCTACTTTTCTTCTTTGTCACTTGATCATTATCTGTCTCCTTCCATTAGAACAGAGCAGCCATGACTGCAAGAACTTGCCTAATAGATTCATTTCTCTCAGCAAAAATTGGTATATCTAATTTTTTATATTATAAATTGACAAGTTATAATTGTACACATTCACAGAGTGCAAAGTGATACTATGACTTAGGAATATAACAGGAAGCAAACTAACATACCCAGCATCAAGGACGCATCATTTTTCTGTGGAGAACATTTGAAACTTCGTTTTAGTGACTCTGAGCTATAATTACTTACTAGATTCCCCACACTGTGCAGTGCATTCCAATAAGGGTGGGAAGCCTGACCCTTCATCTAACTGAGGCTTTGTACCACTTACCCCCATTACTCCAACATCTCCAACCACCTGGTAAGCACCACTCCACCCTCTTCTCACAGGCGTGAGGAAACGTCTTTGTATCTGGCTTATTGTACTTAGCACAGTATTTGTCTGTTCCATCTGTGTTGTTGTAAGTGACAACATGTCTTTTTAAAACGCTCAATAGAAACCCCTTGTGGATCTGCAGCACACTTTCCCCCCATTCATCTGTTGATGGACATTTGGGCTGAGTCCATGACCTGGCTATGTAAACAGTGTTTTAGTGAATAAGAGACTGCAAACATCTTGGAAACACACTGACTTTAATTTGGGGAGTAAACATTCAGAAGTAGGATTGTCAGGTGCCACATTATTTGTAGCTTTTTGAGGAGCCCTAGTTTTTTTTTTTTTTTTTTTTTTTTTTTTGTTTGTTTGTTTATTTTGGTTTTTGAGACAGGGTCTCTATGTAGCCTTAGCTGTCCTGGACTCACTTTGTAGACCAGGCTGGTCTCAAATTTACAGCGATCCACCTACTTCTGCCTCCCAAGTGCTGGGATTAAAGGCGCGCACCACTACGCCCGATGTGAGGTGTTTTATGGCACCATAAGTTACACTCTCAGCAACAGTGTATGGGCGATCTCTTTTCTCTACATCCCCATTAGCAGCTACTTTTCGTCATTTTGGCAACAGCCTTAGTGAGAGTTGTGCGGAAGTATTTCGTTATTTTTAAATTTGCATTTATTAAATAATTAGTGATGTGAGGTTTTCTAAAAATATCTGTTGGCCATTTATACATCTTTTGAGAAATATATACATTTTGAGAAATTCCTATTCAGGCCTTTAGTTTTTAGTTTCTGTTTTTGTTTTGTTGTTAGTGATATAGAATTCAACTCTAGAGCCTTAAACAAGCTAAGTATGTGCTCAAGTATACCCTCACATTCTCCATCCATTGCTAATAAGGTTTGTTTCCTACTAACTACTAATCAAATGTATGGTTTGGAAGTATTTTCTCCCAAGTGTAGGCTGTCTCTTCGGTCCTTTATTCCTTTGTAAATGTCTTCTCATTTGTCTGTTTTTGCTCTCATTTTCTCTACTTTGGAGGTCAAATCTGAACACACTTTGCTACAGCAATGCCATGGAGCTGTGCTGTGTACTCTCTCTGAAGTCTCGTGTGTCACGTGAAGGCTTTAGCCGCCTGCACTTCATTTCTGTATTCCGTGTGAGATGCTGTGCCTCCTCTGATATGTAGACTTGTTAAAGCCTTATGAATTCTTGGCACCTCTGTCAGAACTCAATTAACTGTACACACATGAATACATTTCTGGTCTCTCAATTCTATTCTTCTGGTCAATGAGTCTGTTTTTATGTCAGCATTGTGGTGTTTTAATTACTACCACTTTGTAGCATAGATTGATATCAGGTAGTGCAATGTTTCCAGTTTTGTTCTTTTAGCTCATGACTGTCTTGGCTATTTCGGGTTTTACTTTTATAGTTCCACATGAATTTGTGGTTTAAAAATATTTCTATAAAAACATATAGTAGGGGCTGGGACTATATATACAAAAATATATAGTAGCACTCACATATGGCTGTGCATACTTGTGAACCCAAGACAGGGGGACTGAGATAGGTGGACTCCGGGTGCTGGCTGGCTAACCAGGTTAGAAAATGGTGAGCTTCAGGTTCAGAGAGACCCTGTCTGCAGGCAATAGGTGGGGCATAGCAGATGAAGATATGGACATCGTATTCTACACGCATGAGTGTACGAATCCACACATTCATCTGCTGTACCAAATACTGTGCATGTACACACACAGATACACACACACACACACACACACACACACACACACACACACACACACACTAGCAGATGAAGATATGGACATCGTATTCTACATGCATGAGTGCACGAATCCACACACTCATCTGCTGTATCAAATACTGTGCATGTACACACACACACACACACACACACACACACACACACACACACAAGCAGATGAAGATATGGACATCGTATTCTACATGCATGAGTGTACGAATCCACACATTCATCTGCTGTACCAAATACTGTGCCTGTACACACACACATACACACACACACACACACACACACACACACACACACACACACACACTAGCAGATGAAGATATGGACATCGTATTCCACTTGCATGAGTGTGAGTGCACAAATCCACACATTCATCTGCTCTATCAAATATTGTGCACAGACACACACATACACGCATGCACGCAGGCACACACATACACTGAGATTTGAAAGGCATTACATTGAATCTGTACATTACTTTGGGTAGCATGGCCATTTTTCCAGTTGCACAATATGAATTGTTCCACAAACAGGGGTTATTACTCCAGCTATTTGTGCCTTCTTCCATTTCTTTTATTCACATTATCACATTTATCATGTTCAGCTCATAGGTTTTTCATCTCCTTGGTTACATTTATTCCTAAGCATTCTTTGTAGTCTTTGTAAATGGACTGTCCTCCTGATTTACTTTCATTATGCTCATTCTGAGTGTATGAAGTGTGACTGACTCCTGTCCTCTGCGATCTCACTGTGTCCTATGCGATCTCACTGTGTGCTCTGCGACCTCACTGTGTGCTCTGCGACCTCACTGTGTGCTCTGCGATCTCTCTCACTGTGTCCTCTGCGATCTCTCTCACTGTGTCCTCTGGAATCTCACTGTGTGCTCTGCGACCTTACTGTGTCCTCTGCGATCTCACTGTGTGCGCTGAGACCTCACTGTGTGCTCTGCGATCTCACTGTGTGCTCTGCGACCTCACTGTGTCCTCTGTGATCTCACTGTGTCCTCTGCGATCTCACTGTGTCCTCTGCGATCTCTCTCACTGTGTCCTCTGCGATCTCACTGTGTGCTCTGCGACCTCACTGTGTGCTCTGCGATCTCTCTCACTGTGTCCTCTGCGATCTCACTGTGTGCTCTGCGACCTCACTGTGTGCTCTGCGATCTCTCTCACTGTGTCCTCTGCGATCTCACTGTGTGCTCTGCGATTTCACTGTGTGCTCTGCGATCTCACTGTGTGCTCTGCGACCTCACTGTGTGCTCTGCGATCTCTCTCACTGTGTCCTCTGCGATCTCTCTCACTGTGTCCTCTGCGATCTCACTGTGTGCTCTGCGACCTCACTGTGTGCTCTGCGATCTCTCTCACTGTGTCCTCTGCGATCTCACTGTGTGCTCTGCGACCTCACTGTGTGCTCTGCGATCTCACTGAGTGCTCTGCGACCTCACTGTGTGCTCTGCGACCTCACTGTGTGCTCTGCGACCTCACTGCGTGCTCTGCGATCTCACTGCGTGCTCTGCGACCTCACTGCGTCCTCTGCGATCTCACTGCGTGCTCTGCGATCTCACTGCGTGCTCTGCGATCTCACTGCGTGCTCTGCGATCTCACTGTGTCCTCTGCGATCTCACTGTGTGCTCTGCGATCTCACTGTGTGCTCTGCGACCTCACTGTGTCCTCTGCGATCTCACTGTGTCCTCTGCGACCTCACTGTGTGCTCTGCGATCTCACTGTGTCCTCTGCGATCTCACTGTGTCCTCTGCGATCTCACTGTGTCCTCTGCGATCTCACTGTGTGCTCTGCGATCTCACTGTGTGCTCTGCGACCTCACTGTGTCCTCTGCGATCTCACTGCGTGCTCTGCGATCTCACTGCGTGCTCTGCGACCTCACTGCGTGCTCTGCGATCTCACTGCGTGCTCTGCGATCTCACTGCGTGCTCTGCGATCTCACTGTGTGCTCTGCGATCTCACTGTGTGCTCTGAGATCTCACTGTGTGCTCTGCGACCTCACTGTGTCCTCTGCGACCTCACTGTGTGCTCTGCGATCTCACTGTGTGCTCTGCGATCTCACTGTGTGCTCTGAGATCTCACTGTGTGCTCTGCGATCTCACTGTGTGCTCTGCGATCTCACTGTGTGCTCTGCGACCTCACTGTGTGCTCTGCGATCTCACTGTGTCCTCTGTGATCTCACTGTGTCCTCTGTGATCTCACTGTGTCCTCTGGAATCTCACTGTGTGCGCTGAGACCTCACTGTGTGCTCTGCGATCTCACTGTGTGCTCTGCGATCTCACTGTGTCCTCTGCGACCTCACTGTGTCCTCTGCGACCTCATTGGGTCCTCTGCGACCTCACTGTGTCCTCTGCGACCTCACTGTGTCCTCTGTGACCTCACTGTGTCCTCTGAGATCTCACTGTGTCCTCTGCGATCTCACTGTGTGCTCTGCGACCTCACTGTGTGCTCTGTGACCTCACTGTGTGCTCTGTGATCTCACTGTGTGCTCTGCGACCTCACTGTGTCCTCTGCGACCTCACTGTGTCCTCTGTGACCTCACTGTGTCCTCTGAGATCTCACTGTGTCCTCTGCGATCTCACTGTGTCCTCTGCGATCTCTCTCACTGTGTGCTCTGTGACCTCACTGTGTCCTCTGCGATCTCACTGTGTTCTTTTATTAGTCTTGGCAGTTTGCATTAGTAGAATCTTTAGGTTCTAACATCTATCAGTGTCACTGATCATGTCATTAGCAAAGAACGAAAATCTTACTCCTTTCTTTTCTTTCTTTCTTTTGCTTATTTGCCTAGCACCTTGTCCTGCCCAGATCCTTGTGGAAAGGGTTTTAATTTTCACCATTGTACACCACATTAACTGTGAATTTACTATATGGGGCTTTAACTGTGTTAAAGTGTATTCCTCCATCGCACAGCTGCTGTGTTTTCCAAAAGAAAGGACACTGACTTTTGTCAATCATTTTCTTTGTGTCTAATGAGATGGCCATACAGCTTTTATCCTCCACTCTGTTAATGTGATGCATCACATTTATTGATCTGTGGATGCTGATGTGTCTCTGCATCCCAGGGATAAATCCCACTCCATCATGGGGGATGATCCTTTTAATGTGCTGTTGAATTGGATTTGCTAGTACTCTGTTGAGAAATCTTGTATCTGTTTGTTAAGAAGGTTGTCCTGTAGTTTTCTTTTCATATACTGCCCTTGCCTGGCTTTGGTACTAGGGTCTCAATAACTGCTGAATAAATAAGGTAACAGATTGAATATGGAATGATGTATTTGCAGTATAAATACCACAGGCACAACAGAAGGCATAAAAAATTTTTCCTCTGACATCAATGAGTATCAACGATGACATTAATGAATGTAATAATAAACAAATATGTGAACACAGTCATCACAGTCTAGGCACTTTTCTATTCTTGTGTATGTGCAAGTATGGTGTGGAATGTGTATGTGTGTGAGTGCAGTGTGTATGTATGGGTGAGTGTGAATGTACGTAAGTGTGAGCTTAGTATGTATGTGAGTGTAATCTGTGTCTGTGATATATATGTGTAAGTGTGGTATGTATATTTGTGTGCATGTGTATATGTATGCATATATGTATATGTACAAATGCATGTCTCTGTGTGTGGTGTGTGTATATTTGTGTGTGTGTGTGTGTGGTATGTGCTGTGGTATACATGTGTGAGTGTAGAATGGTTGTATGTATGTGATATATATATACACAGTGTGTGTTGTGTATGTATGTATGTATGTATGTATGTCTCTCTGTGTATGTGGTATGTATGTATGCATGTCTTTATGAATGTGGTATGTGCATGTGAGAGTGTGGTGTTTGTGTGTGGATGTATGTGTATGGAGTGTTTACTGTGGTATATGCACATTTTTGCTTGTGAGGGTGCATGCCTGTGTGTGCACTCATGGAGGCCTGCTCTGTCACTCTCCACTATATTTCTTAGAGACAAGGTTTTTACTGCGCCTGGACAAAGGCCGCCAGCAAGACCCAGAGAGCTTCCTATCTCTGCTCCCGTCTTCCCCAGGCCTGGGGTTACAGATGTATGTGTGGTCATGTCTGAGGTTTTACTTGGATGTTGGGTCCTCATGGAAGCCTTTATCCTAGAATATCAAGCACTTCTGCTCATTGAGTCATCTCTCCAGCCATGTTCCTTGATGATACAACACTCCTGTGTGGCAGATGGGTTCATCACTTTCATCTGGTAGATGAAACTCCTGGGCATGGAGGTTAGAGAACCTGACCTTTGTCAGATGATTGTTGGGGCAGATCAAACTAGGCCCACTGCTGGTTTTCTGGAGCCTGGCCTGCTTAGGACTGTGCTACTCCTCTACGCCTCCTCAAAGGCTTCTACGTTTTCCATTACTTCTTTAACTCCATTGCTTCCTATTTGGGCTTTAAAGTCAGACAGAGTTCGCTTCTAATGCATGCACTACGACTTCTCCACTCTGTGCCCTTCGATACATTATTAATCTTTCCAAACCTGTTTTTTCATGGGTAAGGTAAGGAGAATCCAATTTAATAGAATCGTTGTGAGTGACTAGATAGGCTAATGACTTATACAGTCCTCTGCACTGTGACTATGCACTTTACTGAGTATTTGTTTCTACTGAATCTACATCTTATTACTGTGAATCAAGGTTACTGCAATAGGCTCCTACCTGATCACAAGAGGCCAAGCTAGGCAGGAGAAATGAAGTTTGCTGCTTCCTACTGAATTTACAAGACATATGGTTAGGGGGAAACACCTGCAACATCTGTTTGGGTCAAGAGAGCAGGTGGCATGGACAGTGAAGTGAAGGCATCCATCTGACCAATAACCATGGGTGCTCAGGCTATGAGGATATGTTATGCTAGTTCCTAAAGCTAATTATGTGCAAAAAGTCACAGTAACTTCCTTCTAGAAGCTGGGAGTTCAGACAGGGATTTCTAACCAGGAACACACGTGACAACCACTTTTAAAAGTACAGTTGCCAAGGCCTAATGCTCAGTGGACCTAGTATGGGAAATCTAATGTATTACAATGTCCCCTAATAATGTTGGTGTGAATCTACAGTTGAAGAATAATGTCATGAAAAGAAAAGCATACACATATCAATACATGGTCAAATCACACACAGAAATGTAAGTTGCCACTGGGATGACTTCAGAAGCACATTAAAAATGCTCACCTGATTCATGCTTTCTGTGAAGCAGATAGGACATATTTTAAACCACTCAGTTGATATTTATAGTTAATAAAACTGTGTGTTATGGTTTAAATGATAAAAGCCCCCCATAGGTTCATGTGTTCTAATACTTGGTCCCCAGTTGGTGGAACTGTTTATGAAGGATTAGGAGGTGTGGCCTTGTTGAAAGAGGTCTGTCACTGGGTGGCTTTAAAACATTCGTGTCATTCTCAATGTGCCTTCTCTGCCTTCTGCTTGGTGACTGAGATGGGAGATGCCAGCTGCTCTTGCCACCGTGCCATTGTTCCAATAACACAGACTCTAATAATCTGGAATTGTAAGCATAATTATTAAATGAGCTCTTTTATAAGTTACTTTGTCATGGTATTTTATCATAGAAACAGCAAAGTAACTTAACACTGAGTGTCAGTGCTGAGTGAGCCAGGAAGGTGGAGAGAAACTGCCTTCATTGTCAGATGAGAGTTAGAGCTGGGTAGGCTTTTGCAGAAGGTTCCTCTTGCTCATGACTTCACTTGCCCAATGTTAAGGCCAGCTCAACTCTATTCTCAATCCTGCATGTTATGCAGGGATACAGAAGCACTTCCGGTGTCTGAAGGCATCCATAAATGTCCAGTTTCTGCTATTTCACACAATGGGGCTGGAGAGACCTTCCACAGCTCCACGTGGCTCATGCTGTCCACCTCACTCTATGCCAGTCATATACTCTGACACACAATGGGGAAATTGCACAACTTTCTTTCCTGTCTCTGCACACATCCTGTCCTTGCTATGATTTCCCCATGCATCCGTTCTTCCCATGCAGTTTCACAGAAGCTTCATCATTCCTCCCACAAACATGCCAAGGGGCCAACAAGCTGCCATCCCTGAACTGGACCTGCTTTTTTGTCATCCTACTTTAATCACGGGTGCCCCCTTAGCACTCTGGCATGCTAGGGATCAAATCCAGGGCTCTTGGTACATGAGCCAAAGTCTACAGAAATTCCACTGAGCCTCCTCCTTAGCTTGCAAGTGTGTTATGCTGCAGGGTGTCTTCATACTCATGCATGAGTTCTAGCTCCTTTAGCAAGGCATAGTGTATAGCAGAGGTTTTATTTGTATTTTCTACTAGGTCCAACATTATGACAGTGTGTGTGTGTGTGTGTGTGTGTGTGTGTGTGTGTGTGTGTGTGCGCGCGCGCGCGCACATGTGCATTATACCAGCCACTGGAGAAACTAATGAACTGATGCTAAATTAGAATGAAGTGAAACTGGAGAAAACTGTGACTTCCAAGCATTAACTGATTCTTTCGGGACAGATGGGACTGCTGGTTGACTCTCGGGGCAAAGAGGACAAGCCTGGGGAGAGAAGCATTGGGCTTGGAGGTAGCAGAGTAATAGACAAACTGGCAGACTGGGAACATGGGATGTTTCTAAACTCACAACTGAGTTTCCTTGAAGCTCCGAAGGGTGTGACTAATTAAGGAAACTGCTCTTAGTCCTCATTTCCCTTTCAGGGGAACATCTGTATCCCAAGCATGTGCCATGACATCACTCCACAGCAGTCTTTCTCTCCTGAGCCCTGTGCTTACACAGGCAAGATGGCCCTGACCTTTCCCCAGATCTTTAAGCCCACAGCTCTGCTCAGGTTCTCTTGGCAGACTCAGGCGGCAAACCGACTCTCAGCAGAGGGCGTTGTGAGCTGAGGGGTTTGACAGCTTCCCTGAGAGATCTGCTGAGAATCACGTGGGAGAAAGGCAGGCTGCAACGCCTCCCCGCTTCCTCCTCCTGCCCTCCCTAGTGTTATATCATTTTGGATCATTTGAATTGTACATGGCTTTCTATTTAAGTCAGTCATTTGCTGGCAGCAAAACTAGAACATTTCCTGTTTTTCCTCTCACTGTAATCAGGATTTGGTTGTCCAAATTAGGACTGCCCTAATTACTCCTCAGCAGGTGCCAATCCGGGGGAGGGCAGCAGACTGGAAGAGAGGAAGTAAGGACGCTTTGCATCTTCAGAGTCATGCAAGAAGAAAACACATTTTCCCCAAACCTGAAAAACCTCATTAAGTCACAGAAACACGCTCCATGGGGTTGTGTGTGGAGAATGTACACACATGACCGTGTACTGCTGCAAAACAAGCATAAAAATGGGTTGGGGCTTGGAACTAAACAGAGAATTCTCAACAGAGGAATATCAAATGGCTGAGAAACACTTAAAGAAATGCTCAACCTCCTTAATCATCAGGGAAATGCAAATCAAAACAACTCTGAGATTCCATCTTACACCCATCAGAATAGCTAATATCAAAAAGTCAAGCGACACCACATGCTGGTGAGGATGTGGAGAGAGAGGAACACTCCTTCATTGCTGGTGGGAATGCAAACTAGTACAGCCACTTTGGAAATCTATCTGGTGCTATCTCAGAAAAATGGGAATAGGGCTTCCTCAAGACCCAGCTATTCCACTCCTTGGAATATACCCAGAAGATGCTCCAGCACACAACAAGAAAATTTGCTCAACCATGTTCATAGCAGCCTTATTCATAATAGCCAGAACATGGAAACAGCCTAAGTGTCCCTCAGTAGAAGAATGGATAAAGAAACTGTGGTACATATACACTATGGAATACTATTCAGCTATTAAAAAAAAGGAATTCCTGAAATTTGTGGATAAATGGATTGAGCTAGAAATGATCATAATGAGTGAGTTAACCCAGAAGCAGAAAGACTCAAATGGTATATACTCACTTATATCTGCATATTAGCCCAAGCGGCATGTACCACGAAAGCCTTCACTTACCAGGAAACCGAGACAGAGGGGAGGACATTCTAGTGGGACTCTAGATGAGAGAAGCATGGGAGAATGGTAAAGTAGAAGGATCCAGAGGGTCCTAGAAGCCTACAAGTAGAACATTATGATAGGCAGATTTGGGCCCAGGGGTCCCGCTCAAACTAAGGCACCAGCCAAGGACAATACAGGCGGTAAACCTTAAACCCCTACCCAGATCTAGACAATGGACAGAACACTCTCCACAGTAGAGTGGAGAGTGGGATATTACTTTCTCACATACTCTGGTGCCTCAACTTTGACCATGTCCCCTGGAGGGGGAAACCTGGTGGCACTCAGAGGAAGGACAGCAGGTTACCAAGAAGAGACTTGATACCCTATGAACATATACAGGGGGAGGTAATCCCCCTCAGGAACAGTCATAGGGGAGGGGAATAAGGGGAAAATGGGAGGGAGGGAAGAATGGGAGGATACAAGGGATGGGATAACCATTGAGATGTAACAAGAATAAATTAATAAAGTAAAAAAAAATGGGTTTCTACTTATTTGTCTTCAAAAATTTACAGATTTGCTTTTTACAGCCAGAGATGAATTCAAGTTAGACCTATAATTCAGCAGCCAGGAGCATCACTCCCAGATAATCTGGCACTGGGAACCAAGGAGTAGACACCATTTTGGAGAATTTGCTGCTCTCTCTCTCTTGCTCTCTCTCGCTCTCTCTCCTCTCTCTTCCTCCTCCTCCTCCTCCTCTTCTTCTTCTCTTCTCTTCTCTTCTCTCTCTCTCTCTCTCTCTCTCTCTCTCTCTCTCTCTCTCTCTCTCTCTCTCACACACACACACACACACACATACACACACACACACACACACAAGAACCAGCACATTGGCTTACTAGGTACAATACTTTTCGCCAAGTCTGATCACCTGATGCACTACTGATGGTTCCCATTGCTGTGATGAAACACCATGATCAAAAATAAGTTGGGGACAAAAGGGTTCATTCAGCTTACACGTCCACATCATAACTGAAGGGAGTCAGGACAGGAACTCCAACAGGGCAGGAGCCTGGAGGCAGGAGTGCTGCAGAGGCCATGGAGGGGTGCTGCTTACTGCCTTGTTTTCCATGGCTTGCTCAGCCTGCTTTCTTAGGAACTCAGAACCATCAGCCCAGGAGCGCCCCGCCCACAACTGGCTGGGCTCTTCTCTACTAATCACTAAATAAGAAAATGCCCTACAGGCTTGCCCACAGCCCCATCCTATGAAGACATTTTCTTAATTGAGGTGCCCCACTCTCAGATGACTTAAGCTTGTGTCAAGTTGACAAAAAACTAGCCAGCACACTGGAGTTCCAGCCTGGAAACACACAATGGAAGGCCTGCCTCTCACAATTTGCCCTCTGACCTTGGTCTGAGTACCATGATATGTACACATGTGCGTGCTTCATCCCACATATTTAATAAATATAATATACAGTAGACGGTAAATACAGATATCCTGGGAAATGTAAATGCAGAGAAGGGATTTGATTCCTATCCATAAAAGAGTTCAGAGTAAATAAAACTATTCTCATTTCTGCCTAAAACCAACCACTCTGCCTATGTACGAGATCATACCCTTACCTATCTGCCCATAACATGACTTCAGAGTGGTCCTCTGTTTCATATACCAACAATCCTCTCTCTCTACCAAATGGTTTTCAAATATAGATGGACATGTATTCCTCTTTGGAAGTGACACACCAAGTGTAACAAACCTCCATGCGACCTTAGCTCTCTAGCTACCCCCATATTCCTGCTCCCCTCTGTAATGGCACTAACCGTAAACAAATCCTTAGCTTATATTTATAAATTCTCTACCTATGTTTTCCTTTGTCATCATGCCATTCTGGTTTGCACCCTAATGTCCTTGGGAATGGTCACTAGTGACCCGCCAAGTGAAAGACCTCACTCGGTCCATGCTCTGATCAGATCCAGCAGCAGCAGCTCACCCTGTTTACCCCTTTGCATCATCCCTTTGCTTGGTTTCTAACAGTACATTGAAAACGTTTCCTGTTCTGATTGCTGCTTCTCAGTCCCCTTTGACAGTTACTCCCATGTTGCAGACTTCTTAGGTCCACATGTTAGTCACCTGTGACATGGCTATCTGTACTTATGCCAAGGAGGTTTCATCAAGGACCACGGCTTCGCATACCACTCACACCACATGCTGATGGCCGAGAAGCATCTCCCTCTAGGCCGGAGCCCTCCTCTGCTGATGAGCACATCCAACTGCTGCCTCCACGCGCCCACGGGAATGTCTACCAGATGCTTCGAATCTGGACCCCTGTCTACTTTCCCCTGGATCTGCAATATTCTTTTCCTCGATGGGAATTTATTCAGAATTTAAAAGATGGAAGGACTGTGGTAACAAGCAAAATACTATCCACACTGGGTCTGCACACACTATCTTGGGAAGATGTTCAAGGGGGAGGTTAGCCTTAGCGGTGCACAGTGGCACAAGCCTATAATTCCAATACTTTGGAGGCTGAAGTCGGAGGAGCTTGAGTTTGTGGCTAGCCTAGGCTACACAGTACGTTCTACATCTGCCTCTATAACTAAAACTAAAACCAGAGGGTCAGGATGAGAAGCACCCACAAGAAAAATGTTTCTGAGAGAGCGGATGCTGGTGAACATGGGCCGTCATGGGCAGAGCTAAAGGCATCCACCACTGCTACTTCTACCAAAGGCACAGCCGAGTGATCTGGGTGGCGTGTCACTTGGCTAAAAACAGGTGTAAAACTTTAGCATTTTTGGAATACCTCTTTTTTTAAAGAAAGGCAAGTTAGGGCAGGGAGGCTGTGTGCTGTCTGAGGTCATACAACGTGTACAGATACAAAGCTGGCATTCACACTGGCTTATGGTGTCTGCTCCTGAGCCAAAGCAAGGCTCTCAGCTAGAAACACTGCATAACGCATACCCATTCACCTAGCAAGGTTGGCCCAACCGGCACCCCGTAAATTTTCAACTTAAGCTGTTCAACTCAATGTTTTCCTATGAAGAAACTAAACTGAAGAGAGGCATGGTACTTAGAGGAATAGCTCAGAATTTTTGATGACAGAATGAGGATTCAAAAATATCTCAATAGACCCAGATGAGGAGTTAAAAATAACATTACATTCAAAGGGTGAGTATGAGATCTTGAATCTATGTTTAAAAAGTTATCACAGTTGAGAAGAGAAAGATGCTCTCACTCTTGTCTCTCCTGAGCCCTTCCCTGCCCTCTCCAGCCATCAGTGGCCTGGCATTATAAAGTTTACCTCCTATGTCCTCAACTGTCCCATCCCCTCCATTTTCCCCAGCTCATCCCTGACAAGCACTCTCCCACCCTGCTTCCTTCTTTCTCTCCAGTCCATCCACACAAGAGGCAGAAGAGCCTCCACAGAACAGCCCTGTGCACCTGGAGCTCCCCTTCACCGGCTCCTTACTGACTAACTGTAAGCCGGGCATTCCAGAGCCTGCGTGGCAGCCCTAGCCTCCCCCACACGCGTCCACTTGCCCTTCCCTTCCTACATCTCCCACCTTGGCACGTTGCCACAGTTCCATCTTACCCTTCTTAAGCTTCTCTGCCTCAACATCCTCATTGCTCACAGCCCAGTTCACGCGCTTCCTCATTAGTAACAGCAGTAGTCCTATCGGTCCTCACTAGTCCTGTGGCATGGCCTTCCCTGCTTTACCGCATTCCCTCGCACAACTTGATGCTGTGGGTCGAGGCATTCTGTTTCTTAGTCACATGCTACTTTCTCTTCTTTTCCTAGACTGTAAGGTTCCTTAAAGGTAGAGTCTGTGACTGGTTAACTCTTTCTAAACACACACTGGGACTGGGATGGTTTAGACCCAAAGGATGCCAGAAACTGGAAATGTCCAGTCCAGGGGAGGACACAACATTAAAACAAACAAACAAAGAAACCCCCACAATGAACCATCATAACTATCTATCTTCACAAATATGCAAGATGTTCACATGCAAGAAATAAACTGATTTTACCCTAATAAAAGGGAGTGGACTCTGACTTTGTGTTCTCAAAAGGAATTGTGGGAGCCTGGTCTCATGATGTTTCTCTGCTTCTTGGTTCATGATACATGTTTCTGGCTTCACTGGGCACTCCTGCTTTGATAAAAGACCCTACAAGTGCACTTTTTCATTGTGTAGGTTAATTGTCCATACTATTTCATTATAGTAACCCAAACCTGACTGATACATAATGCCTTCCAATCACTTCACACAAATGAGAGGAAATGATGAATAAAGTGTCAAGCTCTAGGGACTTAAAACTTTTCTGTCAAAATAACTTTCTTTTTTGGCTTTTCGAGACAGGGTCTCTCTGTGTAGCCTTGGCTGTCCTAGATTCACTTTGTAGACCAGGCTGGCCTTGAACTCGCAGAGATCCACCTGCCTCTGCCTCCCGAGTGCTGGGATTAAAGGTGTGTGCCACCATGCCCGGCCTGTCAAAATAATTTAAGCAACCATATTATAATAATACCTATCAGCAGAATTTAGACTCTAGAACCAATTAATTACCTTATTATAAGTTATGTATTATAGTTCAGTTATAAATAGTATTCATTAACATTATTATTGGTGAGAAATTATTTTGTGATGATAATCAGATTTATGTGTATTTAAAAAAATCTTTAAATTTAATAGTGGTTCCACATAAACATAAGCTACATCACACTGCTATTAAAATCTTATTTTAAAGTATTTTCATTGTTTAAAATTGAAATTTTATTGTTTAAAATTTTTTTAAACTCTCATTTGTAGATGACACATTGGTATAACCACTTTAGAAGTTATTTTGTAAAATCTGAAAATTTCTGGCCCTTGGGAAGGACCAGAAATTCCAACTTCAAACAAATATGTTAGGTCAGTGGCTTCAGCAATTTGTGTACTCACTAAAATATTTGTAAAACTATAGTCTCATCTCTACATATTAAAGCTGATATATAGTTGTTTTTGGTATGACTATAAATACTTGCAAAAGTCAGGCCTTTTGACATATAAATACGTTTGTAAAAAAAAAATTCACTATTTAAAATGTTTCCAAAGGCTAGGAACAGAAATATCACATGTTCTCTTTTAGATGCAGAATCTTTATACTTCAAATCCTGAAATAGAGCGTGAGAAAGTGGCTACATGAGTTGGGGGACTAGGGGTTGGGAAAGGGGGTGTTGGATCTAGGACATAATCTCTATTAAATGCATGTAGTTAAGCACTGGCTGCTGGTGGTGGTGCACGTCTTTAATCCCAGCATTCAGGAGGCAGAGGCAGGTGGATCTCTGAGTTTGACACTAGCCTGGTCAACAGAATGAGTTACAAGACAGCTAAGGCTACACAGAGAAACCCTGTCTTGAAAAATCAAACCAAACCAAACCAAACCAAAACCAACTCCCAAAAATTGCTTAGTAGATTTTAAATGTTCACATCACACACATTAAAAATGCATATGAGATGACAGATATATCAATTAGATTGATTTAACCATTACATTTTTAAACATTGAAACACCTCATTATTTCCTAAGTAGATTCAATGACTACTTTTCAAGTAAAAATAAAAAATGTTCTTAATGGAATCTGAATCTCACAGAGATTTGAAATCTTCCACTGGATATTTATAAATATAATAAAAGCTCTTCTTATGGACCTTTTCTTTTTTCCTTTGAATACCATTTATATTTTATTTATTCACTAAGTTTTATTGTAATGGAGTATATTTTTATGCTTGAAACATTTCCTTATTAGATTGTAATTTTTGGAAAAGCCAAAATTTTAATATTTTTGAATTACCATGATAATTATTTGGTCTGTAACTGAAAAAAATATTACTAGTATGATTTTAATCTAATATATTGACCTTTTTGTGAATACAAAAAGTAAGTATTGTTGGGAGAACAACTCAATGGGATTAGGGCTTTGAAAAATTCAATTGGGCTAAGAGACAATGGCTAAATCATACTTCCTGTTGGAATGAAGTAGGTTTGCGTTCATGTGGCTGACATCACTTTTCCAGATTACTGCTTTACTACTTTGCTTCTTGACTCATGTAGAACTACTCTCAGAATATCTAAATGTCCAAATCTTGTTTTCCCAGACCCCTTGTTCATCAGTGTCCTCACTCTTCCTAGATAACATTATCTCCTACTGCTTCCTACGAGGGAATCCTTATGGTCCCCTCCAGATAGCGGGCCACTATGGTAGCGTGCCCTGTCCTTTATCTCAATGCCTTTAGGATTCTCTCCGTCCAGCACATGTGTCACCATCTGTAAAATCTTTCCTGTCTGTCATCACCTTTCTCTGTGCTTTCACACAGGTGATGACTATGCACTGTACTGTCCCTTCCTATGCTTAATTACATATCACATATACTCTAGGATTTTATTGAATATTCTTTTTCTTGTCAAACAAGCCATAATTTGTTCCTATTATTAGTTTTCTATGTGAAGTGCTATGATCTTGCATGAGCTTGAGATGATTTGTTGAACCCAGAAAAAAGAAATCCGAGGTCTAACTAACAGGTTTCAAGCTTGTAACACTGTTTTTCCCTCTTCGACTCATACTAAAAACAGGCATGATTTTCCTTTTCTGACAGTAAGAATGCTTTAGATCAATGTCAGTAGGAAATTGTTTGTAAGGATAAGAAATACTTTATGTATAATAGAACATTAGGAGTTTTAAATCACTCTATTAAGAATATCTTTTCACCAAGTGGACTAATCAAGACCTGAGGTTTCTGAGAAGGTGTCTGAGGAAGGCACATCTTCCAATTCACACTCAAAGCCAACAGCTGAGCTGAGCCATTATGGCCATCTTAGGGGTCTCTGCCCCTTTGTTCCTTTCATTCCCTTTGCCAGGGCGATTGTGTGAGGACCTAAGGGAGGAAGGCAGTGTGGCCTGGCCACGCCCAGGCCCTGCCCTGGGCCAGCATCCCCGTCAGCGCTCTACCTGTAGGCCGTGGAGCAGGTGTCCCTGTACTCCTGGAGCTTCACGCACACCATGCTGAGGAACTGGTCCGAGTACGCACTGAGGTCATGCATCAGGTTCATGAGGTCCTGCACTGTCTTCTCCACAATGATTGTGCTCTGGAAAGAAAGAAAAGAGCACACGGAAACCCATGAGATTCTGTTTAAAAATAATGTACAGGACAAGGACACCTGAAAGGATGTGAAGCTTAAGGCACTGGACCTTCCTGTAGGATGTGTCACCCAAAAATACAGACTAAAATCAACAGTCAAATAAATTTCTCACATTTCCCCAGGAATGGCACAGGACAGGGATTTTCAAAACTTCATGGCATCTACAGATGTGTCTATATGTGTTTTATTTATTTATTTTGAATGGTGCTGGGATGGAAACCAGGACTTTGTATTCTATCTCTGAGCTACATTCCCATTTCTTGCTGTTTTTGAGACTGGGTTTTGCTATGTATCCATGTTGGCCTTGTGCTCACGATACAGCCCACAATGGCTTAAATTCCTCCTCCTCCTGCCTTCATGTCCCACGTGCTGGGACTACAGCCTTCCATCACCACTACCGGAACCTCCATGGGTTTCAAGAAATAGCATTCATAGTGAATGGAAGCCTTATTTATCACCTCCAGGGTTCTATTTAGAGAGTAAAGACCTACTACAGGCAGTGGAAAGAAAAAGGCTTCCACGCTTTATTTTAGACTTCAAAACTATCACTGGATTAAAAACAACAGGTAACATTTGGCTCTTATCTTTTGGCTTGCAGGGCGTTTGTAGCATTTGTCACAGAACTTGAAAGTCACATGACACTCATGACTATCATGAATGTTTATAGCATTCTTTAACTACAGCATATAGCACTAAACACTGCACTTGCTTTAACTTAGTTAACCCCTTCAGGACCACTATAATTACTGTAAGAGAGAAGAGGAGTTAATAGGCTGAGAAACAAACAAATGTCTTTCAGGAGCCTGCAAGGGCTCCAGGCTCTGCTTCAACACTGGCCCCGAGCGCTGTCTACAGCCCACTGCGTTTCTCGTTTATTTCTGTTACTATAACAAATCCCAAGAGGTGACCAACTTTCAGAGATAAAGGTTACTTTGGCTCACAGTTTGGAGGTTTTGATCCATAATTGATTGGCTGGGCTGTTTTTGGCTCGTACTGAGGCCATGATGGTGGAATCACATGGTAAAACTAAACTGCTCAAGGCATGGCTAGAGCCTAAGGAAAGAGAACGTTGCTGGGCTCTCCAGTGCCCAGCCTCCACGACTGGAGAGTGTCCTGAAGACCGCCCCCTCTCCCTTCTCCTCCTGCCTCAGCAGCCTGCCAATAGCTCTTCTCAGAGACTGTGCCTTCAACACATGGGTTCTTAAGGCAACTACTGAGCCAAATGGTGACATTGTCATCAGCATTGGTGAAGAAGGGCTCATGTAGACGATGACTTTAAAACTGAACTAAAGAACTCCCAAAGAGAAAAGTAATAAGACCGTCTTAAAGCTAGCGTACTTTGCAACTAGTTAGTGCTACTTATGAAAAGAGGAGCATTCAACAGACTCTAAATCTTGGACTACGAAAAGAGTGAGTTGTTTAAACCTTTATTTCATGACCGACAAAAAGAGGAGAATTACACTGAAGTAAATATCAATTGCATGCCTAGCCGCCTGGAATTCTTTGGTCAATAAGAGTTTGTCATATATTTTTTTAAATAAAATTATACAGATTACAGCAGACTTAACCATAAGAGTAAAAATTTAAAAAAAAATTTTTTTACAGTCTCATGGTGATCAAGAAAAAAAAATCAAAGGCATTTTATTATGCTTAAAGATACACTATAGAGACATAGCTTTAGATAAATTCTTCCCAGAAAATAAAAAGATCAGATAAAAGTACATACAATGGAGGATTAGCCTGAATTATGAGTTGCAGTTGCATGCTTATTTGAGATGTGCCTAGTACGCCTTCCCCTCCCCTTCTCACTCCTACTGAAATAATTAGAAGGCGAGAAGAAAGGAACATTGTATTATGTAAGGCAAACCTCACAGGAAACCAAATTACAGTCTCTATAGAATCCTCACAAGTTCAACTTCCTTTTCTGTATTGATTTTGAGATTAAAGCGTGGCAACTTCACCCTGATCTATAATCCCATTCCTCTGTATTTGTGTGTGACTGACAGAAATTGATTCCTCCCGGCTACATGTCCCCACGTTAAGCATCTAAAATCCTCATCCCAATTCAGAACACAGGATGTGCTACAAAATGTGGACAGCAATTAATAAAGCGGAGTGGAGCTCAGCAATCCTCACAAAGCCGGCTTCAATTCTAAAGCCCCGCAAGATGAGCACGAGGAGATTACTCTGATCATTAGGAGAAAGGGCCTGGTTCTGTCCTCAATTACACGACTGATAATCAGCTCTGGGGGAGCTCGGGTAGCCCCTTCCTTTATTATGACTCAATTTAGTCCACTAATAACAAGGATAATTTGATTGCTCCTTTATTGGTCCACATGAGTCATGTATTCAATCTGTGCACTGGTACTTTGACACTGGCTGATTTCTGTAGTGAATAACTGTTCTCAAGCATTTTCAGGTATGGTTGGCCTTCCCAACTGGGTTCCGAGCTTCTCAGAAGTGACTGACATGCCCCCTTTCTTTCTGTTCATCTCGCGTCCTTCCATTTTCTCATCAGATGTCAGGATCTTCACACGTAGGAAATGTAAAAAACTTCTCACTGAAGGTCACACTGGCAAAGGATGTGAGAAACAGGCACCTGCGTTTTGCAATCTTTTGGGGGGAGGAAGGTTTGTTCTGCATCTACTGTGGTGCTTTTGGGTAATAAGAATGGAATTGACAGCGTTTGGAGGAGAAAGGATAACTGAATAGTCTCTGGGGGTCGAGGCTTTGGAGGCGAGCAGGAAGTACCAGCAGGGACTAACGAGAAAGGCACAATTTAATTCCAGTGGCTGTGCTCAACACGGTACCTATGTGATGCTATATGATTACATACAATCTCCCAGCTATTTGGTTGGTTTACCTTGTCACCACAGCACTCTAGATAATCAATCACTACATTCTCTTCAAGGAAAATGAAACTGCACTTTGCAAAATGATGGGGATTTTTATGGGAAAAAAGGTCTTCCTTTTTCAAGAAGTTACAACGATTTCCAAATCAGTGGCTCTGACAGATAAATGCTGGAAATATTAAATTTCAACAAGGCCAATCCTAGTTTTATTTATTTGATTTCTTTACCATCACCACTGATTTACTGGTGCATTGTTAATTTAGAAATTTGCAAATACAAGTATAAGGGCTTCATAATAAGTAAAGGTGATTTTATTCATTATAATTTCCATTAAAGACATATGAAATGATTTATATTTGTTTAGGAACAGCTAAGTTCACAGTTCTTACAACTTATTAGCAGGTAATAAAGTCTGAGCATGACAAAAATACAAGGGGAAAAAAATCCCAAGACAACTAATGCAAAGAAAAACTGCTATGAAAAATAAATAACTAAAGTTTATTACAGGGAAACAAGAGCACTCCAAAGTGCAAGTGTGCACATGTGAACCAACAATTTGGTTCTGCATTGAAAATTAATTTAGGTCGAGCTAAGGTATAACTTAATAGCAGTTACTATCACCCACTATAAGGGTGGTCTTAGAGTTGATCCTCATCACTGTATACAGATAAACAAATAAACTTTATGTGAAGTGGATGTAAAAATGTTTTTGTATTGACCCCAAGTGTGAAGGTGTGTGCTGTTTGTCCACTGGAAACAGAGAGGGAGTGCGATGTTTGTCTGCTAGAAAGGGAACTGTCTCTTGCAGGGGTACAGTGTTGCCAGTTGATAAGCATCCTGGCATGGACGCTGAGAGGAGATAAATACGAACCCCCAAACAGAGGCTTGGCTTTTTGGCGTTTGTATCACTTCATCTTGCCTGGCTACTCATTGCTTCATTTTAAGATGCTCTTAAGAGAGAGACGCACCAGAGAACGCTCTGAGGTTCTGGGTTCTGGCTGCTGCAGTTGCAGTCACTTTTGCTGAATTTCTGGTTTGCTATATAATGGCTTTTCTGGAATCCTGACAAAGAAGATTGGAATTACTCCAAGGACCTGAGTCTTGAAAAGGTCTACCTCATCGGAACGGAGGTAGACTCACTAAAGAACTCCCGAATAAAGTGTGTTTTTAAAAGATCAAAGCCTACACGCATGAATGGGAATCATGGGTTATTTTTGAGACCCAGACTACTGTTCGCCAAAATTGGGATCCATAAAATGATCCTAATACTACTATTATAGAAAATTGGCCCCATGTTCTACTGCTTTGGAAAATGGTAAGATAAAGAAAACTGAAATTGTTTCTTTACTGGGAGACTTGAAAGCCTTCATATATTGATGCTACCACAGTTCTTCAGGAAATGACTATAGTATGCAAGCTCATCCTAATTAATGGACTTAAAAAAAACTGAAACACAAAAGCATTTGTCACAGACCATCCCGTCACATTTGCTGAAAATGTATTTGTAGATACATTTTCTACAGCATGTAGGCCCCATGATACTCATGGGGGAGAATTTTAGGGTTCCCTTTTCTATCCATTCATTTCATTTCCTACACCAGAAATCTGCTTAGCTCTGGCTCTTCTACACCCCCAGGCTTCTCTCCAATTCCACACACATCCTTGCTGAAGCATGCTACCTAGTCATTCCACGCTTGCTCCAGCTACTCCCTGCCTCTGTGCTTTCATGCCTCCTACATAGTTCTGCCTACAATGCTCTCCCTATGCTATGCATCCCTTTCTGGACACATTAGTACATGTGTTACTCACTTTAAGTGTCCTCTTCTGTGCCACAAGAACTTGTGGGTAGAACAATTTCAGCCTAGTCTAAATGGTCTCTGGTAACAACTGGTTCGCTTGGTTGTCTCATCCATTACACTGTACTTTTCTTTCTTTCTTCTTCTTCTTCTTTTTTTTAAGATTTATTTATTTTATGTACATAGTGTGCTATCTTCATGAAGAGGGCATCAGATCCTATGACAGATGATTGTTGAACTCAGGACCTCTGGAAGAG
This sequence comes from Acomys minous, assembly GCF_964271855.1. Lineage (NCBI taxonomy): Eukaryota > Metazoa > Chordata > Mammalia > Rodentia > Muridae > Acomys > Acomys minous. The sequence goes on from NC_140487.1 coordinate 73,479,599, forward strand.
TAGCTAGTGCTCTTAACTGCTGAGCCATCTCTCCAGTCCTTGACTGTAATTATTAAAATATAAAGTCAATGACCATTCCTTCATATCACTAACACTGGGCCCATATAGCTCACACACTGTAGGTTATGTATAAGTGTAGTCAATGAAGTAATGCATAGCACTTTCAGAAAGGGGAGAAGCAGAATCAAAAGCCCCCCTCACTTCCTCCCCACACACGAGCGTTGATGAGACCAGTCAGAGCAGCGGCTTCACTTCAAGGCGTAGATTCTGATAGGGAAGGAAAGGGTCTTCTGGGTGCTGGGAACCTTTGGAATGGGTAGCTATGGCATGAGCAAATGTGATTAAGGTGACTGCCCTTTACAGTGTGAACTCTAAGAGAACAGGAAAGAGTTTTAAGTTACATTTGATCATGTCTCTCATCGCCTTCAAACTCTTCAGTGGGCCAGGCACATGTTCTTCAGGTAAACTCACGAGGCCATACCCAGCATGGCTTCCATTTTTCATCTCCAGCCTCCTACCATTTCCGCCTTAGATCCCTAAGGCTCAGCTGTGCCAGCGCCTTTCAGTCCTCCATGACAAGTTCAGGGACTCATTTTTACCTATAATGTCCTGTCCCCTGTCCCATTTACCTGCAAAACATTTTCTTATCTTTCCAATCTCAGCGGGAACAACTCATCTGCTGAAAGACTCTCCCTAAGCCTATACTAGGGTGATCTTCTTGTTAAAAACACCCAGAACATCTTATATTTGTGTTTTTTAAAATAACATTTCCAAGCTTTTAATTGCTTTCTCAATGGTCCATAAGATTTCTGCAAAGAGAGAAAATATATAAGCTCTCTGACACATGGAAGGCGCTCAGTAAGTACTCCTTAATCACAGTCTATGTTATGATCCCTTTAGCACCTCACTGAGAAAGACAAGTAGGTCAGTCACTGAAGATGTACTCTGGAGTTTGTTTCTCAGTAAGAACACCTTATATGCACAGCAAAACCAGAAAATGACCAAAAACTTCCTTCAAAGAGAATGAAAAGTAAAACTACAATACATACAATGAGATGCTGCAGAGCAAGGCAAGGTAAAGAGCTAAAAAGTAACAGATTAGCAGTACACTTGAACAGTTCTAGGGACGAACATCACAGAGAAAATGCTGGATGTGACTGGGCAGTTCCAGAGGAGCGTCTGCCATCTGATTCCGTAGGTGAGAAGTCAGTAGCCACACTGTTAGGATGGGAGCTATTTGTGCTAGAGAAGTGTGTGTGTGTGTGTGTGTGTGTGTGTGTGTGTGTGTGTGTGTCTGGGGTAATTGAAAAAGGAATCTGCTTGGTGGCACATGAGCAGATGTCAAACTGCAGTTTTAAACTACTATATCCACTCACTGCGTAAACCAATAGGCAATCCTTCAGAAAGTTCTAAGATTGGTTCCCCCCTTTCTCTGGGTCCTATTTTAATGGTTTTATATTTTTAAATGTGAAGATACAGCAGAATTCCTGAAACTATTACTGCTGACCACCAGGAAAGAGCTGTTTGGAGATGCTCAGAAGGAAATCTAACTAATTCATTATGTAGACAACTATCTTTTCTATGTATAATACTCGGCTAACTGTAGAAGGGACAAGGCTCCCAAAAACACAGGATTCCTGCCCACTAACAATTCTGCATGACAAATAAGTTCATTGAAAAACAGCAGAGGTATAGAAAAAGAAAGACTTAATGGTATTGGGGCAGATGGCTGGAGAGTGGTAAGAAAGAGGTATTTGCAAGTGAACCGAGTCCCAAACTAGTGTTTATAGGCTGAACAACAGTACAAGCAAAGACCTTCAGGTTAGAGAAACAGAGAGAATATGAGCTAAAGTGAGGCTCAAGGGGCCCGAGTGGTCCTTTGTGGTGGGGAGGAGGGAAAGAGGCAGAGTGGAGGTGTCACGGGAGCAGGCTGAGAGGCAGTCAGATGCCAAATCTTTGATTAAGAAGCATACATGTATACAGGACGGACCATTTTGAAAATCTCTTTTCCAGCAAGAAGATGCCGCAAATGAATCCAGTTTGCCATCACTAATCAGTGATGACCCGCTCCAAACTTAGGAAGTGGCCTTCAAAAGCCTCACTTTTCAGAAACTTGAGGGTAGCACAGCCCAAGGACATCAACATGGCTTCAGGTGGCAACACAAACACTGGATATTTGCATGGCCTTCAATGCTAACATTCGCAATGAAATCACAGACTCTGGTTGCAGCAGAACCACTGGCCCGGAAAGGCCTTGGCATCACCATGGCCTCAGATGACAGTGCAGGCCACTCGCATCAGCCTGGTCCTCACTGCGGTTGCATCCTATTGCATCTCCTGTTCTGTCTCTCTCCACAGTGCACATACCACTCCCTTTTTCTATCTTTCCCATCTCTCCATCACACTTCTGAGATGATCAAAACATCAGAAAGAGCAAATTATCAACCTCAAAAACCAATGAAGAAGTTGAGAATACTGTGGGGTTCACAGGACTTGGAGAGATTCAGTCGAACACCACACCGCAGAAACTAGTTCAAGAGCCTGGGCAACATCAGCACATTTTGTGCTGATTATTAAGCAGGGTTCCCGTTTCTCTAAACAACTAAATCAACAACCAGTGGGATCCTGGAAGCATGGACCTTCAACACCAGGAGCCAAGAGTCTATTCGTGGATAGCTGAAGTCTTCCTTTTCTTACTTTCTCCAAACCCTGGCCTTTTAATTCAGCAGGAACTTATACCTAGGATGAAAAGACAGACTGGAAGGGCACAGGACTAAAACATCTTCCTCAAATTGGGCCTTAGCATAACTCCCATGCCCTGCTACCAACACTTCCATAGCATTTTCTAACACTACCCTTCCCGTTCCTGAGAACACTGAACACTGTAAATATCTCAGTCAAGATCCTAACAGACTGTGAGAAAGCAGAACAGTCATTAGCTTCCCTATTTTATAGCAAATCTAACATGCAGAGCCATTTACAGGAGGAAGCATAACACTTGGAAAGTTTGCAGAGGTTGCCGGAACATCAAGCTGCCACCAAAGGTAGCTTTGTTTTGTTTTGTTTTACATTTTCTACTTCTCAAACCACTCCGACTAGACTCTGTCACGTGGCAAAGCACCTGTAGTCACAGGAGCCTGTTTCCTGAGGTAGCAATATTACTCAAACATTTTATGTGATTATTTTGTCCTTTTAAAGATTACACATCCTCAACACTCAGACCCAAGAATTTAGAGTAGACCTTTAACTGTTCTTGTGTTAGCAGAGGTGCGGTATTCAGCGAGAGGTTTCAGTGACTTACAGTAGGACACGATTCATTAGGGAAGAGTTGCAAATATATAAATCAACATGTCAGAGGAAGAAGACGGGATAGACCCAATGGGAGATGCACACTACCTACATATTTGTTCCACTCTGTGCAGGCTCACCTGCCTTTGGTGGCTCACACCATATAACAATCAATTATGCTGACAAGCTTCACGACAAATTCTTTCAGCCTGGGTTACTTAGGCACCTCTCTGAGGTGAGATCCCGAGCCCTCTGAGGAAGAGAAGGAGCAGGAAGCTTGGCTTCCTGTAAAAATGGAACATATGGACCTGTTCAGGGGAGAAAGCATGGGAGCGCGCATGCAATCATCCGCACACACAAAGGGAAATTTGTTCGAGGGTAGACTACAACCCAGATTCACTTCATAATGGGAGTGAAAACATCTGAGAGCTAATGACTTCGAAAATTGCTTCTCATTAAAAAAAAAAAAATCTGACAGTTGCAACCCAGCATTCTAGGTCATTCTAGGAACAAACTTACCTATTCTACATGACCTTTCCATGTTGGACAAGTCGGAATGTGTTGCACCCGCCCCCCACAAACCTCCAAACTGAAAGACTCGCCAACATAGCTCCCAACATGGTTTTCCTGTTGCCCCACTTTGTTCCTTTCTTCGTTTACAAGGCAAGATGACGTCTCTAGCCCGCCCACCATAACATAAGCTTAGGTTCCAGGTCACCTTCTAAGTTTTAGGCCCATGTCATTTATGCTACACTTTCTTAGGTTTTAGCCACTGAAGTGCATTATTTGTGAGGAAATGGACCAAAAGTGAGCTCAGAAATCCCCACGATGCATTCCAATGAACTAAACTCCAGGGCATCCTGCCAAAGCTAGTGTGAAAAGAACAGTAATAGAACCGCCTACACACTGCCCAGGGAGGCACATTTCCTACCATGAATAAGAATAGTAAGTAGCTAAAACCCAGAATATTGAAGCTTTGAAGTACTTCCTTCTAAGACAGTCTTCACACAGGAAACACCTACACCCCTGGGAAAGATATAGCCAATACTTAGAATGCACAATTCTTTCTAGGCAGTGAGAAAAAGGTAGACGAGCAGAGATTTAACTTTTTATTTTATTAGGTAAAGATAATGTCTAAGGTCTTGAAACAACATAAAACATAAAAATCTATAATATCACTGTTTATAAAGGTGTGAATGTTTTAATGCTTCAAATAGCAAGAATAATTCTGCCTAAGGAAGTAAACTTTAAATCAATCTCTCCCTCCTCCCTCTCTTTCCTCCCATCCCCTCTTTTCCCCTCCCCCAGTTCACTTACTCTCTGTGGCTCAGCCATTGGATTGAAAGGCCTAGGTTGGTGACCTGGCCTTTGGAGGTATTGGGAGCCAATACCCCACTCTTTGGCGTGAGGTATTAGGCATTAGTAATATAGAAAACTCGGCAGGTACAAGGTCTGATGACATATGCCCAAGGACGAAATTCAAATATTGTTTGTGTTTTCAGCTTTGGGTAGGACTATTAAGTTCTTGCTATTAACCCACCATGATGCTGAACTAGGGTTTCCTAATTCTGTTGCTTCTCACCCGACTGTAGTGAGATTCATACAATTTCAAAAGTAGGAGAAGTAAAATGCACAAAGACTCAGCTGTCATTATTTTGTCTTTGGTTTGCTAAGTACAAATATTTAAAAATACAACATTAGCACAAAACTCAAATGCATTAAATGAAATTGTTCAGCAGCCTTTTACTGTGGGGGACTTTGGAGGAGGCACTCCGAGAACATGCACATATAATTTGGAAAGAAAATTCTAATGATTCATAAAATTACCATGGTTCCCATGTAGCTGAAAACAATAGAACCCACAGCAAAATATAGACTGAGCATTCAAATCATTATAATGGTTTTTCATTTTTTCTTTTAAACTCTCTGCTCCTGTTATCACTTGAATTATTTTTTAAATGAAAAGTAGAATGCCCTTGCTGCCCATTTTCTTCTTTTATTGTTTCTATTTTATTCTAAGAATGAGGGTAAAATTAAGAGCCTAGATCACTGGAGATTTCCAGATGGTCAGACAAATGAGTACTCTGGCTCCTGGGCTGCTTTCTCAGACACAGACACCCATCTTGCACTCTGTCTCCACGGCGTTTGCTCAAAGCACATTTGATTTAGCATAAGTACCTTAAATTTGTGACAACTGAATTTCTTCCTTTAGTAAAAATGAAAATTGATTTAATTGCTGAAATCAGACTGGGAATTTTCTAAGTAGTTTGAAAAAAACGTTCCTTTTAGGCTTAGAGTGTAGCTCAGAGGTTGCCTGGTGAACAGAAGGTTCTGGGTTCAACTCGTAGACAGAGAAAGCAGGGGGAGGGGGCTCTGGGGATAAAATCGGTTTTTTTTTCATATATATATATATATATATATATGAAATGTTCATATTATAGATTTTAATTTTTGCGAGGTATTCTGAAATGTAACTCTTTTTATTCTCATCTGCCTCCATTGCTATTTATTTCACTTTCCTTTCCACTAGCTCCCAGTAGCTAGTATTCTGTACACACATTTCATGATACTTCTCTTGACTCTTACTGCACAGTAAGCTGGTGGACAGGAGAACAACTGCCAAGTATTTATTTATTCATGTTATTTGAGACAAAGTCTCACTATGTAGTCCAGGCTGGCCTTGAACTCAAGATCTCATATGCTAGGTTTCCTAGTGCTGAGACTATGTGTGAGCTATCATACTCAGCTTACAACTACTTATTTCATTAAATAAATATGCATGTATTGCTTTCTGCACTGTTGGAATTTTTCTAGGTGTTTAAAAAAAGTAACATGCTTTATAATAACCTTATGAGCCTAAGACAACTGATCTCTATATGGATAATGAACTCAAAAGACTCAGGAAGCAGCCCAAGGTGAGAACCAGTCAGTGTGGGCCAGAGTCAAAGTCAGTTACTCACTCTGTCCCCAATGCCCTTGCTCTTCACTACTGCGAGGAAAAGAATATGAATCATTTGGTAGACGTAATGGGAGGCAGATGCAGAGAAATGGATGACTGGTTCATTGAGATGAAAAGGAAGGAGAGGCCGATGAGGACATGGACATTCGGAGCCAAAATCTGGGCCTAATGCTTACGAGGGTTGAGGGCCAAGGAAGCACAAGGTAGCTATGGCTACCTTGCGATGAGGATTTTGACATCTTGAACTGGGGTGGCTGAAGTTCACGAGCAACTGCTAGGAGCAGAGAGAAGCATGGCTGGCTGTGTGCTGACAGCCATCTGATAGTGGGCTCTCCTGGAGTTGGAAGACCCTAACTCTAATTTGTGCATTTGAAGCAGTCAATGTGACATCTCTAACCTTAGCACTGGGGAGAAATGCACAGCAACACGTGGTGTAGTGACTGGTTGGAAGCCCTGAGAGATGAGCTAACTCATGAACAGGAGTATTAGTACACTCTAGCAGAATAACTAAAACCCGATTAATTATTATCATTGCTCTTGATGCTAGTGATTTCTTTCTCATTAACTGCTTTCTTTATTAATCATCTCACACAAAATTTCTGAGAATTTTAGGCTCAGCACATAGGGGCGCAGGAGTATGGCTCAAGTACCTACACTACTTACTTTCCTCCTTGCTGTAGCCAAACAACAGCCAAGCAGCAGCCTGAAGCAGGAGAGGCTTTATCTCCGCTCAGGGACTGAAGGGGCAAAGCTGACAGGGTGAGGAGAGCACTGCTTGCTACCGTCTCAGTGGATCAGGAATTCTACAGAGACGAGAGAGGCCTGTGCTCAACTGTTTCTTTCACATCTTTCCTTTTTATCCAGCCAAGGACCACAGGCCAGGGCATGGTGCTGCAGACGTTCCAGGAGGTTCTTCAACCCTGTTAATTCTCTGAGGTAACATCCTCACAGATGGTCCAAAGCTATACCTTAGGCTTCTAGGTTTTCTTTTTCATTTAAAAAAGTTTTAAGTAAAGCATGAGTATACCATCTCCTCTCTTCTCTTTCTTCCATTAATCTCGTTCATGTCTCTCCCTTAGGTGGTCTTAGTGCAAAAAGTAAACACTGAAAATTACTCCTCACCATCACAGAGAGCAGACTTAGAGATATTTCATAAAACATCATATTTAAAGTGAGTCCAAATGAAAAACTATGTAAAAGAAAAAATATGACTGGGAAATTTAATAAAGGCAATTTATGCAAAAATATGGACATAGTGCTGAGAAAAGTTTCATGGAAAGCTCCGAGATAGACTTAAAGTAAAACATGAAAGGTAACTAGTGACATTAAGGGTGGACAGTCTGCCAAACTTATTCAGGTTCCTCAAGTTCCCCAAGTCAAGCCTGTAGGAATGTTATGCACGACCAGCCTGCTTCTAGGTTGCCTTAGCAACCTCTGAAGTCGTTACCTGCCACTGGCCATGAGGGGAGCAGGATAAAAGCCCTGCCAGCCACCCCACATGCCCTGTATTCCTCGCTCTCTCTATTGCTCTCATGCAGCTTTCTGCCTCTGTTTTTCTCCTCTTCTCTCTCTCTCCTCTCTCTCTCTCTCTCTCTCTCTCCTACTATGCTCTCCCACTGCCTATTTCTCTCTCTGTATTTTTCTCTCCACCCTCTTGGCTCACTCAAGCCCTAACTCCTCTCCCCTTCCCTTCCCCCAGATAAACCTCTTTGTACTATATCTGTTGCATGGCATCTCTCTGCATTTATATATTACAACAAAGCCCAGGGTCCAGCACCATGATGACCAGGACAGACTGTAGTACTCAGTGGATTTTCACGACACCTGTTTCATGAGGTCTGAGTATCACTTGAGTACAAAGAGACGTGGAGAGGTATGTGTCAGGGGGGAAATCTTAATGGAGAAGATTTTGCCCATTTCTTTGCTCTTTTGTTGCTTAAGATTTCATTTGAAAATTAGTCCACCAAGAAAGACACATTAAAATTTTTTTCTGACGTCCAGTTCTTTCTGTAGTTTTTACTGAGTACAGTGCAATGTAGAATTATGTAATAAGTACTTATCAAATGTTGGACCAAAAGATTAGGGCAAGGTCCATTTCATTACTCTAAACTGCCAAATAATGGGCTGTTTTGTTAATTGACACCTGAACGTATAATTATAACTGGCAACTCTACAAGCAGAGAGCCTTAGGTGGGAAGCCAGCCAGCTTCCAGACCTCCAAAGTTGGTTAGTACAGTCCTCACTTTGGTACTCACACAGTGGGTGCACAGCAGAGCCTCAGCTTGAGGGAATGCTAGGAGAGACTGGGGCCCTTTGGGTTTCACTAAGCACAGAGCCTCTGTTTCTCTGATGCCTCACACTCAAGCATAGGCATTCTCTGCAATAGCATGGATGCAAAGAAACAGAATAGCCATGTCTAAAGAAAAACCTCTACTAAACACTTTTTCTAGAAGAAATTCTTAGTATCTTAGTGTTTCTTAAGCATCCATCACCCCAGGGAAGCCCTGTGCTGAGGAGATGTAAGAATAGAGGAACAAGACAGTTGTGTGTGCTTTCAACATCCTTATTTTTGTGGTCCTGGACCTAAGGCCTCAGTCATGTTAGCCAGGTGGTCTATGAGCTATCTCCTGCCTGCTCATTTACTTGTTTTTCACTTTTTAGACATGCTCCCTCAATGAAACCCAGGCTGACCTGTAACTTGTGATCCTTCTGCCATAGCCTTCCAAAATACATGAATTATTTCTTATACCACTACACCCACTAGGATGCTAACTTTTTTTTTTTTTGAGTCAGAGTCCAGAGCTGTCCTGGACTCATTTTGTAGATCAGGCTGGCCTCAAACTCACTCCACAAAGCCCACTCAAGTAACATTAAGAAAGTTATTGTTTTTCCAAGACACAGGCAGATATGAATAGGAATGAGGAAACAAAGGACATTGGATTTGGGAAGCTGGAAAACAGATTAGTGGGCATGTCACTAACAGACTTAAGAAAATGGAATCCTGTAAGAATAGCAGGGGAAGATTAGAAGCAAGCTGATTTCCCCATGAAGTTCCTGACAGCTCCAGGCACATGTGGCTGTGGTGGAGCAAGGACCACATGAAGGTCTGTTTATGCAGGAATCACACTGCAGATCCTCTTATGCAGGGGAATGTCTCTCCTCTGTGCTAGCAAAACTGGGAAGCTTTCTTCTCTGGAGACAATATACACCTCTGTGCTGGGACACAGCATGAGGAACAACAGGACACGGGAGAACAGTGCACAGAAGATACTAAAATCGCAGCCTCCCCCAGCCTCTTCCCACTGTTTTTCTGAATGCTGGCTCCCAGACCTCCGATGTCCAGAAAACTGAGCAGAGCACCACTGTGGAGTCAGCTGTGAAGGAGAGACCAAAGACATTCACAATGGAGGCATCCGGAACAAAGAGCCCAGCCAGATCTTCACAGGTCTATGACCTCAGCCCCAACCTACAAAGTGCAATCAGGAGGGTGAAGAAAAGCCAAAGCAATTCTGTTCTTATTCTGAAGCATGGAAAGCACCTTCTGGAATCAAGCACTACATAGAAGCATTACTTCTCCAATCCCTTGGTAATTTGGTTACTAAACTTATAAAAAACAAAAACAAAAACAAAAACAAAACACTCTCAAATACATACAAATATAAAAGGAAAAGCCATAGCCAGGTGTGGCAGTACACACTTTTAATCCCAGCACTTGGGAGGCAGAGGCAGGTGGACCTCTGTTGAGTCCGAGGCCAGCCTGGTCTATAAAGCAAGTCCAGGACAGTCAAGGCTACACAGAGAAACCCTGTCTTGAAAAACCAAAAAAAAAAAAAAAAAAAAAAAAAAAAAAAAAAAAAAAAAGAGGAAAAGCTATAAAATGACATAAACATCCCTTAGAATCATATAGTAGTAGATCTCACACACACACACGCACACACACGCACATGCACACACACACACACACATACACAGCAGGACACAAGGTAAAATTTCTCTTCAGTGAAATCAATCATGCATTTGCTCAGCACTGCACTGACCCATTCATCTTGATTTCATATGTCCATTCACATGTGTGAGGCACCAAGAACTTGTCTTAGAAAGTGAGGAGCTTTCCCACCACTATCACACAGGTCGCACTATCTATGCGTTTATGTCACTATGGCAATATAGTCCCCTGACAAATAACTCTGCCCTAACTGCTCCAAAAGGCTTGTATATGTGTGTGAGAGACACTGCATCTCCTTCCTCACTCCGGTGAAAACCAATGAAGTTCCTGGTGCTCCAGGAAAGGAAGGAGACCTTCCTTCCTTTGGTGTAGAACAATCTTCCAGCCAGGTCTCTGGGAGAGGAGGTGGATCTGGGTCGCCCCTCAGCACAAAGGGAGGGATGGGCGGTAAGCTATGAAGGAACTGAAGGAAGGGAATGGCAATGTTACTGAACATTCACTGGGGGACGACTGTCATTTTAGGAATGACAGTTTTAAAAAAAATGGCAATTGAATTTACTGAATTAATTGTGAAGAAGGTCCTGCCATTGCAAACGTATAAGCAGAAAGTTGAGGTAAAGGAAGGTTAGGTAATGTGCTCATGGTTACACAGCTAGTGAGTGGCAGGGTCAGGACTTGGAGCCAGTGGTCTGCATCCTATGCTCACTGGCACAGTCAGTCATAATGGAGCCCTGGAGCCTGGTCATGCACAGACTAAGGAGACTGGTCTTCCATAGTGCCTTCACAGTGCCGCGCATCAGATACGCAGGTGTGTGACTGCAACTGTACATTATATGGTATGTATACACATATCATCTGGCAACTGTACACTATACGGTATGTGTCCCTCAAAATGTCACACTGTATTGAAGACAAAGGCTGTGGTTGAGTTTGGCTGGCCCACTGGAGAAACTGCCGTGCAACTAACACCAGATGTTTCAAATCAACCAAATGGACTTGCAAATGACCCTCTTAGCAAAAACTATGATGGGCAGAATGTGCTTTGTAGAGAGCCTTACATTTCTTTCTTCATTAGACACTGCAGAGTCTTGTAAAGCTGAGCTTCAGTGTAAGGACTGAGGCACTGCTTGGGAGTACCAATTAGCTTGACTGTGGTAATCATTTCACAAAGTGTATGAATCACAAGGCTGTACACTTTAACCGTATACAATCTGTGTGTAGGTTTTTATTTGTAAATTACTCTTCAATAAAGATTAACAGAGGGGAGAGCTTTCAAATCTTCAGAGAATAGAAGCTCTCAGATCTAGAGATGAATAAAAATGAGTTATACTTTGGAATGGGAAAATCAGATAAAAAATTAATAGGAGGGTACCGTCAGAGCTGAGAGGCAGTGGGAAAAGGAAGTGTGGTGTCTCCATTAAACCAGCACTGTGCAGCTTGCATTTCTGAGCACCCCTCACTAGTGACAAGACAACTGTCTCACCAGCATGGCCTCCCCGCCAGCATCATCTCTGGCCAGCTTTTTCCACATTCAACAGCTGTACAGAAGAGCACACTCCTGTTCATATTCTTTACTCCTCTGCCCCTCATCATCTTATCCCATCTGCACTTCAGATTTTGTTTATCTGGAGCAGCCAGTCCGAAGGCACAAGTTATGTTATACATATAACAATGTGGCACCATTCAGTGACAAAGTGAGGCTGCGTTGGCAGAGGCGAGCATCTGCACCATTTCAATGGTTGCAAATTGTTATGCAAGTACTTTCATGAGTTTATACAGCTATTAATTCTTTGAATACTAGATACCAGTAGATTCTTATTGCGTTCAGTTTCTAAATTACCAATGTACAATTCTTAAAATAATGTGCTTTCTTCTCATGACATGGAAGTCTATCTTAATCCAGAATGACCCTAAAAATATTTGTCCCGTATATGGTACACATGCTTTGCTTAGGAGATCTATCTCTTATTTCACAATTACAGATAGTTATGACAGACTGCTCTGTTTCCTAACTTGAGAGCATGGCATCTTAAAGACAGAAGGGCATGGTTTGGCAATGTACTGCTTACCAAAATACAACAAACGGACATCTAGGAAATTCTTAAAAACTAATAGTTACTGGAAAAGTTTGGAGGCTGCTAATGATGTAATGCTTCCTGTCAAGTTTTATAAATGAATGAGAACCTGTGAAGCCTTCTGGCCCAGGAGAGGGGGAGAGAAGAGTAAGAACAACACAGGCTCAGAGAAGAGATGGACACTAGGTTCTGGTTGACTACTTATTAGTTATGACATTCATATAAATGTATAGTTTCCTTCTACGGAAAATGGATGAGACAGGCTACTTCATGGGGTGATGCACAAAGTACACAAAGCAAGAGATAAAAAGGCCATCCTAATCAACAGTCACTGAAATCATCACCTTGCACATTACAAGCGAAGTGGCCGAATCTAATCAGCCTTCAGAACTGCTGAACAGATAACTACCTGGTCATGCTACTTTGTACTATTTCATCACAGCCACATAGCTGCTAGAAATGATATCAGGGAGGCAGCCAGCAATCATCCAAGTATTCCCCCATGATGCCAATGGGGGTAGGTCCTCGGCACGGAGAGAACACAGCCAGAGTCGAAATGAGAAAATGACACACATTATTACTGCTGGTGTCACTCTCACCAGACCTAAGGAGAAAACAATAGCTTAAGGGCACCCAACTACCATTTCTTTTTGTTGTTGTTATTGTTGAAATTTGCATGCTCATATAACTGTTTGGTCAATATATAGCAGTAAACTGTGCACTGCTTCAACTGTCAGCCACTCTCATAGTGCAGAAAAGCTGGGAGTTTATCCAGATAGCAAAGCTATTTCAGACTAGATGGGCTCCTCTAACACAGCCTTTATTTTCTTGGCAAAAAATGTTTAAATGAAATGAATATACAAACTGCAAAACAATTATCTGTGTTGCCAAATTATTCAGACTCATGGATCATTGGAACTCCTGGGAAGCTCTCAGCATGGTAACTGTCGCTTTAGACGTCACATTTCAAATGCTTTCACTCATGCATCTTTGCCCTGCTAGAACGTTGGCATTACCACACATTAATAAGATGTAAGAGAATTGGTAAAAGCTTTCTCCAATGCCTACATCAGGTTTTAAAAAGAAAAGTGTATAAGACTGAGGCCATTTCCCAGAAGTAAAGCACTTGCCTGGCATGTGTGAGACACTAGGTTTATTCTCTACTGTCACAGGAGCACACACACACACACACACACACACACACACACACACACACACACACACACACGCAGACGCTTCATATGCATACATACATAAATTTAAAGGGCAACCCTGACTTCTTGTACATATCCTTAAAAACCTTAGAAACAAGCCATGCATGATTTTCACAGCTGGAAGCAAGGAGTGAACTTAACTAAAGGGCATCCTTTCTGCTGCAATTAGTACCTCTGTTAGTCAATCAATCAATGCGAGAACTAAAGCACCCTGGGAATAAAGCCCTTCTTAATGAACTTTAAAAAAAAAAATTGACGTAAAAGTCTGAAGCACACACCCAGTTTGGTATATGCTGTATGTGTGCAGGAACATTTACAAAGCTATATGCGTAACCAGCTGTGACCACACACCTTGTCCTATGGACTGTGACCACCAGAAAATGAACTTGACCTAGTGCAGAACTGAAGAAGACTCCGTGGCATGCCCAACTGTGCCCCTTTGCCTTCTTTGCCTTGACTTGCACGGCACCTGCCCTTGGCGCTGTTAAGGCTGTGGAGTTTGGATCACGGGGCAGCTTTTGTGCACCCATGCTTGAGAACTGCTATATTGGGTGGTGGCAGCTGAAGGAGAATTACTGTGATTCATCATGGGTGGAAGAGAGTCTCAGTAGTGAGAGGGGAGGGACGTAAAGCCAGGGATGCTCACAATCTAAGTGAATGGAGAACAGTAGAATTTGTCTGAGTTACTAAGGGCCCCTCTTCATATTAATAACATGCAAACCAATGCACAGAGCTAGATCATGAAACCCTGTATCCTGACTTTGGAAGTTTCAAATATTGTCTGGATGCAATGCTACAATACCTATAATGTCAGCAGCTGAGAAGGTGAGGATACAAGATTGCAAGTCTGAGGCTAGGCTGGACTACGTAGCAAGTTCACAGCAGGTCCAAGCTATAGCATGAGACTCAACAACAAAATAACAAATAACATATCTTGCATAGGGTATTACAATGTCATGGTCCTAAGATAAACAATGAATTCTTTTTGTGAGAAAACTGCAAGTCAAGAGAAAAGCATCCACAGCTACTTACTACTTCCAGGCCTTGGCTCTCCACACTGAATTCCTACCTAGTTAATCTCCACCAGTTCATCGACACTGATGTGATGTTCCTTGGTATGAAACCCAAAACAAGTAGTCATTAAGACAGATGCCTGACATATTTGCCCAAATACAGCAGTTTGCATGCCTCCTTTTCCCCTCTCACAAACTGTAAAATGAACTCATCCCAGAATCACAGGTCAGAGTTTTCCATTGTGAAATGGCTCTTTGTAGGATCAGGGAATCCTGGCTCCCTTTCTTGCAACTTGTGGTTTGGTGATCTCTCATGCTCTGTTGGTGTGACTGTATTGAATAGAGAAATGCTGTGGAAAATGAAGCTTAGAATGAGAAAGCAAGCTGTCGACATTAGCCAGTCTGTGCAGCCAGATGTTCCCCCCAGCACAGCAACTCTGAGCCATATTTCTGAAACGCAGTCAACAGCTTAGAGTTGGGATCCTCTCAAGGACACATGGGCTTTTGCCTATAAGCTTTAAATGTTTCACAAAACAAAACATGCTGACAGTGCTCTGCTACTTCATAATTTTACCCTCCAAAATCAGCACTGTAGAGTTGAAGATGGGAGACACTGCCAGGTTTTGACCTTTTCAAACAACAAATGGCAATACCATAATCTAATAGAGAAATTCCAGATTGATCATAAGGAGTTTTCTGGATTGCATTATGGCTCTCGGCTAGAACACTGAACAACTATTAGCTGTACAGCTCTTCTTCATTTTATAGCTACTGGATATTGATGACTAATTGTACTTAAAACTTCCAGAGTAATTTTCATCCAGCACCTTATTTCACCGCTGTCTTGTACACTGAAGACATAAGAAGAAGTCATTCCTTTCCAACTCCTGAAAGAGATGAGCCCCTCCCATTAGGTCATTTGCTCTAGATGGATTTTGTGATTTTACCCTCTTAAAAAACAAACCGACCACTCCAACTTTCCCAACTGATCAAGGATGCTGAGAAAGTTGCTCGCCAGCCTTTGCCTCCGTTCCCTTCCTGTGCTAATGACTCCAAGCCACCACCCCGTGAATAAGCCCATTTAGGTCTCCTAACACCAGCTGCAAGGAGGAAATTGAAATCAATGGAAAGCCAGGCACTGCAGCAGTTCCAGTGTGGGTACCAGCATCTAAGAGATGCTCATCCATTAACCAAACAGCAGCACTTCCAAGCCCAGTGGGGCCAGTGGCTCCCTGCTGAAAAGCAGAAATTAACTCTGCAAGGAGATAATTCATCTTCAGATGGCTGTCATATTGAGAAAAGCTCCGAGTGAGATGGTAGGAAGAGAGGGAGCAAAGCTCCCAACAACACAGCCACACATAAAACAGGAGCTTCTCAGAAGCCAGGTGACTGCAGACTGATGCTCTTCCACAGCACCTCTGGGGCAGCAGGAGCTGTGGTGCCCTTTGCTTCTCACAGCTGCATGGGAAAATGACTCATAAGCAGTGGCTGCAGGTTTAACTCAGTTAAGAAAGGAGGAGCGAGGGGCGAAAGGCGAGAGAGGAATCAAGTAAGTGCCCAGAGGCTGCCAGGGATGCAACAAAGATCTGCAGGAGTAGAAGGGGTTCACAAGTGAAATGCATCACGGGATTGGAGAACAAGCAAGAAGATGTCAGTTCGTGTCACACAAAGGGTCTTAATCACACGAGTTTGGATTCAGATGGTGGCAGTATAAAGAAACTTTCTGATACTAGTGATGGCGTACTAGTCAACATTTCTTTTGTTGTTGTTGTTAATTAATGTTTTAATTTTGTACTGTTCTAAAAGATAATTTTTAAAAAATATTTTTATTGAAAAATAAAGTCATTCATATTACATCTCAATTGCTATCCCATCCCATGCATCCTCCCATTCCTCCCTCCCTCCCACTTTCACCCCATTCCCCTTCCCTATGACTGATGGGGACCTCCTCCCTTTGAATATGATGCTAGGGTATCAAGTTTCTTCTTGGTCAGGCGATTCCACTTGCCAAATAAGGAATTCTAAAAGGTATTCAGGTGCCCTCCTCAGAGCCACTGTCTGCTTAGTGCCAGTAGAGTAACACAATCACGCAGGCTGTGTTACTTAACTCCTGCACAGTATTTCTGGATTCAAGTGAGAATCTAAAAGGTCGCTTGAATTAAAAGCCATCAAGAAGCCCAAAGATGCAGAATGGGAGCAGCTTTGAGAATTTCCTGAATTGACCATTGCCTTCCCTATTTTTAGTCATTTTTCTAGGTGTCAATGATATCTAAGAAGTACCACAGGGGAAAAGACAACGGCACGTGAAGAAGGCGCCTGTTCATTCAGACTTCCTGAGGACCTACTGCATGTAGTCTGTCACCAGAAGCCACACAGGAAGTGAAAAATGTCTCACTACAGTCACGGCATTCAGAGTAACTGAGAAGTAAATGAACAATTATAAAAGAGGTGATATTACACTTGCAGTAAATGCCAACACCAGAAATGAGGCCCAGGCCGTGTGCCTATGTGCTGCACGGTGTAATAATGTTCTCTTACAACTGCTAAAACAGCATGCAGACACTTTTTTTTGTAACCACACCAATTACTTAAATATATATATATATATATATATATATATATATATATATAAGGTAAATATATAAATTTACACACACATATATGAAAAACATGTATGTGTATACACACACACACATTCTTTCATATGTATTCACTAATCCCCATCCTGGTGCTCTAAGGGTCAATGTGGTATTTTTCCATCTCCTAGATAAGGAAATTATAGTTCAAGGGAGTTGAGTTTCCTGTGAAAGGTCACATACAGGGGCAACTCTAGAAACTGGTTCTACATCTAATTTAAATGCCTATGTCTCCTTGACAGCCTGGGTTAGTTTTTTGTTTGTTTGTTTTGGTTTTGGTTTTTGGTTTTTGGAGACAGGGTTTCTCTGGGCAGCCTTGGCTGTCCTGTCTTGGACTCCCTTTTGTAGACCAGGCTGGTCTTGAACTCACAGTGATCTGCCTGCTTCTGCCTCCCGAGTGCCAGGATTAAAGGCGTGTGCCACCACACCCGGCGCCCTGGGTTAGTTTCTTAAAGTTAATATTCAGGTAGGAGTTTACCTTACAAAATGCTTTTACACATTTCAAGCATTTAACCTTTCTCACAGTTCTTTTTTTTATTAATTTATTCTTGTTACATATCAATGGTAATCTCATCCCTTGTATCCTCCTATTTTTTTTTATCACAGTTCTTGAGATAAAGATCCCAGATTACAGGTAAGAAAACCCAGGCTCAGAGCTAAAGGAGAGACCTTCTTATATGGGTAAAAAGTGATAGTGCCAACAGCTTGCTGCCAGGTACCACATTTAAATCAACACTTCTCTCCACTTCAGTCACACGGACATTATAACTGTGAATAATTATTACAGTTTGGTCATAATTTTTCCCTTTTTTGAGTTCAAAGCAGAGCTAACTACTTTGAGCAGTAGATGGGATGTGGGGATGGACCACTTTCTCACCAATAACTGTTTCTACCCCAGTCCCAAAGGAGAGGGTTCAGGGCATGCTGTCTTTTCAGGGGGGTTTGTCATCCTCTCCTATGGTAACAGTGTGATTATACCATAGCTTGGGCACGTGGGAGCAGAAGATGGATGAATGCAGTGTGATCCCTCAAATGAAAGCCACACATTGCCAAGGTGAAGTGCTGCTGCTGCTTTGAGAACTGAGGTGAAGCATGGTGATTCTGTAAGTGCAGCACATATGGCGCGCACGGCTGCAGGCTTGACTTCCAAATCTTATTAGAAGAATCTCCTAGGGTGTCTGCTGTAGTGCAGAACAGCTGAAAATTGCAGGTGGAGCTAAGTTGGTTTTCTGGCTGAAACTACTAGATTGTTCCAGGAAGGCTGTATCAAATGCCTAGGGCAGGCCATGCACAAGAAACTGCCCAGTCTTTTCTGCTGCTAGGAACTCTCTGGCAGTGCTTTTGGGACAGAAGAAGCCTGATCTGATACTTAGGGCAGCCCTGTGCTACTACTTCCTCAAGCAAGAAAGACATGGCATGGGTAAGAGAATCGTGAGCAGTGTGGGTAATGTGCTACGCAAATCTCTAGCTGAAAGTCTAGATCAGAAAGGCATCTTCTTTCTTTAATTAATGCCAAAAGGCAAATTCTCCTTCTTCTTTTAATTGGTTTCTAGGGAGTAAAGGAAAGGAACAGCGAGGGGGGGGATACACCTAAGTAGAAGAAATGGCTGTGAGGGGCCATTTGAAGGTAGAGATGGGGCGGGAGTTTGGGGAGCCCCATAGTTTAAAGTGCCTCGGGGTCCCATACAGCCTCTCAATTTTGCTGATGGCTGCACTTGTGTTTTAAAAATAAAATATCTGCTGAGTGGATTAAAGGAGTAAATTGAATTCCCGAGGCTCCGATTACCTTTCTTTCTGCCAGTTTTTATCAGGCATGATCAGTAAGAACGTCAGATGTGATGCAAACGTCTTTCCTCTTACACGCCTTTCGGCTTCACAGCGTGTGAGACACAGGATTAGCACACCCACCCCGCACACCCCTTTGTGTATATGCCTTGTAACAGTTGAGCCCAGCTGAAGAGAACACTAAATCCAAACACCTAGGGGTCTGAGGGCCAAGTGGAAGGGGCAGGAATATGAGCAGTGGACACAAGGCTCTCCTTTGTACAGCACTGGCCTCCATGAGTGCCCAGAGTCGGCCTCCACAGCCTTAGCACTGCCTCTTCCTGAGAACCAGGAAGCTGGGCACTTAAGTGGACGGTTCACAGGGGGACATTTCTTGGAGCCATTAGTTTGGAAGCTGTGGTACTGGTTCTCTGATGAGGTAGTCCTGCCGCCCCCCACTCCTGGTTAAGGCTAGGTTCTCCCCATGTACCTCAGTTTCTTAAAAGTAAAATGACCTACTTTTGGGAAGACAAAAGGAAGCATAGCCAGTAGCTTGAGCTCACCAAAGCTGTGACTAGCTAGAACCGTCCTCAGGTGACATTCCCGCAGAAGATGTGCCTGGAACACGCTGCTCAGCTAACACTGACTTGCTGTGCTTCTTGTGTTTAACTTGGCCACAAGAAGTGGCGACTGCCCATAAAACAAGACCATTGTGCCACGGGGATAGAAAAGTACCAACCAGGGGCGATGCGCTGAATCAGCATGCCTGGAGACTGGCACGGGGTCGGGTTAGGCATACCTAAACCCAGAGCTGAGCAACTCAGATAATAGGGCAAAGTGAAAAAATTTTTTCTTTGTAAAATAATAGTGTTTATAGGCAAAACGAGGGATGAAATCTTGAAAGCGAGATGATGGGGGAGACAGCGGCAGATGACAGCAGAGCCCAGCTAGTTAAATGAAACAGGTGTTCCAGCTGGTGACGAAGCACCTAGTTACCTCTGTGTCATGCTAACAAATGGTGGTTTACAGAAGCCTGAAGTGGCCTTGATGTCTAAGCCATGGCCAACTGTACCTTAACTCTTACTTTCCCACCGAAGGCTAGAACCACGCACTAGCTTTTGAACATTAGGGCAAAATGATAGATAATTGACTATATGTAGCTTTCAGTAACTAAACTCATCTCACTTCCACCAAGCCTTCAAGGAATACTTAAGAGAAGAGACATTCAATTGTCTGTAGTTTATTGTGGTGTTGTTGTTGTTTTTTTTAAACACATATTTGCTAACAGCCACTGGCAGAATGCTCAGTAAACTCTATGAACAAACTGCAGCAAACCTGCATCCAAAGAGGTAGAAGATGCTACCTTTTTCTTTGTACCTCAATTTCTGTCACAAAGACATTATATGATATCATAGATGACATATTAATTTTCTTTTAGGGTTAATAGACTGAGTAGTCTATATGTCTTAATTATTTTAAGTAAAACGTATGACGGGTGACAATTCATGATGTCAAGGGGTTAAAAGCATATTCAACGGATTCTTGTAAACTTAAAAGAATATTCCTAAGAGCTAAAGTCCTCAGAAAGACAGGTACTGAAACTGCATTGATAATATTGAAGAAAGACATACATATATTACTTATTAAACTTAATCAAAGCAGAAATCTGAAAATGTTCAACCACAACAAGTGACGAGATCAGGATTAAGCATCATCCTGAGAATCGTAAGAACAAACTGGTGAAACTTATGAGAAACAGGTGTTCTTTTCTTGGATCCAAAACTACTGAATTTTTCAAACCATTACCATAAAAATGAGAAAAATCAATAGGAATTAGAAATTTGGCCAGGTTCTTATAAAAAAATTATAACAACCAAATAATTTGAACTAGATTCCTTATAGTGTGGGTGTTAACATGATGACTTATGGGAAAATCAAACAAACCAGAATTATTGTGTTTTGAAATTTATGTCTCCCTATGATTATATACAGGGTTGGGGGGGAGGGAGGTCCCCCTCAGTCACAGTCATAGGGGAGGGGAATAGGGTGAAAGTGGGAGGGAGGGAGGAATGGGAGGATAGAAGGGATGGGATAACAATTGAGATGTAATATGAATGAATAAATAAATAATAAAAAAAAGTGAAAAAAGAATTGCACGTTGCAGAAAAAAGAAAATAGAAAAAGAAAGAAAAGAATATTACATCTTGTGCTTAAAAAAAATCTTTCAACAGAGTCTGCAATGTTTAAATCACACTTAGCTGAGCCTTGGTGACCATATATAAGCCCACACTCGATTGACTTCCCTTCTGACATCTCAAGTTGCTTTTCCCTGCTCCTCCTTTGCCTCCTCTGCAGGCTCCTTTTCTCCTGAGAAGGCTTCCACCAATGAGCCTACCCTTGGCCTCTTCCTCTTCTTCACTCACACCTTGGCTCAGGAAACCTTGGAATGGCACGTCCTAAGAGGTATGCTCTCAGCACTGGCCCCAAGTAAGTCACCTATCCCCAAGCACTGCCCTCAGCCCCTGCCTTCCTGTTTGCTGCATTCTTTGCACCTAGAATTAAGGGCCAAACAGAAGCAATGGCTCCGGAGTGTGTGCTGAGAAAGGCTAAACATCCATGCATGGCGAGACTGTCGCTGTGCGCTGAAGTCTAGGTGCCTCACTGGAGAGAGACACTGATACCATCCAGGAGACAATAACCAGGATCAGGAGAATTCTAGGACTTTCCTCATTGGAGGGAGGGTTGAATTAGTTACATCTAGCCCAAAAGAAGAAGAGAGTTACAGGGACTCATAGTAATGTGGCAGAGAAGAAGGCCGGCTTGCTTCGCAGTCATTCCAGATGGCAAAACAGGAAGCGACAGGATTGCAGAGTCTGTTTCACCTGTAAGGGTTTATTTGTTGTGGTGGTTTTTGTTTTTTGTTTTGTTTTGTTTTTTTCTTGCTTAGCGTTTGAAGGAGAAGGCAAGTTTCCTCCAGAGTATGTCCAGCAGAGCTGCCGGGAGCCATGTGAGATGGTCTGACATGAGCACAGGGCAGGGAGAGTAACAGGAGAAGCCCTGAGCTCTCAGTCCCAAGCACTGTATAATTTTATAAGTTAGCTCATAATGTATGCACTACTTTCTAAAGACCTCCTTGGAACATTTGGTCTGCAATCTCTTATGGAAGAATATTTCATTTGAGAAATAGTATTTACTATATCTCCTTTTGTTATGTGCTGCTGCAAAGAGCCCACTGCATGTGGAAAAAAATGCTTTCCCAAACTTAGTTTGACCTTGGAACCAGTTTCCACATAGTGCCTATTAACAACCTCCAGGACTGGAGCTCACGAAATACATTCTGTGAAAGGTTAGCCTATACTGTGAGAAAAGCATTCTTTTTTTTCCCTTAGAATGCCCTAAAGTGCAAAATTGCTAAGAATTCTATTTCTGCATTCTGGTCAGTCCCAAAGCTTGAGGCTGAAGGCATGGAAGAACACAGTATCCATAAATGAGTTTATATTTTCTACAATTTCATCAAAACAAATAATCTATATATCACAGGGACTGGCAATGTTTTGTTGGGTTAAAAGAACACAGGCAGCTCAAAGAATTGACATTATGCTGAAAAATAGTTCCTGAATATATTTATATTAAGAGTTTTTTCTCTGAACACTATGCCCATGAATAACTCACATATACTTAGTTGCAAGATATTGAAAACATTAATATTTAATGCACCGAAGTGCTTCAGGACGAACAGTCATAGTATATAGTTAAAGGCAACAAAAAGGAAGAGAAGGGTGGGATTTTTTGAAAAAGAAACAATTTTCCTTTGTTTAGGTTGTATTAATTTGGTAAGAATGAAAAAATTGGTCTGATTTATTCAGTCAATAAATACTTAAGTATCTGTATTTGGCATCGGAGATGCAATGCAGGCTGAACAAAGACAGCTCTCTGCCTTCAGGAAACACACAACTGTGGGAGAAGGCAGAGGAATAACCCACTATAATAAACCTAACAATAAACAGTGGTGTGTGTGGGTGTGTCCTATTAGTTCATAAGGGTGCAATCTTAGACTTTTAAGGCTATAGTGAGTCATTTAGCAAATGCATGCATCATTAAAAATTATATAATCTAATTGTACATTTATATACTTTAATAAAAGTTACAGTGATAGTCGAAGGTACTACTTCCCAGTTATTTTATATTTTCTACATGCTCTGAGGCTCACTTATGGCTATTGTACCTATATGGGGGAATTTCCCATAATGCTATGCTACTGTGAGGTCCTAAGATAGCACATCATGTTAGCAACAGAAAACTGGCCATATAGGAAGGATATAGCACGGAAGCATTGGCTAACCCTCAAAGTCAGAGCTGATATCAGCACCCTCTCCCGCTGGTTCTTTCCTAGAAAACTGGTTGCTATATATTTGCCAGGACACAAATGAATATGAACTACATTCAAATCTCGAGATTATGGTATAGGAAGAAACCTCCAACTATAAGGTGGAAGCACCAAACATAGCTCACTGGCTTCAGAGAGGCTTTCCGGTACCAAAAGCACCTTTGCTTTTGTTTAAACCACTCCTTCGCTTAACAACATGTACTGAGTGGCCTATCGTTAGCAAGGCTCTGAGACAGAGGCAGATTTGGATTAGAAACCACCTCAGATTTCAGAACATTTACAGTCTCACTGGGAAGCTAAGAGTGTCAAGATAAGAAGGAAATAAAATGAGCAAACTGTCACTTTTAAAAGCTGGTATTATTAAAAATAAGAGCAAGCATCCTGCTGAGATGTGCAAGGGGTCAACAAATAGACATGTACGCCTTCAGGACGATGGCAGACCAATCAGAAGGCCTCCACTACGGGAGATGCACAGCCACTTTTCAGGTGCAGGCATTACCCACAGTTCTTCCTCATGGGCAGGTTAGCACATAGGCTCCATGGTGTTACAGTTAGTACAAAACTGAGTGTACCATATTCCTGGTAAGTTCAAACACTTGGGAAGGCTTAGATAGAAGAGAGCAATAAACACTCACCATTACACCAACTATGAGGGAGAGGCTAGGGATATTTTAGTTGTAGGGTCTTCCTGGGTTATTCCTGAAGCTGTGCTCTCCAGCAATGACCCATACTACTCCCCTTTATTGGCATCACAGTGCTAAGGTTTCCAATGAGAAGCACATTCATATGGCTATTTCCAGGTGTAGCCTAACTTCCTGTGTGGGGCTCTCTCTGTGCTTGTGGGGGTCCTGTTCCCAATCCATAAGTTCCAAGATACTCTGGAACAATTTTGAGGAGTCTTAAGTGGAGCCTAACTCTGTCCTCTTCAGAGAATAATACTAACAGTACTAGGCAAAAGGCTGTGTTCATGAAGTTTCTCATGGTGAATAAACACTTACCTATTGAACTGCAATACAGGAGACAAAAGCAGCACTATGGCAACAGGGTTTGGTACAGCAAACCTTGATGATTATTTAAGATCATGTTATGATATTTAAGCCATAGCTTAATAGCCAGATTCTTGCCATTGTGTTTGTTAATAAGCTGCCATCCACAGGCCAATATGGCTTGCTGCCTATTTTTGTAAACTTGTTTTAATTTACTAGGACACAGATGGACAACTGAATTTAATTATGTACGGTCTATGCTATTTTCCTGCTACAAGAGCAAACCTGAGCATACAGATGATCATCAGCTGCTGGTGGATTGTATCCTGATAAACTCAGTGCAAGTAAAAAAAATGCATTTATCACTTCACCTGATGCCCAGCTGACCTTAGCAGCACAGCACTATGGACTTTAGGTACTCACACTCACCAATGCACGGTAGCCTAAGATCCTAGATGCACATATGCCTGCCTTACAGAGATGTGTGGGGTGTACGTGCTGGACCAGGAAAGAACAAGATTCTCCTTACTAAACGAGTATCACTTTTGTACCATCATAAATCAAGAACTGGCCAATCAAACTGTCTATCGAGACAAGACAGGTTGTTATGGTTCACAAAGTCAGAGCAGTTTGCTGATGTGTGCAATATACCACTTTGTCTTTGTTTAGTGGATCTATAGTTTTAGGAATAAAAGTATGGAGTTTTTCTGCCTAGGTAGGGTTTATTGGCCAGGAGACAGACAGAGAGAGAGAGAGAGAGAGAGAGAGAGAGAGAGAGAGAGAGAGAGAGAGAGAGAGAGAGAGAGAGACAGAGACACAGAGAGAGAGAGAGACAGAGAGAGAGAGACAGAGAGAGAGAGACAGAGAGAGAGAGACAGAGAGAGAGACAGAGAGAGACAGAGAGAGACAGAGAGAGAGACAGGAAGAGAGACAGAGACAGAGAGAGAGAGTCTTAAAGGCATGGTGTCAAGTATGGGATGCATGCTATAAACATGGCTAACTAAGGGTGATCAGGTACTTCGATACCTTCAGATTAGCCTATGATTTCTACTGTTAGCATTTTCTGGGTTTCCAAGAAACTGAAGAAAAGGAACTTAGTTTAAAGACAGAACTAAAGATTTAAAAGACTGAATGAAAGTCCAAGGTAATGAAGCAAGCAACTGACAGAGACAGAAGTGGATTTTATGAAATTCTAGTCTCAGCTTGCTTCTTGGATTGCCTATCCTCAAATTCCTTTTCACTTCATCTCCTATTTCTTTGCTAGATTAAAAACCAACTTTATAGACATAAATGTGACTTCACCTTTTTGGAGGTATAAATGAAAGACTTCCTCTATGGGTATGTGCAGTGGTATGGTGCACATGGGCGTAGAACCAGGAGGAGATGGTAGTTATCACAGAGTCACTGACAAGCTTGTTGGTTTATTAGAGAGAACCAATGCTGGCCTTTTCACCAGTCAACCAGAAACACTTCATCCCCCAAGCTTCCACAATAAAAAATAAAAGTAAAGAGTATGCCACCAGTTCCCTGACAGTACCACATTAAAGAGTCAAGTGATGTCTTGTGCTAATGACATGACAGTAAGAGGAACCTACGGTTTGTTAATAAAATAGATTTCCTTTAGCCTGCTGTACACAATATGAAGTGTGTGGCTCAATGGATGAAGTCATCAAATGATAGCAAGAAAGATGCAACTAGCTCAGTGAGGGGGAGTCTCTGTGGCTAGGTGTTGAGTGGTTCTACAGTTCCAAGGGGGAAGTCTGGAGTGGCAGGAGCTCTAAGCTGCAGAGTGACACATAGGAAGTATTTCTGTCATGGAACCACACGTCAATATTTTTTATTTCCAAGAGAATCAGAACTCAGGCAGTTTTGCTGGGCTCAGTCTAACACGTATACCTCTTCAGTCAGGATGAGGGTAAAGGCTGCATTGTGAAACTGGCTTTCTCTTTTCAAGCTGGCCCACACTGGATTCTCATGCAGTTCAACTCTAAGAATGTTCCTAGTAGTCCTTTGTTATAAGACAGACTAGGAACAGGATGTTCATGGACCACACCAACTGTAGCTACTATGCTAAAAACTCATAAAGCATATGTCTACCTAGTTAGAGTTTGCCTTCATATCATCTCTCTAAATAGGTAACAAGATTTATTCATTTCAAACCCCGAGAAACCCACATCAACAGAACTGAAATTCGTATGATATAGAGACTACTTATATATCTCAATTACTAATGTCAAGATATACATTTGGGGGAATGACTAATCTAAATAAAAGTGGTCTGAAAAAGCCACATAGAGGCTTACCACTTTGTAAGCCCATTTAACAAATGTTAAAGAGTTCAAAAGAAGATATTCAGGGTGGCATGGGGTTATTAAACAGAACTCCCACTGCCGTGTATGGGACCCTTCTGTGTGCCTTGTTAGTCAGGGAGGCCTCTTGGTTATCCAACAGCACTAGCTGATAAGAATACTTTTGCTGGGAGATACAGAGAAATCAAGCTGGGGCTGATCTACAGGTCCTATCCTTGCCAGATTTCATAAAGCTGAAGGTGCTATGCACTCTGCTAAGGCAGAAAAGGAGTCAGAAGTGTTGCCTACTTGTGAACCCTATAAGCTACAGTAACAACCTGCCAGGCAAGATATGCACTGGTGTAAACATGGTGGTAACGGACCATTCTCTGATTGGATTTGAGGCCTGTTCCACAGGAGAGAATTCATGTCTTACACTATGAACTCAATCAAAACTCCATGCATGGGGAAGTCTTAGGCCTCAGGTGACAACTTACTGTAGTTGTTCAGCTAAAGTGACATGGTACCAAACTGTATTTCAAATATCTGTTTATAGATGTAGCAAATCCAGTCAAAATCAGAGAAGCTTCCCTTTGGAATGAATGCCGGTGAAGGCAATGACCCATGGCTGCTCCAGGTGCTGAGACTAAGGGGTGGGAGATTCCTTAGTTCCAGACAAGGGCACCTGTGCCACCTCTTCTAAGGCTAAGGGAACACTGTGGAAGAGGAGGCAAGAAAGAAACCTAAGAGCCAGGAGACAGGAAGGAGGGCTATGGCATTATCTAGCCACTGCGGCCATGATCTCACAATTAATGCAGTTGTCTGCACTAGGCATGCAGAAGCCTGGGCCAGTGGATCTGGAAGGACCATTACCCACCCCACTGTCTATTGGCTACTGGCAGATTCTGGAGGACAGGCTATCATTATCTTTACTTGTGTGCCTACAGGTGACTCCATCAGGCTCCAGTGGACAGTTCCAAAGCCATGGTAACACAGATGTTCCTCATTAAACTCAGTGGGTCACAAGACAAATCAAAAAGAGATGAGTGTGAAAGGGGGATTTGTAAGGAAGAATTGGAGGATGATGGGGATGGGAGAGAGATGTGAGAGGGGGAAACTGAGACTAACTAGAATGTATTATACATAAAGAACTTTCAAAGATGATAATTTTAAAAAGTTATATAAGCCAGGCAGTGGTGGCACGTGTCTTTAATCCCAGTACTTGGGAGGCAGAGGCAGATAGATCTCTTTGAGTCTGAAGCCAGCCTGGTTTACAGAGTGAGTTCCAGGACAGCCAAGGCTACATAGAGAAACCCTGTCTTGAAGAAGCAATAATGATAATAAATTTATATAAAAGATATGTTTGGATTTTCAGGTATGAGTTAGGTCTTTTCAACAAATGAATCTATTTTATAGGAACAAAATCTACTCTAAAGTAGAAAAGAACTGTGGATTTCATGGAGGCAAGTAAATATTTTTGAGAAGATTTTAGGAAACTTAAAATTACATTAAAAAAAAAAGGAATTGGCTCTGAAGTCTATTTTGTTTGGTTATGAGAACTGAGTTGTATCTGAGGAAAAATGTGACATGGTTGAGGGTGTGAGGCAGAAGCTGAGCAGTAAGGACCATGCATTCAAGCTAGTCAGAGTGGAAGAGGCAGCCAGGTAAAGCTGAACGTACAGAAGGGCGTACATGCTTTGTGGTCGTTCCTGGATTCAAGGAGGATATGAAGGTGGCCAAGTGAGCAGTTTTCTTGGTCCCGTGGTAGGTCCTGGTGCTCTCTCTACAGCCAGGCGGTGGCTATGAGGCGCCACTACAGAGTATCCTTCACATGTGCAATGGACAGAATGCTTCTATTTTCTATTCTAGTTACATTTCCTGTTGCTGTGATAAGATACACTGGCAAAAGCAACCCAACGGAAAGGAGTCTATTCTGGCTTATATTTTCTAGGGATCATTTCACTATGGTGAGAGAGACATGGCTTCAGGCAGGGAAGGCATAGCAGCAAAGCAGTAAGCCCCAGGTCACATTGCCTCCACAGTCAGAAAACAGAGTGACCAAGGAGTGAGGCTGGACTAGAAAGTCTCAAGGCTTGATGCCAGTGGCCAACTTCTCCCAGGGAGACTGCTGGAGACATTCAGCACTGAAGCCATCAACCCTCCCATCCACATGCTGACAGTCCAGTTTCCTAAGTGAAATTCTAGTCCTCTGTGGATGGTTACGTCATGGCAATAGATGATGTAAGATTTCTTTGCAACCCAAATTGTGTATAATTGTTTTGTTATTTAGAGCCATCAAGCACTGGACTTTGATGTAACAGTTTAAATGGATTATCATAAAGCCCATTCTTTCTACTTCTTATTTCAAAATTTTCTCTGCTTTGAGAAAATTCTGTTTTATCAAACCCACACATGGGCCCACGCAGAGCTGCTATGGTTTGGAAACATATGGAATGTATCATCCAAAAATTTATGAACTATAAGCTTGAACTCAATACGGCCACAGTAAAAAAGAGTGGAATCTTTTAGGAGGTAGGAGCCAGTGTTAAGTACTTAGGTTACAGGAGGTATCTCTCCTATAATAGACAAATGGAGTTCTGCTGGGATCTAGCTAATTCCAATATGAACAGACTGATATAAAATGTGGCAAGCCTGACTTCCCGAGTCTTACTTTTTCTGTCTTATTCTGTGACCACATCAACACATGCTTTTGCTATTCTGATGCCATCTACCATGAGGCCTTCATCAGAGGCCAAGTAGATGGGGCTGTCCAATCTTGGACTTACAGACCCTAAAACTGTGAGTCAAGTAAACCCCTCTATAAACTATTTTGTTATAACAACAGAAAACAGACTAATGTACATGTATGCAAAATTTTTCTAGTATGAATGCACATCTTAATAAGTGATCATAAAGGAAACATTGGATAGAAACCAAAACCTGAAAAAGAAATAAAATTTTCTACTGTCCTAAGTACTTCCCCGCTGTACCTGTCTGCCTTCCCTCCCACTAAGGTAACACCTGCAATAACCTTCTTCTATCTTTTATCATATAAAATATGCATCTTTAAACTCCATATCATAAGTTGGCATATCATAAATGAAACCATGAATTCCACATACGTTGTGTCTTGCTTTGGTGAACGGTATGTATGGTAGTGGAGTCTGATGGGATATGCCTACAACCTCAGCATTCATTACAGCTGAGGGAAAACGATCATGAATTCTAGGCCAGCCTACATTAGCTCGGCAGGAGCCCATCTAATGCATTAAGAACAAAAATACTTATTAAGTCGCTCCACATCTGTATAACATGTCACTTGTTTATTCATTTTCCTCACTGCGCAGGAGTCCCCTCTGGGTATATATGACAGTATATCTGTTGTCCTTGATGAGCAAGGCTGCTACGTCTTTCTCAAGGCCTCTGCCTCGACTAGCTACATGCTCCTACCTTTCTAGACTCATTAAATCGTCTCTCTCATTAAATCATTTTTGAATTACCTTCAAAGTATGACATGCTCCCAGGGTGTCTGCATGACTGTATATTATGATGGATATAATACTGATTTGCTAATATGCCTTCTACACTCTGAAAAACAATAATGTTGAGGTCAGGATTCACTCTTCGTCTCTGTTGCTGTAGTGCCTTACACTGCACTGTTTTATGTATGCACACATGATACATGTTGGCTTAATGCAGAGGATTATAACTTACATATAAGGGGGAAGGGAAGAGACAGAGGAGAGGACATAGCATGTGGATTTGATTATGATAATAAGTAAAAATATATTTTAAAAATCCAAATATTTCCAAGGTTAATAAAAAAAAAACCACTTAAGCTCTCAAAGAAACAAAGCTCATGTGATGTACAGAAACAGGCATATTGAAAAGGTAGATCTAGTATATTGGTCTGAAGTTCAGAAAGCCCACATTCCCACAAAGCACTTAACACTATAGGATTTGGTTATTGGCACAAGTGTCCATGACTGACATCCCAAAACTTAGAGACACCCCCAAATGAGTGCCAGCTTGGTCTTCTCCACTGACCTCCAGCTCAATGGCCATTTCCTATTAGAGGCAGACAAACAGACAAATGCTGAATAAGCCTGCCAAGGAAAATGCAGGGACAAATTTATTAAGAGCTTGCGTTTTCACCAGAGCACAATCTTCAAAGCAGCATGCTGCACTGTCATTATCTCATTACGGTAATTTCAACACTTGCTCCTGTTAACTTATTAAAAAACATTTTAAATCATTCTCTTTATTGCAGGCACAACAAACTATCTCATTACCCAAATATGGATCGTTGCCAAATGATATGGCGAGGGACGTGATGAAAGAACGGCACAGAAGGCAGAGGAAGTCAGAGTTCAGAGGGAGGCGAGCCCAGGACTATACAGAACGATGAGCCAATACTTGCCAGAAAACAAGGGGTTTCCAAAATGCTGGCACTGGTACTAATGCAGAGGGCTAAGCCATGATTCTTATCAACATGCTCGAAGTCCTCCAGAAGACAGGGATGATTTATTATAGATTCATCACAACCTACTCATTCCATACATGTGCCAAGCATTATAAAAATGTCCTAGGTGAATACTTGGATGGAAACTCTTAAAACACAAATAAATCATTTTCAACACACTGTCTAAAGCAGGGGTTGGCAAAACCCAACCTGTCACCGTGTCCACCTGTTTTGCATTTATTTTTATTTTCTTTTGTAAATAAAGTTTTACTAGCTCATAGTTAGATGTATTCATTTGCACATTCTGTGCCTGCTTTTATTCTATAATGGGTCAGCAGTCACCAAACAGAGAAGGCAGAATCACATATTTACTGTCCGTCACGTTGGAGAAGAAGTGTTCTTAGCTCTGATCTAGTCTTGCTACTGGATTCGTGGACCAGACACGCCAACACTGTCAGAGCACTTGTCTCAAAAGGAAGAGCAGAATGACACACCTAGATTGAAGGGATCAAAATAAACACATTAAGAAGACACTGCCCTCTATGATGCACAAGATAATTAAAATTTTAACAGCACTGATCCAAAGGGTACAGTCCTAAAGATAAAGCTAATTCTCCACCCACCAAAAAGTGTGGACTTACTACCAGATGATAGTTTATTGTTAGACAATAGTGGACAGGGTTCTTTGAACAGGAAACAAAGAGGTGGTGGCAAAGCGAGAAATCGCCTATTGCTAGGTAGAGGAGGGAGTCCTTACATCAGACAGTCTTCACCTCAGAGAAGATAGGTGCAATCTCATCAACTCAGGTATATTATCTTTCCATAAAGAACTATTACTATTGGAAGCTGATTTAGGCCTTGTATCACTTCCCCTAGTATAAAAACAAGTAACTAAGAAATAGATTTGCTAATTTCAGTTAAGTCCATTTGCTTGCCATATTCATTTAAATACTCCATTTTCTTTATAACAGGAAAGCTGCTTCTCCAATAAGGCAGTGGGTTATGACTTGCTCCTTGAAAACAAACATGCTATAAATTCCACTTTAAATCTCCATACTATCATGTGCTATGTGTGTTTCATTTGCAACAGGCAATCTGCTATCATTTGGAGCTTCCTTTAGCCAATACTATAAAGACCTAACAGAGATGATCATCATTTCTTCTTAAGAGTTGCACAGCCTGCTCTGCCACTGTGTTTACAGTTGACATCTTTACAATTGCTGTTTTTGAGTTGGTTAAGTCTGACCACATCTGAGTTGAATACCCCCAGAGAGACAAGAACAACAAATATAGGAGGGATAAAAATCAGTTTTAGATCTTCCATTCCAACCAATGGACAGAAGGTTAGACTTGTGAAAGCACACACCGGAACTGGAAAAACAGCTTTGTAGCTCATAAACGATGCCATGCAATAATTTGACACACAAAGTTATTTCTACTCTGATAACAGCTATCACTTGCTCAGACAATGCCATTTTCCAACCCCAAACTCACCCTGCTATGGGCTACGGGACTCAGCCTGTAAAAAGTATATTTAGAAAAAAGTGCTTTCAGACTGGACAGCTTTTGATTTCAGACACGTGAATCAAGCTCTGTCTTAGCAAATTTACACCTTTTATAGTCTTATTCTTCTGATTAAATCTGACAAAGAAGAAAGATGGCTGCTATTTATGATCTTCTCCTGGGATGTCATGGGTAGGAGTGCACCTGGAACAGCACTGTTGTGTGGAGACAAAATGCTGAGGCTCAGAGAAGTGAAGCACACTGCTCCACGCCATGCCGCATATGGGCAGCTGGTCCCTAAACACATTCCCAGAGGGCAGACGCTCTTCCATCCTCTCAGTGGTCTGCATTTCCCAAGTCTCTGCACACAGTAGGCATTCAGAAATTGTTTACTTCATGTTCTGCAAAGCTCTGAATTTTGGTCTCAGAGTTTTTTATTTTTTCCTATTGTAGCATGCTTGTTCATGTTTAACAATGAATTAATCCCTCTTTTATCTTTCAAAAGAATCAGAAGTCACATTTCAAATTATGCTTTTACACAGGTATAATTAAATCTTTAAAAGGTGGGATGGCAAAGAAATTAGAGGCTAGAGTGTAGCAGACATTTTATAACCTGCAGATGCCAACAGCAGGCAGCTCCCACCCTCCTCCGCCCCCGTCCCCCACAGTATAACGACAATTATATTTCAGGGTGAATAATATAATTATCTAAATGAAACCAGAAGAAAAATGCACACAACATAAAAGGATTAGCCGCTCGAGGACTTGTGGTTGGGGGAGGCAAGAGGATGGATCCAGGCTGACAATTTCATAAAGTAGCCATCAATTATTTAAATCATTGTGACTTTTCAGACAGCATTCTGGACAGCAAGGAAGAAAAAAAAAACACTGTAGAAATTTGAAAACCATAAATTAGGAGAGAGATGCTTGTTATTTGGTTTTGGAGTGAAACGTGCTCTGCCTAGAGAAAGGATCAAAAGGCAAAATCATTCAACTGGCGGGGGGGGGGGGGGGGGGGGCTAGCTAAAGATGTTGCTTCTCTGGAAGTTCAACAGAACCAAATCCCATTCTTCCAGTAAAAGTCCCAGTGCTATTAAAATCCACGCTAAGTAAAACACTCAACCAACTAACATTTTAAAACAACACCCCAAGTAGAAAGCACAGAGAACTGAGTCAGAAGGCTTTGTCTCACGTATATGCTTTGTCTCACGTATATGCTTGAGGTCACAATTCTGCCTGGCTGATCTAGTATATTTCTACCATAGAAGTAAATCTGCCTATGACTCTAAGTCCAGCTCTTAAAAAAAAAAAAAAAAGAAGAAGAAGAAGAAGAAACAATTAAAATATTCCTCTCCCCTCTTTTTTTTCCTATTGCTTGACACATCTGCATTTGCTAAGCTGGCTGTAGAAAAATTGATTGTTTCTTCACAGGCACAAGGTCTGCTTTGGCTAATACTCATGAGGTAAATCCAGTCAATAGTTTCACCAGCCAATTAGCTTAGTTTCCACCTAGATTTAACTAGTTGAGAAAGAATAAAAATAGCTCTCAAGCCAGTCACTTATCATGATTTTTAAGAAACAATTAGATTTGCCACTGAAAAGTAGGTATAATAAATACATAACTAATCATATAAATATTTAAAAATGCATTTAAGCAAGTATATGAGCTTTATATTCACACATACATGACTAAAAATAATAATGCAGGGACTCATTAAAAAATCTCAACAACTAAATAATGATTTTATAAATTACAACTCATCTTTCAAAATTTGTTCAAGAAAAATAAAA
The DNA here is from genome assembly GCF_964271855.1 of Acomys minous. Lineage (NCBI taxonomy): Eukaryota > Metazoa > Chordata > Mammalia > Rodentia > Muridae > Acomys > Acomys minous. The sequence goes on from NC_140487.1 coordinate 73,513,911, forward strand.
TCTTTACTTAATTATATTCTATATATCAAATCTTCTGATAGCTTCTGCTAAGGAATTTCCTGTCTCACTGGTAAAAATAAGCTTTCTGTGCTGACTTTGCCTCCTGCCATTACTGCTACTCTAACGGGCTAGTGCCTTTCAAAATGGTACATACATGATACTATGCATTTGTCATACATACCAAAATTTACAAAACAAAGATTAACACCAGTGCATGTAAGGTTTGTACAAAAACCATTACACCGTGGGATGTAGGACAAAACTGGGGTGGGGTGGTGACCTGACAGCAGAGGAGCCTGGAAGACACTGCCTCAGACCAGCGGCAAGGGTTTCACATCAGAGGATCTGAGAAGACGTCCAAGAACACACAGTTCTCATGAAAACGTGAGAAACAACAAACAAGCATTTTTTTGTAGGATAGTCTACAAGATACCTCACCATTACCACATGAAATAGATACATTACTTGTGTATATTTACTTCAAATCAGCATAGTACCAAGACCCTTGCACATAACTGTTTATTGTTGCACTATAAACAAGAGCTAAGTTATAGAACAAGCAGCTACCCAACAACAGGGGATGGATTTATAAAATGTGGTGTATATGCACAATGGAATGCTTATAGCCATAAAGAAGAATTCATTTGTGGGAAAAACATGCAACTGGGGATAATCATATTAGAGTGTCTTAAGCCAGACTCAGAAAGACAAATATTGCATGTATTCTCTCATTTGCAGCTGTAAGATTTTATATAGTATATATAATCATTTATGAATATATGACATGACAGAAGTGTCTAAGGGAAAAAAGAGAACCAACAGTGGGTCAAGAAAAGGCAGGGGAAGGAGATTTGTGTGTGGGGATATCTAAGTGCACTAATATATACATACATAAAAATTGAAAAAAAAAAAAAGAAAAACCCAAAAAGTAAAACATTAAAAATAAAAATTAAACTGCCATGGCCCTTAAAAAAGGATAAGAATTTCAGGAGCCCCTCTGCACTGTCCTTGCAACTTTTCAGAAAACAAACAAACAAACAAACAAACAAAACTCCAAAAAAAGTTTATTTTAAAGTATAACACAGTTTTGATCTAAAAAACAAATGTAAGCTTGTTTTGTATGCCCTTGACAAAGCTGCTGGTGACTCCCTTCTATTCATTCAGCGCGTGCCTACTGTGTGCTAAAGATTCCTACTGTCAACAGCAAAATTGAGAGGGTTAAAGTCAAGGGCATGTTGGTTGGAAAGGCAAGAGATTGGCAGACAGTCCAGCCCTGGGGCTGTTCAGTTGCTCGTTCTGGTAAAGCGTTGGAAGCCATGGGCAGGCACACAGGAAGCAAGGTCATCAAAGCACTTCTGCAAGTACCTGATAGGCAGATTTGACCTTGGAATAGCCAAGAGGATGACAAATTCAGAAATGTGTCATGGAATAAAAGGGAGGGAAGCAATTAAGCTCTTGTAGTTGAAATCAAGCAAAGAGAAGTGCTGTGCAGCCAATGAGCAGAGGTAGCGAACGGCTCATTTAAGTGCAGTTATCTAAATTTGAATTTGTACATATTTGCAAGTGAATGCCCACGGTATTCTGGACTCTACAGATAGGACCATCCATCATGGGAATAGCTGTAACCATGAGGGGTAGAAGAAGATAAAAAGGAGAAGAAAAAGAAAGAGAAACCAAATAGAAGCCTAGATGAATTTTTCTTCTCAAAAGACTCTATTTCTAATATTCACAGTCCAAAAAAGGACACAATGACATAGATAACCTGTTAATGAGCTAGCTGTGGGTTGTCTATTCCCCAGAGCAGGACTTCCAACTGACAGCGCTTGAGTGTCTAAAAAGAATAAATGGGAAATTGAATGAGCAATGTACAGCTTAATCTTTCTACAAACATGGATGTGCTGAGGCTGATGGCTGCTCCTCTAGATACAAAGGTGACAATGAGCTCTGGCCCCTGGAAGCCTTTGTGGCACGGGGATGAAAACCTGACAGAGATTTGAGTGCAGTATATATTCCAGGAAATCAGTTTGTTGAGTTTGTTTGGCCAATTACGGTAACCAATCAAAGGGATGACCTCAAACACTGAGCCTGGGCTCACCTATCTCAGGCGGATGTGAGGTCACTGCTTAGTGCCTCAGTCTAGAGCAAAACAAAACATTCACAGGAGAGTCTCTTGCTCAGGGCAGTAATGACTAGGCTCCCGCATCGCTGCCTCTGCAACACCACATCTCTGCTTTTCACAGTATCTGTGGATGGCAAGCTGGGTTCTTCTTTAAAGGACTAGCTTTAAACAACCTTCTTGAGTACGTGTATTCCCCCAAGCCTTTCACGCTTCCCTGTCGGACATCAACAGGAAGCCGGTCTGCTTAAAGTCCAAGATGGCCTCTGGTGTGCTGTGTCTGTTTAACCTTGTTTCCCATCCTCCCTCCACGGCTGAACTCCATTCAGTGTGTCCTTTCACATCACTGAGGCTCTGCGTCCCGTGTTTGGGGCACTTTCTCCTCCATGCTCTCTGTATTTGTGTATCCAGCAACACTGCAGGCTCCTTCTCAGCCAAGGCTTCTCTAGATTCCTAAAGCTCCAGTGCCCCTCTTACCCTGTACAGCACCTGGCTCTGGACCACCACAGTTGGTCCTCTACTCTTCCTGGATTTGTGAATGTGACAGATTCAGATCCCATAACTAATAGACTTCCTCCTCAAGTCTTCAGAAGAGGAAGTCTGGCTCTACACTTATATCCTCTACTCAGTTTGTTACACGACACGCAGGGACGAGACCATAAGTTTGGCACAGAGCAAGGATTTAATAAACAGCACCATTTAATTTCAACAGCACTGTAACACAAGGGAATTATTCAATGGAACCCTGCCATTCTTGTCACAGGCAGTGTACCATTTTCCCCCAGCCCCGTGTAGATGCTCACACCAAGATTAACTGCAGAAAAGTTGGTCATTGCAGGAGCCTTGAAAAGCATGAAGAAAAACAGCTGCTTTCTGTGAGAGGTTAATCTTTAAAGGGTCGTTTAACTTCCGAGCTGAGATAGCCTTGTTTCTTTCTCTTCACTTTCTCCCTAGAACATCTCTTAAGCCAGAGTGGCAACACACAGACAGGGCAAAAATTACTTAGGATAAGAACCTCGAAAATTCTCTAAGTACAGCAGTTCTCTGTCTATACTCATCTGGCTTCCACCAGTAATCTGGCTGGATCAGCAATTCCCGCCTAAGAATGATAACTATCATTTGCTTGGGCTGTCGAGCCAGCCTTTCTCTCTTCCTGGTGTCTTTCCGTGCGATACTCTTTCCCCTTCTCTAACATTTAAGGAAAAGAAATAAATCTGAAGATGCCTTTGTTAGCACATAAAGCCAAATATATTTCAGGCAAAGGCAGCCCTCTAAAGATCTGAGTGACAGAGCGTTAATGTAGCTCCGTCCCTGTCAGCACATCTGTCATAAGTCATTACCTTCTCTCCTGGTCATCCACCAAGGAGTGGGCCGAGGGAAGATCAGAACGGACAGCAGCCACTCAATGTTTCAAAATATTTATCTCAAATGTGGCTTGATGCATGGAACAGTCTAGGTGACAAACTAAGCTGGCCATCAGCACACTACCGTTACTCATGATAGAAAGTTAATTCAGAGTCCCAAGATAAAGCCCAGGGCTTAGCCCTATATTGATGTCATTTTAAGCAGCCCTGTGCTCAGCAAGAAAAGGAGGTAAACAAGTTCACTAGCTGCAATTACTTCCTATTCAGACTCCCTCATGACAAAACCTTCTAGTTTTCTGTTGTTACTTTTATTTTTAAATGACCCTATAACTTATGAAATTGGTCTCAAAAAATGAGATAATTAAGGATCCCTATGAAATGCATATAGGGATAACTATACTTTTTTGCAGTAAATAAAAGCAAAAAAAAAAATAACACTAATGTTTATTTCTAGCCCCCTTGTATTACTATCTATACTCTATAGAAGACCTATTAATCAAAAACTTCACTAAGAAGTCCAGACAAAAATCTATTCTTTTATCCTTCAGAGATGAGACCAAACCTTCAAGACTTTTATAAATACTGAAGTTGCTTATATAGTGTGTTTGGTTTGCCTGTATATAAAGACTATTTCTCACTCACGTCACAGACCTTCTTCATTAATGCTGATAAAAACAAGTTCCTTTATCATATAAAATCGATAAAGGCTCTACTGGCAAATTAATCTGAGCTGCTCAATTTCATGTTCCATGTTAACACTTAAAAGGAAATTTTCGATTAGTCCTTCTAACAACTGAGTGCTCCAAAGAAAGCAATGATGCTCTCACTCACTGTGTCGCCTATGCATTCCCATTAAAAACCCTGCGAGTGGCACCATGTCAACAGTGAATGGTTGACGATGTATTTCTAGAATCGGTGAAGAGAAATTAGAATGTGAAGGCTCACCTATGCTACGAAACCAATATGGAAGAGCGATAACGGCAGAATTTTGGCTTGGGAGAACATGGGTGTCCAGGGGACATGTTTCTAGCTTTTTGGTGTTTACAACATGTTCATGAATTATTAAAAAAATAGTTTCTTAATTATCAAGTTCTCATTTTGATAGTTTAATCATGTATGAGAAAACAAAACAAAACAACCCACTGGGAAGGGTTAGTGATCCATTTGCATGGAAACGCCCCCAGCTGGAGGTGGGGTTCTATGAGGCTGTGGGACCTTTCTGACTTGGAGCCCTGCTGATAGACATAGGGCTGCAGGGGCAAACTTTGAGGGTGAGAGGTGGGCCTGATGTCTAGTCCTGCTGTTTTCTGACTGCCAACACTATATGGCTAGCTCCTCACTGTGCCTTCGTCACCATGATGGACTCTCAAGTCATGAGCCAAATTACATCCTTCTTCCTCAAGGTGCTTCCTTCCGGCATTTAGTATTTAGAACTAAGCCAGCAATAGGACCATCAGTCTAGAGAAAGCACAAGTGAATTAAACAATGAAACCAGAACACAAGTCTCCATTGGTAACAAAAGGTTTGACTACACTGGCAGAGAACAGGTGAGTGATTGAAGCTTTGCTGACAATCCAAAGACCAGAAGATAAAAAAGTACTTCCTGGTACTCTGACTCCCTGGATAAAGTCTAAAATACCTACAAATAGCTGCTTAACTGTGGGTCCTGCTTGTGGAAAGGCCAATCAACACTGCTAGTGAATAAATAAAATATTAGGAACAAAATTAAAAGGAAACAAAAACTGTAAGTGGTTAGTGTTTAAGTACACTAAAGGTTAAGATTGGATTCCAAAATGCTTTTTTTTTTCTTTACAGTGTGGGCATTTGAACTTTCTCTAAGAGCTTGGGGGTGGGGGGACCAATTGATCAGGTCTCTTTTCAACTTAATGATTTTCATGATGACTTCCAGCAGCCCTCAAATGGAACTAATCTATTTACACTAATAAAGCTGAATCTATTCTGTACCAGAGAGTGGAACAGTAGAACGGCAACAACTGGCTGGGACGCAAATGCCACTCAAAGGCAACATTCTTCATTTTACTTAATTTGATCTGATGAAAACAATATGCTGTTGCTGCTATTCACATATCCTTGGGAAAACATAAAAAAGTTACTGGAAGCACTGTGGCCTCGCTGGGAAGATAATAAGTTTGGGCATCAGTGTAATTATCTCCAGCAAATAATTATACTGTGAGCGGCTGTGTCCAGTATGGCTTGACTGGGATTCCTGCAATCACACACCTATCAATGACTTTCATTTGCAACCCTGTTGACTCCTACAGTTGAGACCATCCCAGACAGTTGCTTTACCAGCAATACTTGCACGCTGATTCCCATGGCAACGTAGAGGAGTGAGCTCTGTGCCTCCCAGCCCACATCTTCTCCATGGAACTTCAGAATGTGACCTAACTTAGAAGAAGGCTCCTGACAGATGAAATTAAAGCTTGGGATAAAAACATACAAGATTAGTATGGGCTGTAAACCTACTGAAAGTGTCCTTATGGGAGCCACACAAATGACAAACAGAGGCATGGAAAAGCCTATGTTAAGGAGGCAGAGACTAGAGTTATGCTTCTAGAGCAAGGGCAGCAGTATCCTCCAGAAAGAGTCACCTCTAGAGCAGTGGAAGAGTTGCGGCTTTGGCCTCTAGAACAGTGACAGAGTAAACTGAAGATTTACAATAAGTACAGTGGCCAGGGGCCTGGGGACAGCTTGCAGGAGTCACTTCGCTCATTAGGGTTCTAGAGATTGAACTCTGGCTATCAGGCCTGGGAGCAAACACCCTTACCTACCAAGCCATTTTGCTAGCCCCACAGAATTGATTTCTTTTGTTTTAAATCACTGACACTGTGTTAGCTTGCTTTGGCACCCCTAAGAAACAAACCCACTGGCTCTGATAGCCATGGACAGCACACGCTGTCAGTGATTTCCTCTAACCAGCAGAGGGGCTCCCGGAACAGGTAAACGGTGGAGCTACAGCAGCTGTTCTTGCGTGCTAACAGGCTATTGTATAAGGGAGATAGGACCCTAGCTTGGGTGGGTGGTAAGAGTGAATGCAAGTGGGTGGGGAGGAGAAAGCAGCACGAAAATCCAGATGGAGATGGCAGGATGTGGAAGAGCCAGGGACCGAGGTCAGAGAGCCATGGAAGTAGGGCAAAGGAGCAGGCAGGCACTGATTTAGCGCGTTCTATGCTGAGACTCAGTCGCATGTGGTTAAGGAAGGAGGTGGGGTACGCTCTACAGTCATTGACCTTAGCCATTATCAAGTTCCTAAGCCAAAACAGAATTTCTACATTGCTTGAAAAGAAATAGTTATAGAGAGGCTAAATCATTTGGTCACTGAAAAACAGCTCTCAAATGATATGGCTGAAATTCATTTGCATGTGATTTCAAAGCTTCTGTATAAAGCTTGGTTCTTAATATAAGGCTGAACACCCTGTTAAAGACTAGATTAATGCCTCTGCAATGACTTTAGGTTCTCCCTCTCAGGGAAATAACTGATTCTAAGCAGCAGCAATCTTCAGAGAAGTGGTACCAATTCTGGCTAAATGCTGAGATCATGCAGGCATCTTTCAGGGAGTCCCTCACTCCTAGCCAACTGATGGAGTGTGGGCAGTGGTGCTTTTAGGAAGCTTCCTGGGTGACATTAATGGGTCACGTTCCTGAGAATCACTTCTCGAGGCTGGCAGGTGGGCGTGGGCAGTGTGGCTGGCTGAGGAGGAGGTGAGAGTTTGCTGTTTGCAGGCAGACTGTAGCTATTTCACTTCTCAGAAGTGACTCTGGCAAACGCTGGGGCACTGAGGAACATGTAATATGCTTTTAACGTTTCAAGACAGTGTATGCTGTTACTCACACAGCTTATGTTTGCTCCATCAGTGACAGAGAATCTGAGCCTGAGGCTGAGCACGAGTAGCTGCCTCTGTCTCATATTGTCCTTCCTGAGCCAGAAAACGTGGGCTCCTATCTTGGGAAAGCACTCTGCAAAATTCTGAAATGTGCTAGACTAGGAAACAGCTCCCGCCACTGTGGCAAATATTGTTTTTTTTTTTTTTTTCAATGTCTGGACCAGCAAGAAACAATGTAGACTATTTCCTTACTGAGACTACAGTTGCTCATCACAGAGCTAAGCACACATAGCTTTAGGTCCTGGAACTCCTCACCTTCAAGCTGGGCCTGATGGCACTACAAGAGTGCTTCTTCCATTTCAGATTACATTGAAATCATGTGCAGGGCTATTTCAACAAAGGCATGAAGCTCAGGAATCTAATTCTCACAAGTTCCCTGGTGATGGCAACACTCCAGGCTATGGGTCATATTTTGAGATGCACTAGTCTAGGGCATTGCTTTAAACACAAATACACACAGTCATGCCAGATGGTGACACCATACTAGTGCAGGCTTAGCCAGAGGTCTGATGCTCTTGTCTAGAGATAGCTCTCCAGCTAGCAATACTGAAGAAACTTTATACGGACCACTGATCAGATGGCTGCCCATCCAGCAGGTTCATAGGCAAGGAATAAAAAACACAAAATACTGGTACTATCAGTTAAAACAGACAAGCATAGAAACATCAAAGAATATGTCGATTACCAAACAACAGTATATAAGAGAATCAAAATTAAACCAGAGTTTAATCTCTTTCCTCATGTCTACATACTGAACATCTCTGGACCACTTCAACGTTCACCTCAAATGAATGAGCTCCTAAGTCCATGTCCAGAACGCCAAGCATGAAGCTTCAAAACCATAATTCATAACAGGGCTTAGGGCATCCTCAGAGACCTCCTTAGTTTAACTTGATTCAACAAGCTTAGAGTTGCAAGAGTTGAGGCCATTTTTGCAGAAAAAAATAGTGGCAACTTCTCAGAAGGCTGGACAGTCAAACTGAGCCTGCCCTTGCCTTGGACTATCAGAGGTAAAAGAACTGTAACACCTTAGTTTAGCAATGCGTAGGTTTTGAAATCTAAGATCAGGGATTCTGTACCATGAAGGGAAAAAGTAGCCACATAAGTCCTTGTAGTGAGGAAAGCATCATTTGCACACACTCATTCACTCATCCACGTATGAAATGCTGAGTACTGGGCCAGCAGATGACTTGGGTTTGAACTTGAGAACTCACATGGTGGGAGGGGGAACCAACTTTGGCAAGCTGTCCTCTGACCTCCACACATGCACCATGGCCCACGAGTGTGCAGACACTCACACAAATGACTAAAAATGTAAGAATACTTGTAAATATTATTAAATATTCTAGTTATTCTAGGTCTATTCTGGACCTAGAGATTCGGGAGAGAACCAATGGTAACAAGCATCCAAGCTCTCTGTCTGTTGCAAATGCTTTATGGCTGAGGCAGATGTTCTTTTCCTTCGCTCTCTGGGAGGCAGTACCAGACAGTAACAACCTGGAGCAATGCTTCTCTAACGACGACGACAGCCCAGCATCCCACAATCTGTTGTGAATGTATACTTTCATGAATACAATAAAAGTGAGTTACTAGAGAAAGAAATTCAAAACCCAGAAATACAGAAGATGCAAGTCCCAATTTAGTAAATTCACAGACTGTCAAAGTGTTAAGCTGTCTAGATGTCCACTCTCAGATCTGTGTCTGGGGGCACAGAGGTAGCTGGGTAGCTTGCAGACAACCATAATCTTCAGGCTATGGTCTGCAAACTGTTGTGGAATACAGGGCTCAGGACTAGACTTCCTGGCTGTGAACTTGTCTTCCCTTTGCTAGCCAGAAGACTCAGGGTAGGTATTTTAGTTTCACTGTTTTCAGTTTCTTTAGCAGGAGACTATCAAAGAAGATCCTGTCATACAATCAAAGCAATATAAGCCAGTACACATGAAGCACCTGCTAGAGCGCCTGGCTCCTAGGCACTGCTAACATGCTGTTATCATTACTGATACTACCTCGGTCATTACTTCTCCTTCTGCTGTGCTATGTCATTTGAGTGTCACCTCTCACACAGCACTTCACCCATAAAGTGGAGCTTGTTCTTTTCCTTCCTACTAACTCCTTTTCTTCACTCCATGGAATCTACCACAGAAAGCAGAGTCACCAGTGCAAGTACATGCCAACACCCCAGACCTGTCTCCTCATGACACGATGCTTGGGCTGCTTAGATGCCATGGTGGAAGGGCAAAGACACACCTGTGGATCTCCTCACAGAGTACCATGCATTTCACCTGCCCATCAGCAACTGGATGAAAGCAGCACTGAGACAGCTGTCCCTCCTTGTCCCTGGAAAACCCAACTGTGTAGATGACAAAGGACCCAGGTGCTGCCTCAGGGGAGCACATGCTCTGTTCTTATCTATGACCCGAGGAGGGACCATGCCATGCTTCCTGTAACTGAGCACTGTCCCCACCTGCGTCTCTCACATATTGCTCCCTTGCTAATATGTCTTATGTTCTCAGTTAATATGTTTAAGCCCTACTTACTGTGTTTTCTCAGATTAGCCACCTACAATAAGCTGAAAATAAAAATATCAAGTAGACATGGTGCTATCTTTAAAAAACAGAAAGTTTAGCTGAGAAATCATATTAAAAGATAATTTATAATTGTTATGAAGAAAGAGAAATTTTCAGGATAGAAAACTCCTATCTCGGAGAACAGCAGACGGGCTTAATAACCATACCCTTTAGCACTTTGCATCTTCAAAACCACACAATTCTGATGTACGCAGAAGGTAAGGCTAGGGCCATAGAACAAAGCAGGTATTTTAGCTGTGAGCAGACTTGGAAGCTATAATAGCTGGAATGCCTTTGGTCTTAAGATTTACTCACTTATGTGTAATTATGTCTTGACGAGGTGGAAAAGAGAACAGGTTCAGTGGAGTTCATACCTGTATCAGGCTGCAGTAATTGATTTAAAGGACAAAGGACACAGCTACTAATAAAAAATGGTGAGTGGCATGTTTGAGAGTGATCTGACAGGTGCGTCATGGACTTCCTAGAAGTAACATTATGCTGGCAGTGTGCCTCGCCCAATATGGGCCAGATATGGCCATGGAGTTATGGGTTTCAACGTGTGCTTGTGACTTAGGCTCGGTGATCATGTTTAATAAGATGAGTCTTTAGTTCACAGATTGACTTGTAGCATAGTGTGCTCGCTCCCATCCTGTCCTTAAACTCTACATGATAAAGCTGCTCTTTTTTATTACATAGCGTGGCATTTCAGGATAACAGACACTGGGTGAGTTCCTGATAGAAAAGAGACTCATGGTCAGACAAAACCATAAAGCTTAACGAGCTTCTGTCACTGTTTCTCATTTTTCCCCATTTTGACTATGTTCATCTAGCGACCCATCTATCCATGTGTGCAGTTGGTAACATATGTGAGTACTTCCGCTGCCAATATGTGCTAGGCTCTTGGAAACTTCCCTCCTAGTAGGAAATGGTAGAAGACAAGTTCGCAAAAGTGGGATCTGTGATAACTTCCAAGTTATCTGTGGTAACCTTTAAGATATCTGGGATAAATGTTAAGAAAGAACTCCTACCCCCTGTGCCTGCAGCACTCTAGAAAGCAGCCCCAAGGGCATGAGAATGGGTGAGCTGGCCCCGCCCCTCATCTGGGCAGTGGTAAAGTTGGCCCCGCCCCTCTCCTGGCCAGTAGGAGAGATGGCCTTAAGGGAATGAGAGTGGGTGGGGTGGTGCTGCGCCTTGCTTGGGCAGCACGGTAGAGCTGGCCTGGGTGGCATAGGTGTGAGCACTGGAGAGCTGGCCCAGCCCCGAGCTGGGGCAGTGTTAGAGATATGGCCCAGGTGGGATATGGTGTGCGTGGGAAAGATTAAGCTTTGTCACAGGTGGAAGCAATCTTGGCTGGCTTTTCCCTTGGGGCCACCATGAATACCTTGTGACAGACTGTTTGGAGCCTTCCTGGGCTTGGAATTCAGGAAGCCGACCTGGGAACCCCACCGTGGCTATTGTTTTCCTAATTGACCCTCGAAGGTTGAAGGAGACCGCCCTTTCCTGTGACTGGGAAGGTGGGGGGAAGACAAAACAACAGGTTGAGGCAAGGAGAGAGCAACCAGATTGGACCAGCACGCAGGCCAGAGAGACACCTAAGGACCCATCCCGTGGAACGGATACTGGAAGGTTCACTCTTCTGTCCCTTTAACCTTTTTTTCCTTCTTGTGTATGCTAGTTGGGTTGTATAATAAAGTTTAATTGTTGATAAACAGAGCCAACAGGTGTGAGCACTGGAGAGCTGGCCCAGCCCTGAGCTGGGGCAGTGTTAGAGATATGGCCCTGGTGGCATAGGTGCAGGAGCACTGACCAATGTTATGATTTCTAGAGAACGTGTCCAGGCACTTGCTGGTTGCCACAAGCAGGAGAGCTGGTCCCACCTCTCTCCTGGGCAAAGAGGGAGAACTTGGCCATAGTGGCATGGAAGAAGGAGAGTTGGTGAGACAAACAATACAGCCATTATCCAGGCCCAGATCTAGGGCTCTGAGTTGGCCCACCCCAACATTTACTCCACCTATGAATTGCTGGAGCACATGAAGGGGCTGGTCCTACAGACCCAACGTGGTAGCATCTCCTTGACACCGGACAACAACAGGCCATCTGAGAGGAGCCCTGGTGAGGATCTAGTGTTGATAGTGTAGCAGAAGCCAGAGGCCCTGGACCACACCAATACCTTATCACAGTGAACATTTACAAGTAAAGCCGTTTTGCTAAAAGGCTATACTATGCGACACACCCCAGCTTCCACACTGAGATTGTTCTCTTTTTTCTTGTTTTTCTTTTTCTTTTTCTTTTAGGGGGGGGTTTTGCAAGGGCAGAAGGCAGATGTGGAGGGACAGGGAGATGAGTGGGATTGGAATGCATTATGTGAAATTCACAAAGAATATATCAGAAGTTTAAAAAAAGGGAAGGAAAAATCCAGTGTTGGGCTTGGGAGTACAGCTCAGTGGTACACTGTTGGCCTTGCATATGCAAAGTCCGGAGTTCAGTTTGAGGTAGAAACAAACAAGCAAGCAAGCAAACAGCAAATACTGAAGTAATGGTCAAAGGAAAAGTTTTGGGTATTATTATTGTTGTTGTTTTTGGTATTATTGTTGTTGTTGTTTTTGGTATTATTGTTGTTGTTGTTGTTGTTGTTGTTGTTATTATTATTATTATTATTATTATTATTATTATTATTATTATTATTACTTTCTTGATCCTGATATAAAGTGCTCCATTCAGGTAATTCAAATAAAGACAGATTAATGAAGAGCTAACTTATAGAAGTATGGACAGTGTTGACAGAAGGAACTAGGGATGTTGAGGAAACAGAGACTAGTAATAGCAGAAAGCTGAAGTCAAGGAGTGAGGAGAAGAAACTGTTGTTAGGGCCCAGAGAGCGCTAGAGCTACAGCTACTGAGGAAGCTTCATCATCCAAAAGAGGGGAAGGAAAAATCCAGCCTTTCTTCTCTAACCTCCTGGCTCCTGCTGGTAATCGCTCCCAGTAGAGCCCACTTGGCAAAATGGCCTTAGTGGCCATCCTTAGTCCATAGGAGTTGGCCTCAGCATTGAAAATACATGGGGAAGGAGAAGGGAAGAACGGGAAAAATCAGGACAAGGGACTTGGATAGGTAGCACTTTGAAATAACGTCCAGTTGACAGGAGACTTTCATTAAAATACAGGTCTCATCAGAGGAACAGCAATCCAGAAGGGAGAGTGAACACTGAACACACAGCTGTGGCACCCATCACTGCACTCCTCACTGCATGTCTAACACAGCATGAACACACAGCCGTGGCACCCCATCACTGCACTCCTCACTGCATGTCTAACACAGCATGAACACACAGCTGTGGCACCCCATCACTGCACTCCTCACTGCATGTCTAACACAGCATGAACACACAGCTGTGGCACCCCATCACTGTACTCCTCACTGCATGTCTACACAGCAAGAACACACAGCTGCGGCAGCCCGTCACTGCACTCCTCACTGCATGTCTAACACAGCATGAACACACAGCTGTGGCACCCCATCACTGTACTCCTCACTGCATGTTTACACAGCGTGAACACACAGCTGTGGCACCTCGTCACTGCACTCCTCACTGCATGTCTAACACAGCATGAACACACAGCTGTGGCACCTCGTCACTGCACTCCTCACTGCATGTCTAACACAGCATGAACACACAGCTGTGGCACCCATCACTGCACTCCTCACTGCATGTCTAACACAGCATGAACACACAGCCGCGGCACCCCATCACTGCACTCCTCACTGCATGTCTAACACAGCATGAACACACAGCTGCGGCACCCCATCACTGCACTCCTCACTGCATGTCTACACAGCAGGAACACACAGCTGTGGCACCCCATCACTGCACTCCTCACTGCATGTCTAACACAGCATGAACACACAGCTGCGGCAGCCCGTCACTGCACTCCTCACTGCATGTCTAACACAGCATGAACACACAGCTGTGGCACCTCGTCACTGCACTCCTCACTGCATGTCTAACACAGCATGAACACACAGCTGTGGCACCTCGTCACTGCACTCCTCACTGCATGTCTAACACAGCATGAACACACAGCTGCGGCAGCCCGTCACTGCACTCCTCACTGCATGTCTAACACAGCATGAACACACAGCTGCGGCACCTCGTCACTGCACTCCTCACTGCATGTTTACACAGCATGAACACACAGCTGTGGCACCCCATCACTGCACTCCTCACTGCATGTCTAACACAGCATGAACACACAGCTGCGGCACCTCGTCACTGCACTCCTCACTGCATGTCTAACACAGCAGACAGTACACATGAACAACTTTTCCTCATGATGCTTCCAGTTCATCTTTCTGATATCACAGAGTTTGCTCACAGACACCCCCCTGAGAAAGTTCTAGCATGTCTCTTAATTCTAATGCACACTTTCCTTAGTCAGGTAGCACAGGCAATGAGACTACTGAAGCAAGTATTACCTCTCCATGTGGAAGAATTCAAGCCTTTTACACCCTGAGTCCCTCATACTGTGTGACTTATGGAACAATGTGTTGTGTTCACTGTTCTTTTCCTGAGACAACAACACAACAGGCTGGTGTCAAAGTCACATAGAGTCACCTGCCTCTGGTGTGAATCTACCACAACTGAAGGTGTGAGCTGCCACACGTACTTGCTGTTCTTTTTGAATCAAAACTAATGTAATTGTCAAAGTATATACCTGTAACTCAAACTCATGATTTTTTTCCTTTCCTATTTATTATCTCATCATAAGCAAAAATCTACAGCATAGGCCTATGAAATGAAAGTATCTACTGTCATACAATTTCCATTGCCCAGAAACCATATATTCAAGTAAAACATTTGACAATAACAAGATCGTTACTTGAATTAAATAATCTGACTTTTAACACCAGTTTACTGGTCTAAATTCTCTGAGCTAGTCTACTTATTTATACTAACTACCTAAGAAATGGCTCAGAGAACGGACTTCCTGCTGGTAACTGAGGTTACATAAGATACCTAATTTCCTTCCTGCTAATCCTTCCTACTCTGGGATGCATTCACCAGTGGAAAAACAATTCTTTCAAGGACAAACTCTAGACAAACAGTAAAGAGTTGCCTGAATGACGAGACTCACCATCTCCCACAGTCAAACTTTTTTTTATTCCCTTCACGATCTTCGGAATTTCCATTATCCAAACTATATCAGACCTAAATTTCCCTAGTGTCTATTTAATTTATTTCTTTTTGTTTTGTCCCTGTTGAATATGAAACCAGATGGTAATTCTTCTTCTTCTTTCTAAAGTTATGACTCTTGCCAAGTCATAAATGGTGATTAAAAACAGTACTTTAGGGGCTTGGAGAGATAGTTCACTGATTAAGTTCACTGGCTGGTCTTCGGGAGGACCTCTGTTTGATGCTCAACACCCATATCATATGGCTTGCATTTGTTTTAAGAGATCCAACACCCTCTCCTGGCTTCTGCAGGCACCAGGCACACAAGTGATACACAGATGTGCACATCTGCAAAATACACTTTAAAACGTTAGGAAAGGATTTTGGTAGTCCTTATTACCTGTAGAAGAGGCCTCTGCACCCCCAGAACCTTCATGGTGTCGGCATTAGCAAGGATCTTCAAAGGGTCAGATGTTTTGGTGACTCCTTCAATCTCCTTGTTGATCTCAGCCAAGACCTGATTAAGGAAGATGTTTTTGATATAAATGGTGAGGAACTCTCGAAGAGAGCACTGTTTGGCAGGGCCAAGTCCAAGGGCATGTTCAATCTCCTGAATAAATCTGGAAGACAAACAGGGTAAAAAAAGGTGGTTAAATAGATCAGTAAAACATAAATATGACACCACACACATCAGTATCTGTGGGTTCAGGCTGTTTCCATGGAGACAGCAAGGTCATCATTTCATCTCAATACAAGTCTTACATTTTTAAAGGATAAGTTATTTCACCAATTAAATGAAGTCGAATGGAACAGAAAAGCATGGCTTCTTCTGTGTGGGGTATAACAAGATACTTTAGTTAATTCTCAAAAGAAACAAGACTACAGGAGTCAAAGGAAAAGTGTGATAAACAGAAAACAAAATTATAGGACAAATTAAAGAATGTCCCCACAAGTACCACACGCTTCTCATTGGAATTGCTCATATCTAGTGTGGGGGCGTGAGAGTATCTTTCATTTACAATGATTCTGAGTGTGCTGGCTAAGAAAAGGGAAGAATAGGGATGGAAGACAAAGGAGAGTTTCACCTTTATTTTCAATGTTTTATTTCCCTTATTCAAGCATTTAGAGTATATGTGCCAGAATGTTAACAGCTGTCCTAACTCACAGATGAATATATATTACTGTTTGCACTTTTCTATAGCAGCAGCCTTGCTTTCAATGGTTTAATACATACAAATTTAATTTACTATAGTTCAGTTAAATAACATCAGCCCCCAACCACACAGCTTACATCTTAGAGAATCACAGTACAGATAGCACCATGCATTCGGTGTAACCACATAAAGCCAAACTATGATGCTGCCCCTTCAGAAGCAGAGTATGAACAACTGCTGTGCGCTGCGGTCATGGAACAACCACTTCTTTCCAGTCTATTGCAAATGGTTATTGTTCGCCATCTATTCAGTTCTTGTACAGACGATGTGGTTGTTTTCTCCTTGTCACCAAGTGAAAAGGCCATGTGGCATTTTATAAAAAGCAGACAGCCCAAATAGTTGGCTAATACAGATAAAATACAGGAACAAAACCACACGAGATGATACCGGAAGTGGAATAGAACAGAATATAAATCATGTTATAGAAGAAACACATGACCATGACAGTTTTGACACTGCCATTTCAGAAACACACGCAGCCAAAACAAAACTTCTCAGTATAAACTCAGAAATTGGTTGTGATAGGAGGGAGGGCAAGGATAAAGAGTGATGGGTCATCATAGCAAGTCATGCTGGGAACTCCTGGAGATGTTTTATAGCTATGGGAAAAATAAAGATAAACTGCTCACAATTGACTAAAGTGTAGAAGCACAAAAGTTTGCCAAGCACAGAAAAGATACACATGAGGATCCACAAAGTACTCGGTATGAGGCCAGAAGCACCATTCAAGTACAGTTTGATATTTTTAAATCACTTTATTCGTATTCCCAAGGTTCCAGTTACTAAATACATTTTAGACTGTAGTTTCCTTGCTTTTCATTTCTACATATGTTTAAAACTGGCAGTAAGAGCTTTTAATGTTTTGACAGAACTCTCTAGAAGACACAAACTAATTAAGAATAGCTTGCATTGTTTTCCTACATGGTCATTTTTACAGTTCCACAATGTTATGCAAAGCAAGGGCTGCTTGTAATGTTTGCTAAGAAGAGAGGGGAAGAAGAGTCAAGACAAAAGAAGAAGAAATAGCTGGAAAAGCACATTTTTAACTTGCATCACAAATGCTGTCTAGAAACAATATGAAAAACCCAAAGTCCTTAGTAGAAAAGTGGTCAGAGCCAGGACTAATCTAGAGTAAAAAAAAAAAAAAAAAAAAAAAAAAAAAAAAAAAATGCAATGTTCAGTAAACATAGGGAAAAAAAAATCTCAAGTTCATCATAAGATAAAGGCAAAATAAAGTACCTTGGCATTCCGATCTCTGAACCTATGTGACTGGCCAAATTCCAAAGGTTTGAGAGCAGAGTGTGTGAGTGTGAGTGTGGGGAAGGAGACAGACTAACACGAGGAAAGGCAGCGCAGTGTGTAGAAAGCAGGTTGTAGTGTTATCGAAAACTACACATGGATTTCCTTTTCACCCAGAAACACCACTTTTGGGAAATATTCCCAAAAGCTAAGGACAGGAAATAACCTTAAAGTTGATCAATTAGGTAAAATGAAGGAACTGTGGCGCACCACACACTGGAATGTTGTGTACCACTCTCTGCCCTCCAAATGAGCAAGTTTTGGATACACAGATATGAAAAGTTCCCAGCTCACAAGGGTAAGTTAAAGGAAGTGACAACGTGTACTTGGTAGTATGTAAGAACTATTTATTCCCATTGCATACTTGAGCACGGAGTCTCACAAAATCCCAACACACACCTGGAGGAGATGGGATGGAGCTGAAGTTTAGGAGTAGGAATGAGAATTTTCAACGGTTACTTTAAAAAACCTTTTTTTGATTCTTCCCCCTGGTGGGATGCCTTACCAGGCTACAGAGGAAGAGGTAGTCCTGATGAGACTTGGTAGGGGAGAAGAGTTCTCCCCCCTCCTTCCCCTTCTCTCTCTCTCTCTCTCTCTCTCTCTCTCTCTCTCTGGACTAGGGGAGGAAATAGGAGGGAAGAGGGAGGGAAGGTTGGATCTGGAGGAGAGGAGGGATGGGGATGAGGGTGGGGCTACAATTGAGGTGTAAAGTGAATACATTAAAAATAACTTAAAAATGTTTATTACAAACTGAAGGATTAGCTACCTAGATTAAAATTAAATTAGAAAATTTAAAAATTTCCTACATATATCACAGACTAAACTTTGAAAATTAGTTTCTAATTAGACCACATTTAAATTTTAATTGTTTAAGTTTTGTTGCTTAACCTATAATTTACTCAATAAATGAGCATACTAAAGATGATCCTAAATATTACGCTACTCCATTGATTGTGCTCCACCCTCCCAGCTCTCTTTCTCTACCCACCCATGTGTATATGTGTGTGCACGCTATAATGCTAGGAAGTAAATAATGGAAATAGTGACCCAAAGAATTCAGGGGAAAAATGAGAAATTGAAAAAAAGTAACAGTAAGACGTCTTATCTGATTTCAACAGAGAAAAGAAAGAGAAGATCTTGTGAATTTTAAAAGAGACGGTGAGTGGAAAAAGCAGGTAAAGTGAAAGATAAAAATACTTAGCTATAGCTATAATTTTAAGACCTCACAATTCCGTATTGTCTCTCTGACTTCTTCTGACTCCGTGGGACTTGTATAAGAACGCCGCCCCCCCCCCCCCCACCAACCAGGGCATTCTGGTCCTCTCTGGCAGCCTCCAAAGGAAACTGTTGTTGCTCATCTGCAAAGGAGCAGATGAGAAAAGCTCCTTTTATCAGAATCCCATTCATTTTCTCTGGAGGGACTAGAAAAATGTTTCTTGCATTTTCTTTTCAAAATCTTATTAACTGTACAAACAATCTTTTTACTAGGCGGCCTGTTCTCAGAAATCTTAAATTATCCACGTTTTCTTTCTCTTGTAATGCACTTGCCCTTGGTGTCCCTAAACCATGAGATGGCTTCAAGCAGCTCTGGCACGGGCCCCCATCACTTTCAGGGAGCCATCACTCTTGAGTACAACAACTCCTTCCCTACAGCACACACATCAGGCGGATGCTGCCATTCTTAACTCAGGGGAACCCACTCAACATGTCTCCAATCTGCTCTCAGAGCTTTAGGGCAGAAAGCATGAAACATGGGAGAATGAAAGAAAAATTAACACTACTTCAGACCCTTCTTTAGTCAGAAAATGGGAGGAACGGTAGCTACCAGGGTTGGGAGTGGCAGTGGGGACATTTTCATCAGAGAATACCACGTTCAGTCAGACATGAGAAATAAACTCAGGAGATCTACCATACAAGCTGGAGAACAAAGTTAATACTTGGTATACAATAAAGCACACAATAAGATATTAAGTATTTTTTAACACAAAATAAACATGTGAAGGGTAATAGCATGGGTTTAGTTTCGGTTGGCCACTCTATATCATGTTATATACCTTAACATTCATACATTTAAAAAATTAAAAATATGCAAAGACACGGGCAAGCTATGCTTGTTTTGGCAAGACTGACATGGAGAGGCACTGCTTCTACATGTGGTGAGTGCTGGCTAAGTGTGGCAGCTGCTCTAACAGTAATGTTCCTGCTGTGCAAGTGTGAGTGAGCACGGAGATTCTCTAGCAGGACACACAACTAATTACATCAAGATTCTGAATGTGTCAGAAACAAACAAACAAACAAGTACAGGGATGCCCGAAAGCCTCCATGTAGCCGGAAGTGTGAAATGCTCCCTATGTGCCTACATGGACACAGAGTAGACTCTTGAGAGAAGTATACTGAACAAGATACAGAAAAAGGAACATATCTTTTGATCTCAACCCACGGTTTTTGAAACTAGGACTCAATTTGCTTGACAAACAGTGTTCTCCCACCAAAAGTTTGGATTAGAGGTCCCCATGAACAATTAAAAATCAGAAGAAAGTTCATCTCTTATCCTGGCCACTCCAGTGTCAACTGATTCCTCTTTGTGAAAGGGCATTCAGTAAGTCAGTTCTCGCTCTGCCTTCCTTTTGGGCAATATGGCAGTTCACACAAGCTTCCTTTCCCCTCTCACAGAGAATCATAAACTCATATTGTCATGTTAATGAACACATTATTAAATCAAACATTAATCCAGGTTTTATTATAGATACCCCACAGTGAACATCTTCTTTCTACTGCTGGTGAGCTACTCCAACAAATACAAATATTTTTAAATTTTTTAAAGATTTATTTATTTATTTATTTATTTACCATGTATACAGTGCTCTGTCTGCACATACACCTGCAGGCCAGAAGAGGGCATCAGATCACATTATGGATGGTTGTGAGCCACCATGTGGTGTTTAGGAATTGAGCTCAGGACCTCTGGAGAAGCAGTCAGCACCCTTAACCTCTGAGCCATCTCTCTAGCCCCAAGTACAAATATTTTAAGTACCTTTTGATATTTTTTGTGGGCAAGTTTGTATTTTATTTTCTGTTCCCTTTGCCCCCAAATTCCCATAACACATTGCCTGTTTTGCTTGTTTGTTTTTCCTACGCATAATAATTTTTAAAATGGTCTGTTGAATGTGAGGCAAGAGGGAGAGAGAGGTATAGAGGAGAATCATCAAAAAGTCCAGACTTTGCAACAAGGCTCCTCCTTAGTTCTATGGGAGCAACAAAACACTGAGTATTGGATATTGTCAAAAAAATTCCAGGAGGAATGAAACCCCTTCACTTCAGAGTTAAGCCACAACAGATGGGACCCTGCAGAAGGGCTGTTAGCTAATCTCTGGATGTGCTGTCGCACTGGGGGTTGCCCAGACCTTCCAACGATGAGCAGGCAAACACAAGCAACAGGTGCATCTGTGCATGGGAAAGGAGACAGTGAGAATCAAAGGAAAGTATCTACATAATGCTGTGTGTGGAGTATCTAATTACAGGGTTTTGAAGACTGTTCTCCAAATAAGCCTCCTCAGCAGAGGGTGTAAAGCAGGGTAAACCGAAAAGCAAAGGATGAGCCAGATGACTAATTTTCACTGCAAGTTTAAAACATGAGTCTTATCCCCTAAGTCTAGTGTTGATAGTTGTCCATTTGTAAATATTAAACTGGATATTTTCATTTCATATTATTATTGAGGAAGACTTGAAAAGTCTCTGTATTCATAGTTTTTAACATATTTTTAAAATGAGCATTTCTTGTAGCAAGCTATTTGTTCTCTGGAATGTACAAATGAGCATTCACTACCTACATTTCAACCATCATTTTTGGAATTTTTTATCTTGATGTGGTTTCTATCCAGGGACTTTGTAAACTAACTAAATTTTTAATCAATCATCCCAAGCCCCTTGCTAAGCCTAGACTCCTTGTCACAAATTGTATTTTATTGAAAAGCATCATTGTTTTCATCTCAACCAAAGAACAGTGGCTGGTACCAGCTAGACATAGCATCAAACGCACAGCATCTGTACCTACTGCAGGCAGGCAATGAGAACAGCAAACTTTATCTCAATGAAAAATAGCTGCTTGACGTAGACTTTTATTAGGATAAGGTCTATTCAAAATCCCTACTGTGCTTCATTTGTATGGGAAAAAGAAATCAACCTAGAACCCAAATAGAGTCAAGGACTCTATTCCCAGACATGAGCTCGTCCTTGTACAAGGAGCTGAGAGCAGTTAGTTATACAACACAGCCACATGGGACTGTGGAATCTAATCCAACTAAGGCTGTGAGAAGTGCTGGAAACAATTTGGTCTGCACAAAACGGGCACACAGCACACACGGCCTCCTTAAGACATGTTTGTATGCACTTGATACTTCTCACGTTGACATTTAAGGCAAAGCAAAGTGCAAGACAACTTGGGCAAAGGAATGATGAAGGCTCAGCAGAACTGGTACGAGATACTGCCAACTTACTTGTATTATCTGAGTCAAAAAAGATCGTTTAGAAATGATTTACAAGGGACTCATTCAGAAACAGCAGCAACAGGCATATTTAAGGCCATAAATCAGTGGAACATGAAAACTGAAGAAAAATCCATAAAGGTTAATGCACACTGGAGCACATTTGCCTCTTAATTCCTGGGAGTGCGCCACTGGCACACTGGGGAGAGGCTCTCCCTCAATAGTCTGTAATTGCTCATGCTGAGGCTAACTATGAGCTGTGCCTTTTGTATATAAAGATTTTCTGGGGGGAAAAGGTACAAAATGAGCTCATCATCACAGAGACCAATCGTGTCCTCGGCTTGTGCCCCTAGCAGACAATTTGCTGAACTAATGAAATCAGAAGGGGGTTGGGTGCTCTTATTTGTGATGAGCGAGAGTCAAGCCTGAGACCTGAGGAGAAACGAGGCAACAATCATCAAGTAACGAGAGAAAAGACTGTTACCTATGAAATTTGGACTCTGCAGGCTTACAAACAAATTTAACTTTCAAAAGTCTTGCCATGAGTGTATTGCAAATGATCTGAGACTGTTTAAGTGCTCCCTCCAGACTGAAAAGCACTTTAGGAAAAATGAAGTAAGCCTCTTTAAAATGACAGCTGTTAAAACTTTTAAGCATATAATTTAGAAATTGAAGAGAGACTTAAACTTTAGCCCTTAAAATAAAACAATCTCTCTTTAACCCCTCAAGATGCAAATAAATAAGTCAATAATATGGGCTATTGAACCAAGCTCAAAGGCAAGATGGTAATCTCTCTATTCTGATAGGGTTGAATTTTGTTTTATTGCTTCAACATACTTTACTTAAGTTAAATACTTTCTTATGTTATTATATAAAAGATAAAGCTGTCAAAATTTTCCAGGAAGAATCTAGCAGAAGCAGCCAACCACATGGTCTGGAAATTTGAGTGCATCAGAGCTAATGCACTCTCTTCTGGTGCTGGAACTCAGTGGCCTTCACACACAGTAACACAAAACACAGGGGAACATGGCTAACATGGTACCTGTTGCTACATCAGTAGGAGCAGTATTAATAACTATTCGTAGGGCAGAGCTCTTACCATATCTGGCTCAAAGAGCTCTATAAGAACTCTTCAATATAAATGTCAAAGGCATCCTAGGAAGACTGAACTATTATTATTTTTTTAAAGATTTATTTATTTATTATTATGTATAGTGTTCTGCCTGTGTGTACACCTGTAGGCCAGAAGAGGGCATCAGATCATATTACAGATGGTTGTGAACCACACCATGTGGTTGCTGGGAATTGAACTCAGGACCTTTGGAAGAGCAGGCAGCACTCTTAACCACTGAGCCATCTCTCCAGCTGACTGAACTATTATTGTCTCTATTTTCACAGGATGGCATTGAGATACCACACACAGGTAGTGATGTGTGTAATCACTGTGCTTTGGGTCATAATGTCCTTAGGGAGATGTCCTGCAGAGAAGAACAGGAGGATGGCATCACACACTTAGGTACTTTCTCAAGATCAAACAAAGGGTAAGTGATAGGGCTAGAACTGGCCCTAGCCAGTGCGGCTCCAGAGACCACACTGGACTTAAGTCTCTTCTAACACACTCCTGTAATTCTCAGGCCCTCAGCCCTAGGGTCAGGATACCTGAGGTGGGCTATCTGTAGACACAGGTACACACTGAGGTCTAAAGTATGTGATAAGGAGTGGAGAGAAAAGATTATACGATTAAATATAGTGTCCCTGTAAGACTATTTTAATAAACCGAGAATAAATATTTATGTTAAAATACAGTAAATCTTATCTTCAGCTTAAACTGTTGGTCCCTGACCACCTGTTAGGTCCTTTCAGCTGGATCTCCTCCTGATAACTCATATTATGCCTCACCTAGAAGAACTCTTTACTGCTGAGTTCCCATTGCTTTTGAAGTTCTCTCCTGCGATCTCCATATTGATACCTTTATTAACACAATCACCCTGGGTCGAGCTTAAAAATCATCTATCACTTTCTCCTAGCCTTCCTATTTATGCAAGAAACTTTCTGTTCAGTGTTCACATATGTTTGTTTGCTCATCACTTTGTTTATTTGGGCAATATATGTGGAATGTGTACATTATGCTACCCGTGGCTCTAGGTGCTAAAGCAAGCACAGTGATAAGGCAGGCTCCCTGTGCCTCACTCACAGAGCATTTATCATGGATGGTACTAGCTCAACTAGTTCAAGGGTGGAGCTCAGGCAGACATCCCTGTTCCTCCATTACTAAGACTCATAACTTAATTCCGGTCCTTGTTAAATGAGATGATGCAGATAAACGGTAAGAAGTTGGTATAATCTCACTCATTTCCCTGGCTTCCCTGATACAATCTCCTAATTGATTTTTCTATTTTTCTGAACCTTGCTTCCTTCAGTTTGTCATCCTAATTTCACCAAAGGACAGAATATAAAGGCACTTACAAGTTTGTAACGTGTCCTGCTCTGCCTTGTCCCCAGGTCACTGCACAGGCCTGCCTGTTTACCTGAGCACTGGCCCTCGGCCATCTCATGACGCTGCACGCCCACAGCTAAAAGCTTCGGTGTCACTTCTCCATGCGCCTATGCTGACTGCCCTGTTCCTATGCTACCACACACCGCACTCCACCTACATCGCACTCTGGGTGAGGAGACCTCACCCTACTGGTCAGGTGACAGTCTAGATTTGCTGTAGGTAGTTTGGTACTTATAGGTAAGTATACCCACACAAGAGTAAGCCTGGTGCTTTTTCTCA
The DNA here is from genome assembly GCF_964271855.1 of Acomys minous. Taxonomy (NCBI): domain Eukaryota; kingdom Metazoa; phylum Chordata; class Mammalia; order Rodentia; family Muridae; genus Acomys; species Acomys minous. The sequence goes on from NC_140487.1 coordinate 73,538,806, forward strand.
CGTCATCCACGCAGTATTATCAGTGTGTTCTAAATTTTCCAAGTTGTGACAGAGCAGCTAGACTGGAGGTTTACAAAATTGTCTTTCTTTTCTTTTCTTCTTTTTCTTTCTTTTTACTTCAGCCTTTGGTTAAGGAGTGATTCAAAATATGGACTGTCCCCTGGCCTCTAAGTTACTTGACCTCAGTGGTACAATACCTAATTCATTACTTTACAGTACTCCACATTTTTCTACCTGTTATCTTCTCTCTGGTAACACAATAAGCTCCTTCTGTGCAGTAACTGTATTTTATGTATCTCTGAATCATGCTGGAAACATAAATTAATTAAGCAGTGCACGGTTAATAAATATTCTAATAAATAATACTACTGAATTATTATTACAGCTTATTTAGTCTTAGTTATTAAAGGCTGTGACTTTTAAAAGTGGTCACTATGCTTGGGTTATTTTAATGTTTTCTTTTACAGATTACAATGGTTAGATAAACAAGGTGATAAGAGAATTGAGGTGGTGTAAGAAAGTAAAATAGATGACACATGCATTATGTTAAATGTATCAAATTGAGGCACTTAAAGACAAATTATCAGTATATTAAAATCGAGTCTTGCTCGCTCATGTGAAGCTCAGTGAATTTGGTCTGACCTAAGCACCACTCAGGTATCAGTAATAGAAATCAATATTGGAAATAATACTGGAAATTTATCATGTATTAAAAAAAGATGTGTGTGCCTGCTGCAACAAAGCTGTTGCACATATGAACTCATAGCTGTAGCTGAATGCACAAGACGTGCATAAGATCAAACCATCCAAAATTCCATCATGGATGGGGCACGAGTAAATGAAGTACTACCCTGAGTTCCTCAAGGAGCTGCCAGTAGTTGATAGGTGACGGTGGGGGAGAGGCAGCTTTCATCAAGGATGTGTCCCTGAAAGACTGCCCATCCCAGTGGCCCAGTGGCCGCCTCTACACTCATGTGCACCCCGGCAGCACTAAGTGTCTACAGCCGGTAAAGAAAGACGCACATGAGGCTGGGAAGGAGAAGTGGTGGTCAGCATGGGAGCAGCTGAAGGGAGGGAATGGGGACTGGATGTGGTCAAAGGACATTACCTGTATGCTTGAAATTCTCAAACAATTTAAAATTAAAAAAGAAAACCATTTTCTGGATGAGTCTGACAGTCTACTTGGTTCTCTTTCAGTGTTTCTTAACAGGATGGATTTTATTGTGCATCGTAAATGAATGCCTTGGAAGGCTCAGCTTGAATTATCTCTAATGAGCCTATTTGGCAGCTAACCTTGTTCCATGATCTTAGCTTAGATCATGTTTTACCCATTCTACGTTTACTATTACTTGATTAACTGCCAACCTTAATGCGCAGCAATCTAAGAAAAAAGTACCTGCAAAATGATGTGTTATCCTCAGCAAACAATTATGAGATGAGCCCCAGACACACAGCATTGATTGGATCCTGAGTCTTAAGCTCCTCTACCTTTCTTTGTCTTGTTTTATTTGAATATTTGGTTATTCCACTCACCTACGACCATCCTCTCATCCCACTGTACCACGTTAACTTTTCCAGGGCCATATGCTTTTAATGAGGCATCATGCAAAAATTCTCACAAACCCGTCATTCTACAGTGTATGAAGTCCTTCTCACACTTACTCCAGGTAGTCCCGTTCTACTTGGAAAAAAAGCATTTTCCAGACTCACTTTTAACCATGCATTATTCTCTCAAGGTTTCAACACAACACAAGGAGCCTGTACAGCACTTATCTAGGATTAAAAGTGAAGTAACCTGAGTGTTTTTAAGGGGTCTTATCCAGTGTTCCATCCTTTCCCCTTCCAGAGGCATTAGCAAGCCCTTGCTTTTTTTTTTTTTAATTAATTTATTCAGATTACAATTCCATTCTTATCCCATCACTTGTATCCACCAGTTCCTCCCTCCATCCCACCCCCACCCTACTCCCCTCCCCTAGGTCTATGTCTGACAAGGATCTCCTCCCCCACTATATGGTCAGAGGCTATCAAGTCTCATCCTCGCAAGCCCTTGCTTTACAGTTTCATGAATGTGCCTATTACTAGCCAGGAACCAAGAACTTTTACTATTCCTTTAGGCCAATTTCCTTCAAGTTCTCCTTAGTAAGTCAGATTTTTAAAATTCTGCTCACAAAACCAAGGTGTAGAAAAGAGCAAATTACCCTGCCTGTATATAGCCAGAAAGAAGAGGGTCCCCTGCCTGCCTGAGGATCTGCAGGTAGATATGTACCTATAAACAGCATTTCCAAAAAACCAAACAAAAATAAAAGCAAAATACCCACAAGATCTTATAAAAGGGTATCGATGGCCATATTATCGATTCCCACAGAATCAACAATGTCCCATATTATATGGCGATAGCTACTAAAGCACAGAACAGATGACACAGCTGTGCAACAGTTATTGTCTATAACCAAATGACTCTGCTCAGTGTCTTACACTTTTGGGCTGAGTGTTGCTACTAACTGCAACTGAATATATATGAGACAGCAAGTCTATAGAGATTGCTTTGACAAAAAAAAAAAAGTCACTTGATTTCATCTGTTTTCAAAGGAATGAGGAAATTTAAGCAATATAAACATTTATCTTGATTTAAAAAGTTACTTGGTCTCATGTGAAATTTGTGAAATAATTTCTAGTAATTATATGGACAATGAGTCTGCCTTTGATACAGTTTACTTAAAAGCATAATAATAAACATAAAACTTCACTTTTTCAGGTGAACAATGAAAAATTATGGCCACAGTCATGATAGACATGAGCTTGAAACAGTTCTGCATTTACTACCCGTGCAGTCAGCTCGCCGATGACATCCCATTCATACTTGCTAATCCACGAAGTGTTTTTATGCCAGTGCTCACAAACATGATTTTTTTTTTGAAAACTGATACAATAAACTTGTATCAGTTTGTGCAAGAAGTAGCTGATATATCTTCTTTATTTTTAAAATATATGCAGTGGAATCCATTTTTTCCTTACCACACCCTAAAAATGCAGAAATACAGAGAAATGTAATGCCTGGTCTCTGATACAGACATTCTGGAAAAATCCTCCAACAGTAGGAGACATGAAATGTTATTTTTTCATAACCAAGTTACAGATATTTGATCATATTAGATATTTTTGTTTGCGGTACTAAATTTTTGGTGATCAATGCATACATTTTGTTGGGACAGGGGGCAAGATATGTACATAAAAGGCACAGTGTGTCAAGACCGGGCAGTCCTGGAATCAAGTTGTACAGCAAAGATTCAAGAACATGCACAGCATGACATAAGCGACACACACAGGTCCAGAAGGTGTGAGAGCTGTGGACAACACTGAGAATGCACATCCCAGCTTCTTTAGGCCAAGCCCGGAAGTCCAGTGTTACGTTTTCCAATGGCAAAAGCGAAAGAGTAATTAGTATGTGGATATCTCTTTATCCTGGCCAAGCATTTCCCCTAATAGCACAATTACCCTACTAATGAGATTAAATTTGGTTTAACCAGAGGATTAGTTTACTGCAGAGCCCCCATGGACTCTGATTCCCACAGGATCCATAGCTCTGTTGATGCACCCACCTTGCATGCATTTAGTATTGAAAGCCAGACGTAAGAACTGGGCCTGCACAGTAGTGGAGAAACACAAGGGCTTTTGTTTATATTGAAAAAGAGCCTCATTTAGTCAATCTGAATCTTCCTAATACCCAGTGAAATATTTATTAATGAGCATCAGCACAGCAAGCCAGGGAGTCTTATTTGCATTAATTTCAACCATAAATAATTGAAGGTAGATTTCATTCCTTAAGTCGGAGTTTCAGGAAAGTCCTCAGCATGCTGAATGAAAGAGGCCATTAGTGAGATGAAATGTATTAGAAGCTGGGGGTGGCAGATGATTTCGCTCAGTCTTAGACTATGTGCAGCATTTCTCAATTATACATAATTCATTACTGTGCTCTGTTCACCTCAGTAGAGGAGGCAGAATGAGACACTGGCAGTTTTTCCTCATTTCTCCAGGTCAGGGTTGTAAGGAGCCTGTGGCAGGCAATGCCATTCATCAGGTGGGGCCAAAAATTGGTTGTGAGATTTGAGTGCACTGTTACCCATGTGTTTACTGTGCTTACTGTGAGGCATGACCAGATGCCAAGGACAGGAAACCTGCTCCTTGAGAGCTCAGGCTAAAAGCGTGCTGAACTAAAACAGTTAAAATCAAATCAAATTGAAGGGTTATAGACAATTTGGGGGTGAAAGAATAGGGGGATCAGAGCAAGGAGACTTGGGTGTGAAAGGAAATAGTAGAGTGTATTACAGCTATCAAGGACAAATTGCCATGTACTAATTATGCATGATATAATTTTAATAATCATATACTTTTATTTCACACACGTATGGCAGTGTGCTGGAGTCTGAAACTTTTTTTACTATAGGATGTAATGAAGGGAAAATGTCCCCACAGAGAAAAGAACTAAGAATCACACAGGGGAGGGGCAGTGGTGAGGCCTGCTCTGTAATTCATGTGCGCAGGTCATGGCTGTTCTGAACACCAGGTTCTTTGAGGGAAGGATGTGGGTGCGATTCATTACTCTGTTCCCCACTGGGCCTAGCACCGTGCATCAGCACATGCTCACTGCAAGTCTCCTGCAGAAAGGGAAAAGTTATGCCAGTTCTGAAAATGGTCATGGTGAAAGCAACTAAGTAGAGTTAGGCTTAGATAGACATATGAGGAGAAAAAATATTTTTATTTGTTGCTGGGTGGTGCTTTTGATCATGATAATGAGATCTAACTTCATTTGTGCAGGCTCTAATTAATTCAGATTTCTAATTTTATATGTTCTGAAAGCATTCAGAAATTAAAAACAATAGTGCTGCTGAAACAGATTTGTGCCTCTTATTAGCTGGTTTGCAGTAATGTAGAAGTGGTATAGGCTTATTGATTATTCATAAAGAGTAACTACAATGTGCCCACCCAATAAGAGAACAGTAGTGGGGGAGGGAGTGAATAACAGCTTAGTCACAGCCAATAAGAAGAGAATCATTTCCCCAACACTCTCATGCTTCTTAGGAGCTCATCACTCCCCCCCCCCCCCCAGCATCTCAGGAATAAACAGCATTGTTAAGAAGGCGGTGATGTGTGGGAGGAGGCCTGGCTGCCTCCATGCCCTCAAACCACCTTAGCCACCGAGCCATGTGCCCTTCATTTGCCCTCGCCACGCTAAAGTGTCTGCTATGTGTCATGTAGGCTGCGATTCCTGGCCAGTTGCCATGCAACAATCCTTTCACTCAGCTAGAAAAAGATAGGCTTAATCAACTTCAATAGTATGCCTGAGCCATTCTCTTCCCATGATAATTTATAGACGTTAAAATGCTGGAAGGGAACAAAAGCAGAAGATGATCTTAACATTTTTATATGTTGCTCTTAGATGTGTGAAGTTACGCATGGCTGGTGCTTTGTACGATTGTTATTAGAGAACAGAAGATGCCTGCCTGCAATGCCCTAATGCTGGGAGAAGTTAAAATTAGGTGTCACACTCCTAGTTACTTGAGTCAGCTAAACTTTGAAAGCAATGACCATGGGACTTTTACAAAATGTTTCCATGAATGAACTTCCTTTTGGCTACTAAAAGATTGTTACTTAAGATTGTTTGGATTTTGGAAACAACAGGAAGAAAACTTTATTATCAGAGGCCTGCAAAGTCAGTGCACACCTGTAATCCCAGCACTCGGGAGGCAGAGGTAGGCAGATAACTGTGAGTTCTGGTCAGCCTGGTCTACACACTGAGACCAGGACAGCCAAGGGCTACACAAAGAAAACCTGTCTCGGAAAACAAAAATCAAAGCAAAACAAAACAAAAAAGGTTTGTGCAGGAATGCAGTGCTAATGTGATGGCAACAGAAGGGCTATCACTAAAATAAAACAGGAACAGGAATACCTGTACTCCTGTGACTGCAAATCTTCCATTAAGAGCATCATAACAAACAAATAATCAAAAACTATCAATGACTATTCTAGGTCTTGGTACAGAGAAGAGGCTCCTTCCTTTTGCCCAATTAATTTTCTGGAAGCTACAGTCATAAATATGCAAAAGGAAACAGGATCATGAGGAATAAGAGCATGGAGGGATGTTTGTTACACAGCACTTGTCCTCAAATAAACTGACCACATGCAAATGTAACTAATTTAAGTATGATTTGAAAGAATCCAAAAGGTATAACACCTAGGTCATACAAATAATATTAATATTTCAATGTTTTAAAAAATCTTTGAGTCCTTTTCACTACCTAAATTAATGCTGCCAACAGCCTACAATGTTACTTCAGGATTTTTATTTGGCAGGAATGGGTTCAATAGTAAATGTAAACTTAAAGAGGCAGCAAGGAAAATTGGATGGGTGGGTAAAAAAGCACAGTGCAAAACATTACCACTAGTTGATTTGGGAAGTTATTAGAAAGTAATTTGTATTTTGATCTGTTGTTCTGATCTCGAGTTTCATTTCAGTGGTCTCTTTATCATCAGGCCAGTGAAGAGACAACACAGTCGCCTCCACACAAGTGCTGCCTCTTGAACTATCTGCAGTTCCTTTATGTACTTTTTTTAAAAAACCAGATCTCCACCAATGTCACTGCACAGGGGCTTCTACTTCTAGTACACGTCGCTCTCAAAATCTCTCCTCCCTCACTCTACCTCTGGTTTCAATGGCTTCCACCTATGATCTGGACCCAGTATTTCCCCATATTTCAGTAGTTGGCCCTTTGCTTGTTTTTTTCATGAGTATCTGCAACTTTTTTCCTTCACCCTGGACCTTTTCTTAATGGTTCTGCTGATTCAGAGCATATTTCATTTCAGTGACGTTTGAGAACACCTATATGTTATCTATGTGAAACCAGTGATGTAGGAACTGACCAGGGTCAATGTAAACACAGTGAGACATTCAGTCTGTGATTTACCCATGAGAATATGTCCCAGGAAACACAAACACAGCTTCCTCCGTCAGAATCAGTGCCTGGCTGCCTTTTATGATGCCACTATTTAGCTACTCTGTGTGTAACTATATGACCTAGTCTTTTAAAATATGTATTCATTTTACATAGCATAATGCTACTTTCACAAGGCAAACACTTTGCCTGGGGCTTAAACAAAAGAGAGGAAACCTAGAGGGAGTTCTAGCTGCACTGTGCTTACCATTTCTAGCAATTTTCATGGGTTCGGACACCAGCACCTGATGTTCACCCTATGCACAAGAGTGGATCTTAACATCCATAGATGACTACACCTGTCTCTCAAATGCTCAGCTTCAAGCTTATTGTCTGCAGTCTGCATTAATCTCTGTCTTTCCCTAGCTTTCACAGACCAAGAAATGCAATTATGTGTTATACCTCATCTTTCACTGTCCTCTGCTATTTCTCATGTAATCATCTCTTTCCAGTGTATTTTTCATTTCTTTGGATACAGGAATTACATTTTTATTTTATTTTTTTATTTCCCATGGCTCTTAACACAATTTACCCCTCATATTAAGAAGTACAAAGCAAGATCTTTTGGGTGATGTGGTATACAAAAGACAGCATAGGGCTTAGGGTCAGACAGGCCCAGGGGCTTCAGACCTACAGATAGTGAACTATGGAACTTTCCTGACCAGGCGCCAGATCTACAAATGGGGAAATAATATGTGCCTTGAGGGATTATTATAAGGTTGTCAGTGATGTATGTGTGGTGACACTGCCTCATATTCATGAAATGCATATATGTGTCTCACCGCAGTAATTGTTACATTATGTAATTCTTGTAAAAAATTAATTTTGTTCATTTGTAAATCTGCCAATTCAGTTAATAGTAGTCTATCTATAATGGAAAAGTAATGGCTATAAGTAGTTTGTCTCCCCAGGAAAGAACTCCTTCAAGAACAAGCAGTGGCTTAGTTTACAATGGTGGAGCTATGGAGTGCTCGGTTTATGGGTTATTTGTGGCTTACAACAGTGTTTTGTGCTTACTATCACTTGTAATCACAGAGCACTGGGGAGTATTACCAGGCAGAGGAAGCTGCTGGAACATGGACAAGGCAGGGTACTCGAGTCTGCTGGTTGTTTTACTCAGACAATCTCAAGACTCACTATCAGCAGTTTCTTAAGACCCTTAGAGAAGGCCTGGCATGAAAAATACCTCCTGAATTACCTGTCTCCTTCAGCTGCTTTCCTGTTCTCCACTGCAGCTGTCACAATCTGACACCACTTATACGAGCTAGCTAGGTTACTTTCTATTGGCCTCAGTGGAAAGTAAACCCCAAGAGGGCAGCTGTTCGGCCAGTTTCCAGCTAGATATCTAGAATGTAGGAAAATGCCTGGCACACTGTAGGGGCACTGGAGAGTCTCTCTAGTTCTCTCCATGAGCTCCGAGGGCAAGAAACTCCAGGACACGACAAGGAGGGATAGAATGGTCCCTGAGCCCATTACTGGATCTATAGGCACTACGTGTCTCTACTAGTTGGCTGTCAGGTAGGTCCAGCCACAGCTGTTTGAAGGACAAAGCTCATAGCCAGCTACACTTCCAAAGCCTTATATTTGGTCACCCATGTGACCCCAGATCTTTAGTGATATCTGGAAATAAAGCAGAATATGTGAAAGGAAAGAAGAGGTAGCTATGCAGCATGACCTTGGCACCGTTCCTTAATTCCTTAACTGTCTCACAGTTATGCTAGAGAAGAGACACTTTAGTTTCCCCCCTGAGTTATCAGCAGTAGCACATTCTAGCATGGTCAAATCCTTCAGCTCTCAATCTGTCCCTCTGCAAAAAGTAACATATGCTCACAATAAATCTTTAGAATGGCTCTATTAATAGAGTGGCTGGGGTGACAGCTTTATAAATGGGCCCCATCTTTATGCAAACTGTGTTTTATTAGATTGCATTATAATGATTTGTAATGAGAATACAGAAATGAATTCTGAGAGCAGGAACTCCAAGCGTTCCTGAGCTGGTCTGAGGATTCAAAGCCCATGTATTCTGTGTGAAGGGTGACGCATTCCAGGAATAGCAGGCAGCATCATATTAGTTTGTTATACTGCATGCTTCTTTGCCTGTTTTTCCCCCAATAAGATAATAATATTCTAATAACTGGCTTTGTGTCTGTCAATCCAATTATATCCTATTTGGGATATGGTGACACTCTATTAAACCAGCAGACAGATGGCAGGGTCTCATTACCCTTTGACTGAATAATTAGCTTCCTAGGCACATAACTAGGGAAAGAGTCCATGTATAAAGTCAGGTTACTTCCACAAGAAACCAAAGTCCAAGATCACTAAACATAATCTTGTTAACCCAGTGTTGGGGCAGCGCCATGCCTCCACAGAGGCATGCAGTTCATCCTTCACTCTACAGAGAATATGGCCCCATCCGCTGTCCCCCCAGCAGCCTTGAGTGGTAGGTAGCTTTCTGGCCATGGTTCCCTACTGTCCTTTCCTCCACTGGTCTGATTGCTATGCATTCCAGGAAAAATACAAAATTAACTAGAGATTCAAGTGATGTTACTCTGTGAAACTAAAACAATTCTCCCTTTAGATATAATCTCATTAAGAAATGAAACTAATCAAATATTCACTAAAATAAGCTACCTATAGAGAAAGCTGAAATGGAATTTAACTAAAATCTCTTAAAGCTAGATACTTGGATATCTATAGTAAATTAAAATATAATCATTATAATTTTCAGTAATAAAGTTATCATGTAATACTTACAATTAGGAAAAGAAGCAACAGATGTCATCCATAGTTGCCAGTCTGTCTACGGTAACCATCAGCACAAAGCAGGTGTTTTTAAAAAGTTGTTTATGATGGTAAGAGTTGAAGATGGAATATATGATGTAGTTGGGAAGATTACTTGTAAAAGCCAAGACGGTTAACAGAGCCACATTTCTACTCCTACATTCTCCTTCCTTAGCTGTCACTGAGAGTTCATTATCGTGGGCATATTCTAGCTAAATTACAGGCTATAACTTCTACAATGAGGCAAATTAATATGGAGAATGTACAATGTCATAGAGTATGGCTTGGCAATTGGAAGACATAAATGCCAATGTGAGTGCACTACTTAGAACAGCAGCCTGAGCCTCAGTTTACTTACAAGATACTTTTGAACATAGCTTCACATACCATGGTTCAATATGGGAGGCTGGCATAATTTCAACTTTTTCCCATCAGCTTTCCTAGTTGGTAAGAATAATTCCCTTGAGGCTGTAACATGGAACTGAATCACCACTGTTATCTTATTATGAATATTCATTCCCAAAGGCCAGAATGACTAATAAATTCCCAGCTGCAGGGAACAGGGGGTCAACATACTAAAAGAGCACTAAAAGCAGAGAGCCATTAGTGTGCTGAACCACTAAAGCAGACAACTTTATAGCCCTTTAATGACGATTACATTTTCATGGCTGTGGTTAGAGGGAAAAGCACACCCATTAACCATTGTTCTCTGTCTAAGTATCTTTATTCCGTATTCATTGAAGATAACAGTTTATTCAACAATGGTTATATATGGACTTGCGTGTGAAATACCTACTTTTTAAAAAATGGAGTTCTTTGAAACTGGTCTTTTCGGTCTGACATTTAAGAAAGCATATGCAGTGAATAGCTGAGCCATTGAAACACAGTGATTAGGTAGGGAGGTGTCCACTCTGGGATCAGAGAGTGCAGCTACGAAGAGAAAGTGAGTGGGAGCCCTAGGCTGAGACGCTGGGGCTCGTATCAGCAGCCTGGATAGTTTCCAAGAAACTGACAGAAAGGAGGAAAGGGTGCCAGGGCTGGAAGAATTGTGGTCTAAAATAACTGAGCTGAAGAAACCACCTTTCAGGTACTGATTGTAGAACAGCATGGCTTAGTTAAGTTCAAAATCAAGAAAAGGTGATTTCATAATGGTAATTCAGCTAATGTGCCAAAGCGGCAGGCTTTGCTCCAGGCTCAGAGGGAGCAGGTAGTTTCACTGCTACTGTGATTACCATGGACATGGAGCTGGACCACCACAGGCCCGCTGAAATATTCACCATTTGCACTGGGAAAGAGACGCCTAAGTTGTGACTGGGTTTGGACAGCAAAGATGGAAAGACCACCTTAATTAGTTGAGTCTCTTCAATGCATATGTTATGATTTCTTTAAAGACATACTTTTTTTTTTTTCCATCTAGGGGTCAAAACGTTAGAAAACTCATGGAGAATTAAAAGTTGATTGTTGAAATTAAAATAAAAAGATTAGATACATGAGGAGGCTTGGTTCTACTTCATATTTGTTAAGGTCTCTGCATCAGCTCCTCACCACAAAGGGAGAGCACGTTGTGGGAATCTTTCTGAATGCATGTGGACCTGTCATTGTTATAAGGCTGAAAATTCTTGTGGAGTCACATATGTGAGACCCATAGTTTAAAAGTTACATGAAATACCAGATAAATATAGTCAACGTAACAGAGTACCCGATTGCCTCTCTTCTCCTTTCATCACTAGGATTTAAGGCATCATGAAAAGAAAAAAACGAGGTGAAAAAACTCCAAGGGCATCCTACACAGGCCTTTCTTTGAAGATTTTAAGGGCCGTCTTCACTAAGTGTTTTCTTTGCTAATGACCTTTCCTTGTAACTGCAGTAAAGAGCAGCCCACTGATGGTCTGAAGGCAAGAAGGGCACCTTGGGATGATACCACAGCATCTGGTCCTCTACACTAGAGCGCCTCCAAATCCTCTCCAACAACCTACAGTTGACTGACTGACTGCTCTTTGCTACTATTTGATATCTCCTTTTGAAAAACTCTAAATGCACACTACTTTTATAGACTTTTTCCAGAACATTAAAATCATCTCGGTTGTTACAGTTCCATTTTCATTTGGGGATAAAAATGCATATTTTACAATAGCTCCACTTACAGCTTCATCATAGCATGGTAATTTCGATTTTTGCTCTTTGTGAACAATTTTCTTCCACAGCAGCATTTTTATTTTCCGTATTTTTGAAAAAAATAAAATGTCTCAGTTGTAAATAAGAATCAGCTTCTACAGACAATGTGGAAAGCCCCTTCTGGGACACAGTAAGGGATGAAACACCATGGGCTGTTTAACTCGGATGGCAAAGAAAGCAGATGTAAAAGCACTTCAGTTCTGGCAGCTAAAACCATGAAAGAAGCAAAGACAAGGGTGACAGGGCCCTTCGACCAGGCCTTTATCTATTGGGCTGCAGTCTGCCTGGTGCTGCGGGTGAAACTGCACGGGCTGGAGCTCACAAGCGTTTTCCAGGGTTCTCAGCTGTTATCTGCCCTCAGGAGTATTTGCAGCTCTCACTTATGATATTCTCTAAAGCATAAAACTCCCTTAGAGTCTTATCCTCACATGAAAAATAACATTGAATTATGCTTTATACTGACAGACATAAAAGTAAGATGAACTTTACAAGGAAGTTTAATTTAGAGCTATGAATGCTTAACTTTTTATGTTATAAATATTACATATCTTAGAAGCTGGGAAAATGGGTAAATTGCAAGCATGAAGACCAGAGTTGAGACTCCCAGTTCCATGTTTTAAAAAAAAAAGGCATTATTTTCAAAGGAAAAATGACCTCACCTACTCCCTCCCATCCTACCCCAGCTACAAACCATGCCCTGTACAGTGATGACCTGCCTGTACTGCTTCATCCATTTATTGGTTGAAGGACATCTACGTTGTTTCCAGATTCTGGCTATTACAAATAAAGCTGACATGGACATAGTTGAGGAAATGTCCTTGTGGTATGGTGGAGCACCTTTCAGGTATATGATCAGGAGTGGTGCTGCTGTGTCTTGAGGTAGTCCTATTCCCAATTTTCTGAGAAAGTACCAGATTGATTTCCAAAGTGGTTGCACAAGTTTGCACTCCCACCAGCAATGGAGGAGTGTTCCCCCCCTTTCTCCACATCCTTGCCAACATGTGCTATCATTTCAGTTTTTGATCTTAGCTTTCCTGATAGGTGTAAGATGGAACTCAGAGCCATTTTGATTTGTGTTTCCTTGATAACTAAGGATGTTGAGCATCTAAGTATTTCTCAGCCATTTGATATTCCTCTGATGAGAATTCTCTGTTTAGTTCTGTACTCCACTTTTAATTGGATTATTTGGTTTGTTGGTGTTTAATTTCTTGAGTTCTTTATATATTTTGGATATTAGCCATCAGTCAAATGTAGGGTTGGTGAAATATTTTCCCAGTCTGTAGATTGTCATTTTTGTTCTATTGACAATGTCCTTTGCTTTTCAGCTCCATGAAGTCACATTAATTGTTGACCTTAGAGCTTGGTATTCTGTTCAGGAAGCTGTCTCCTGTGCCACTAAATTCAAGGCTCTTCCCCACTTTTTATTCTAACAGATCATGTGTGTCTGGTTTTATGTTGAGATCTTTAATCTACTTGAACTTTAGTTTTGTGCAGAATGATAAGAGTCTATTTGTATATTTTTCTACAAGTAGACATCCCGTTTGACCAGCACCATTTGTTGAAGATGCTATGTTTTTTTCCCATTATATAGTTTTGGCTTCTTTGTCAAAAATCAAGTGTCCTCTGGCCTTTATGTACTCACAAAGCTGACTGTACCTGCCAACACATGGATCTCTCGCTCTCTGTCTATCTGTCTGTCTCTGACACACACACACACACACACACACACACACACACACACACACTAATTTAGTGGAGAGCAACTGAGGAAGACATCCAACATTTACCTCTGGCCATGCATAGTTATAATATACATGTTCTCTCTCTCTCCCTCCCTCCCTCCCTCCTTCCCTCCCTTCCCCCCCCCTCTCTCCCCCCCCCAACTGACACACACACACACACACACACACACACACACACACACACACTTAGTGGAGAGTAACTGAGGAAGACATCCAACATTTACCTCTGACCTCTTCATGCATACCTACAATGCACATGTCCCCCTTCTCTCTCTCTCTCCTCTCTCTCTCTCTCTCTCTCTCTCTCTTTCACACACACACACACACACACACACACACACACACACACACACACACACACACTTAAAGGTTTAAAGAACTAGATGCACTTTAAAGACTATAGTTTTGGTGAGAAGACTATGGACCCAGTCGCGCTGGAGTCAATGTTGGTTTGGTATTATCCCACCATCTTCTTGAAGCAAGGCAAGTACTTATCTAGCATAGTTTGCAAGTTCCCAAAGTAGTTGTCAAACTAATCATTTATTTAACTAATTCACTCTAATAGAGATTTAGTTTCAAAATATTTTATGTCTACTAATAAGTAACTACTAGAGAAAATTAATTCATTTATATAACAGCCAGTAGGAATTCTAACTGATTTATCCAGTACCCACTTATACAACCAACCAAACAACAAATATTAAATTTCCAATCACATGTGACAGTGTACTCATGAGACCTTATGTACATAGATGTAAACTGGACCGATATAGTGTATATTAGGGACCATAGAGTAAATGCTAGATTATAAACAAATATAAATTCAGCTCTTGATATTTTAAAGCAACATGCTTAGAGCATTTATTTTTAATAATATATTGAAAATAGTCTGTTAAATTTATCATAAACTTGGCAGACTTGTAGGAATTGGGCATTCTTGGTGGGCAGCTGCTGAATGAGGTCAGCTGCTGGATTCCCACTAGTCCTACAGTGTTACACAGCACAGGTCCCCTGGAGAAGAGAAGATCCATAGGTCAACACAGTTTCTAGCTCTCAGCTCTAATAAAAATGATACTTCAATGATTGAAACAGCCCACATTCGTCAATCTACACACATGTCTTCTTTCACTAAAACTTAATTATGTCTACAACCAAAGTAGACATTTAAACTGATAGTTCAATTGATGTTATGCACATCTCCCTCTATGCTTCAGAGAGTTGAGTTTAAACGCCTTTTTGATTACTAATTATTTTCTAAGTGAGTTTAATGCTTGTGAAAGCTACTGAGACTACATGCCTGAGAAAGAATGTTTTCTGTTTATTTGACAAGCAAGTTCCCCAGTGTCCCTGGCAGCCTGCAGCTGAAAACTCTACCTGCAAACCATAACGTGCATCTTTCTTTTGTAGATCTGAAGAACAATTCTGATATGACATACTCCCTTTAGTTATTAGCTTGCTGTAAACCTCAGAGAGGAAGAGGACCTCGCTTTGGGAATGGTGGGTGAATTACAGCAAGAAATTACTTAATGACGTAGTTCCAACTTCACTCATGTGGCCATCCACAAAGCACAAACTGCACAGGACTAACCCTGAACTACGGTAGAGCATACAGGTCTGTTTCTACCAGCTGTCTAAGTTCTGTCATTTTGGAGCAATTTAGGATGTTACAGGAATCACCCCCACAACGCGAGGAAATTGAATCCTGTTTTTGTCTCATTTGCTCCATCCTTCTCAGTGCTTAGCAGCATGCAAGTGTTCCCAAAGGGACGGGCAGAGACGCTCATTAGCAGCTTAAAGCTTTCGGACTTTTAGGCAACCTCAGGTGAAAGTACCTCAGACTTCTCCAGTGAAAATCAATTCATCAAATTTACTTCTTGTCTACAATCTAATGCATGCTCTACCACTCCTAAAAGCCTGCCTCCCCTCTAGCCATGGGAAGAGCAGAGTGTTCACTCAGCACCCTCTGGCTCACTGCACACTTCAAAGTGAGCCAAATCTTATTCAGCCGCGAATATAAGGCCGTGTTGGTCATAAGTTGACTGTTTACAGGGCTGGAGGCAGATTCTGATTCCCTCAGGAGCTGCCCAACACTAATGATGTCAGGTTTGTTACATAGGAATATATGTTTCAGCTAATTATATGGTCCACTGGATGGAGATTGCACCATCCAAAGTAGCAAGCCCTTGAACACTTAAACAAGATGATCAATATGTCAGCCACATCAAGATCTCTGAAATTTCAGCATAAAATGTCTGTGATGGTTAAAACTCCCAACTTACCCATAAAATCTATCACCATTTTTAGCAAGACATACCTTGAAACAACACCACTGATACCAAAATAACACATTTTTGGAATGGACATTTAGACTGCCTGGCAGATCTGCAATTACCACAGTTATTGTGATGATATCACTTCTAAACAAATACAGAGGTTGGGGTAGGGCCTGCTAGCTTGGTCCACTACACCTAAGTGACCAATGGACCTAGAACTTTTAAATCTGCTGGTTTGGCTGTCTCATATAGTATTATCATGCCTGGATAACTCTTATCTTGACAGTATTAGGTCCATAAAGATGAGATAAGTATCTTAAAAAGAAGAGACCCCAGGAGGATGGCACTGCTGTCTCCCATAGTCCCCATAGGAAGATAGACCAAAGGCAGCTATCTTTATGCCAGGAGGAACATTCAGCAGGACCATGTGACACTCTCATCTCAGACCTCAAACTTCAGAAATTCAGGGCAAGCCATGCAATATGGGGTATTTTGCTTTAGTAGTCCAGGATGACTAAGACAATAGTCTTAAGCCTTTATCTGAAAATCCGCACCATCTCTATGGTGAGTGATTAAATGACATAACCCCTTAAAAGTACCGTATATATTATAGTACCTGACCCAAAATGCTCAATAAGTATTATTTATAATTATTGCTGTTATTCATACTTCCTCTTTTATACATAAAGTTCTTTGTATTTATATTAGGAACATCTTGAATTTATTTACAATCCTGAAGTTCAACTATATAATAACTCATCTAGTGCTTATCTATACTATTAACTGAAGTACAGAAACGCAGGGACTGGTTCAACATCTTTAGTTTTCACAATTTTCTCTCAATACTCTAAGGCAGAGTGGATTCTGAATATATATTAGTAAGTAGTAGTTTCTGATGGGACCAAAAAAAAAAAAAAACCCGCATCAGTCTCTCTTCTTTTTGATTTTCTTCTTTGACTCTATGCAAATGTAGGGGATACTTTCCCTTTTTATTGTAATTAAAATATAATTACATCATCTATCTTCTTCCTTTTCCTTTCTTCAACCCTTGTCCTGAACCTGCCCCACTCCCTGTGAAATTTATAGTCTGTTTCTTTAACTGTTCACACACACACACACACACACACACACACACACAGAGAGAGAGAGAGAGAGAGAGAGAGAGAGAGAGAGAGAGAGAGAGAGAAAGAGAGAGAGAGAATGAGAATGTATTATATAAGAATATATATTCTTTAACATATACAAACAAAATTTAATGAGATATTAAATCACACATTCCACCGGCTGATAGCATCATCACTGTTGGATGCTGTGTGGCCTCTTCTTGACTATGGAAGAAGTGACAAATAGTGAATGAAAGTTACCAAAATGCAACCTGGTAGATTTCAGACCTTGTGAGTGGTCATTGGCTTTTTTGTCCCAGTATTCCACACTGATCAGGTTCGAAAGATGCTATGAGAAGTGTTGTGACATTTCTGGGACTTCTGCTGTGCTAATTGAGCCCAGTCCATACTGTACTAAGTTCTTGATGAGTCCTTATCCAAGTCTAGTTCCAAAAACACACATGCTTTTGAGATGACATCCTTAGTCCCATTCTCAAAGAAGGACCCATAACCCCAGAAGAGTTTTAAAGCCATTTATTGTGATGTGTGGCTTTACTGTTGCTCGGTTGATTTGTACAATGTCATAGAGAGCTGGCCAAGGGGAGGCCTGGAACTTAGCAGTTGATGATAACTAGGACTCTTAAAGTCACAGACTCTTATGAGGTACCTGGAGCTGTTGCGGGTTTTGTTTTTCTAAATGGTTAGATTCTGTAAGATATTAGAGTATCCTTCCCAGACTATTTTTCTCCCTGGTAATGTTTCTTTTCTTTTCTATTTTCTTCTTCCATCCTTTCCTTCCCTCTGTTCTGAGGACTGACCCTAGGGCCTCATATGTACCAGGCCCAAGTCTACCTCTTGGCTGCACACCAGCTCACCATTTCCTTTGTCTGCAGTGAAAACAACCCTTAAAGATATATCTGGTCCATAACAGAAGAAGCTGGGGTATAAAGGAAGACTCAGAAGTTCTACTGAAGGATGCTGGAAGGGTGACACAGGTTCCTATTTCCTCTTCCCACCTCTTCTTTTAAACCCACCTTTTCAACTAGAAATAATGGCATTTCAAGTGCTACAGATGCAGGGATCAGGGTAGTTTCAAGAGCATGACCAAGGGCTTTAGGAGGAAAGGGAAGGTGGAGCCATCTGTATACAAGTAAGCATGGCCCTTCCATACTCCATCCCTCTAAAAGTCACGGCAGATTAACTATGAGAAAGTGTAATAAGCAGACACACACAGAAAGTATATAGAAGTATAAGAAAATTAGTTACCAAGGCAGCTAAGACTTGAACTAACCGTTAATTGCATTATTATTACTATTTTTATATTTTAAGGAAGTTTTTACAAATGACAACTAAAAAATGTATAAGCAATGACATTAATTCTAAATATTACTCGTGTAGCCTCTTACATATTGGAGACACAATCTGAAGCCATCATTCTGTGAGAGGTGCCAGTTTGGGGATAGTCAATGAAGATCTTTGTTTCCAGATCACCATTTGCCATGAATCATGAATCCAAGAGATGCGGATGGATGTGCTGAGGACCAGTGACTAAGTGAAGTTAGTCAGCTGATGGAGACTGACTGTACTTAACAGCAATATATTACTGTGAGGTCATAAGCTAGAGGTATTTTCTGGAATGCTTAGAACAGCACAGCTGAGAGCCTAGAAACCAGCAGTCAAGCAGTTACTTTCATTTGAAAAAAAAAAAAAAGCAGAAGATTTAAAAAAAACAAACAAACAGCTCCTTGAAAAGAAAAAAGTTAGCCCAATTGCAGCTGTGGCTCTTGAACAGCTTGTTCTGAACTGCATGGCCTTCCAGCCTCCCAGTCTTCCCACTATGCTCACATTCAAGTGGCTTGTAGCAGCTTTCCTGAGGCAAAACTGTAGCATGCTAAACTTGGGATCTTTTAACATCCAGTGACACTCTTCTCTCTTTAATGGGATAATTTAGCCTTCCGACTTTCAGAGCAGATGCACTGAAGACTCGGTGATGTCATTTAATTACAGACTCAGAACAAATCTGAAAGCATCATTATAAGTAGACTCTGCTGTCGGCTCCCTGGGGGAGCCCACCAGCAACGCCACACACAAGAACGGACTGCACGGACAAAGGAGGAGGAAAAAGAGCCAGGTCAAAGCCACTGCTCTATTGCCTGAATACTGATGTTTGGAGTTCTCTATATGTCATCTCAGTAAGTAGAGATAAAACTCAGAAAGGCAAAGACTAAGGATCCAAATTAGAAAGCAAATGAATGATCAGGCCAGTATACACACTAAGTAATTATTAAGGTGTATTTTCCCAATTAGAGTGATCAAATTAAGATATCAAAGGTGCATTTTTCTGTCCCTTTAAGTGTCCCTCAAAGTCTTAGCCACTCGAGTTCAATACCTGCTATGCATTATTACCAGTACTTACATTGGCCTTCACTTGATGATGAAGGGAAAAAGGGAGCAAGTGGAGGCTATGTGTTAGTCAAATAAGAAGGTAGTTTAAGAAAAAAACCTAAGTGGCATAATTAAGCGTTTTATTGATTGAAATAATTAATATGAAATTACTACTAATATCATAGAAAATGGAATAGAATGCTTTTAAATGACTGGCTTCTAATATGTAGATATGAATTTGGAGGTATGAAGAATTTATCACTTCATAGGTTGTTCAAAGGAAGAAAACCAAGTAATATGACAAATAAACCGGTATTTCATGTACTACATGAAATTTTCTTTTCATGTCACCAGCCTGAGAACTTAAACTACATAAAATAATCTATCAAAACCTGACAGCATCTTAGTCTCAAATCTACTGACTGACTTTGAACACATGCATGTCTAGTGTATAGTAACAAGGCAAGAAATAACAAAGCCAGAGCTTTAAGTTTTTAAGGCCTGAACCTTCTTTCTTTCCAAATCATTTATAGTTTTTAAAACAACCTACAATCAATCACCCCTTTGCCGAACTCTTCACAATTCACTAGATGTATATTTTATTATGCTTCCTCAATGTATCACGAGGTCAAGAACATCGAGAGTAATGAACAATTTGACATGATGAGTGAGATGAGCATTTTGGCCCTCTGCCACTAAGAATCATGTAAATTCACTACCCCCTACAGGAATAAAAAATAGTTTGATGGCCAGGCCCATGCCTTGCGATGATGATGCCATACACAGTTGTGTTTTCAAATAAAAGTGTGATGCTCTATGTGTGTTTATGACATAATGCTCTTCCACAAATCAATCATAGATGTGTCCAGTCATATTAGGTCCTGGTAGTCAATCAGCAATTAGACTAAAAGAAACAATGAAGGTATATACATTCTGAAATTTCCAACTATTTGGAAAGCAGCTAAAAAGTAAAGTTGTGTACACACACACACACACACACACACACACACATGTATATATATATATATTCTTGTTCATGGTAAAAGATACGTCACAGGAGGTCTTTTTGTAAAAATATCAGGACAGAGTTATGAAGAATTTATCACATTCATAGCATGTCCAAAGAAAGCAAATCATATTATATATAAAAACCAAACAAACAGATATTTCATGATTCCTAGGACCTACATGATGCTCACAACTGTCTATAATTCCAGTCCTAAAGGATCAAACTGTCTTCTGGCCTTCACAGGCACTAGACATATGTGTGCACAGACACGCAAGCAGGCAAAACACCCACACACGTAAAATAAATAAATGAATAGGTAGGTAGGTAAGTAGACAGACAGACAGACAGACAGGTAGGTAAAAATCATTTACTGAATGCTATGTTATAAAGTGCCATAAAATGGGTATTTGTATTTCATTTCTAATCTTAATAGAAGCCTGACGACACAGATATGATCAGCTTTCTACGTATGTGTATTTGTGTGTTTATTTATTTATAGTTCAGGGTTCTCTTAAACTTATATTCCTCCTGTTCTAGCCTCTTGAGTGTTGGGATTATAGGAATCTATCACAAGGCCTAGCCACATTATTATCATTTTAAAGATGAAGTACAGTAATTTATTGAAAGCCACTAGGGAACTGAAGGCTACAACTTGAATTTAAACTCTGGTCTGTCTTGATATTTGAGTCTTTCCACTCTGGTATGATTCTTTCTCATGCCTCAGGCTGGTGACCAGGGTAGAATCCATTAGTGCTATGCCCTTTAAGCCAGGAAATGGCTCTTCAGAATCTTATTTTGTTCTGTATATTCCACACAATACAATCAACCTTTGATATCACCCTCATCTCCCTGCATGTTCAATTATAGTTATTTACTCTAGTTCTAGGAAAGTTTAGTCTAAGGTAGCAGTCATCCTTGGTATTCATTTAAAATATTTTAGGTCTATTATAATGTGACTTGCCCTAGGCTCCACTTCTGCTAAAGGTAATGCTGTGAAGAGGGCTCCCATGTTGGGATCATTTTTTTTTTTCCTGCCTTTATTTGAAACTTCTCCTCTGACAGCTTTCTCCCTGCCTGAGCTGAGTCTCATCGGTTCAGGCAGATTACTGCAGGAGAGGCTCCTTGCATAGTGGAATCAACATGCAGGGAGCATCAGATAATTTCTAATTGAATTTTGCATCACTTTGATTAATGTTAATGCCCTCAAGGCCCCAAGGATGGGTGCATATGTGTGATCTGAAATAATCCAACAGTTTTATAAAACCAAGGGAGGATATTTGCTTATTTGTAAGCCCAGGGGCCCAAGCATCTAACTAGTATAAATTCTGGAATGCTTGCATGCCCTCAGAGGTTACATTTATTTTAGGAAACCTTAGATATGCAGAAACATTTTATTTCCTAATGTAGCATTTTGACAAATAACTAGCAGCCAGGATTGATGAATTCCTCTGAGCTATGGAAGTTAACATGGCTTTAACAAAAGCGTACGAGACAGTGGTTGCAGTAAACACTACAACTCAGTTGTGACACTTGGCAGCCTCCTGTTACTAAGATAACTTGGCTGTCTTCATCCCTAAAACACATAGGTAGAAAAACACCTCAAAAGCTAGGAACACAAAAGCACAGGCTTAATAGGAAAACAGAAACCACAAGGTCATAATTAAAATCAGAATCGGTTGCTGCTGACACAACAAGACTTTCTGTGCTGTCATTCATCACACAGCCTGTCTGGAAGGAAGCGCTCTTTGTGTTTTGCAGCTGGTGGAACTAAAGATAAGTCAGACAACACGCCCAAAGGCATAAGGGCCCGTGAGCAAGCCAAGAACACAGTTGGGAATTTCAGCTCAGAGGTTCCCACCTTTCCAATCCAATGACCGTGATGAATCCGGGATGAGCCTTAGGGAAATTCAGAGGCAGAGAAGGTAAATTCTCTGCAGATATAGTAAGTTCTCCAAAAGATATGAATATATGCATTTTGAAAGCTGCTACCAAAAAGATTTAGCCTGGATACTGAATGAATCAGTAAGGTTTTGACAGGAAAAGATTCTCCAGACTCACTGCCATTTCAGTTCTTGCATCCTGCAGACAAAGAAACTAACCTGCAGAGAGGAAGTGCTACCCTCAAGGAAAATAGAGGTTGTATGTGACAAAAACAGACCCTAAGCTCAAGTGTAGCAATTCCTACTGTATTGTCCTTAAGTGCATTCATATTATGATGACTGTCTTTACAGTATGGAATCTCAAGAAGGTCAGCGTGAACTCATGGGGAATCTAGAAACTTCATTAGATCTGGTCTGATCTTGAGTTTAATGGATTACCAGGACACCACCACAACAAGACAACCTAGAAGATATCATAAGAGTTTCCAGAACCTTCACCTTGGATTTTCAATTTACCTTTAGTCAAATCTCCTCCGTATCTTCTCCTGATAAAAACTTTTTTGGTTCATATGTGTATCGCATGCATGTGCATGGTCTCTATGTGGAAGTCACACAGAAGGCTGGCTCAGGTATCTGCCCTAGCCTTCTACCTTGATTTCAGACAAGGTCTGTCCGTCTGACTGATTGCTTGTCTTTCTCTCTCCACAACCCTATCCCCATATGCCAGGCAAGTTGGATGCCCTAGTTAGAGCTAGTATGGCTGTGATGAAACACCATGATGAAAAGCAACTTGGGGAGAAAGGGTTTATTTGGCTTACATTTCTACATCATAGTTCAAGACTGAAGGAAGTCAGGGCAAGAACTCAACAGGGCAGAAACCTGGAGGCAGAAGCTTCTTACTAGCTTGCACCCCCATAGCTTTCTCACAGAACCCAGGACACCCAGCTCAGGGATGATCCTACCTTGTACCTGGCTGTGCTTTACAGACTTGCCTATAGGCCAGTCTTATAGAGGCATTTTCTCGATTGGGGTTCCCTCCTCTCAGATGACTCTAGTCTGTGTGAAGGTGACAGAAAACTAGCCATCGCAATGACCCACCAACTTCAAGGGACTCTCATGCCTCCATGTCTTACCACTCAGAAGACTGCTGAGATTAGAGACATGCATTATCATGTCTGCCTTCTGTGTGAGTTCTGCAGATCTGAATTTGGTCCCTATGCCTTTGTGACAAAGACTTTATCCACTAAAGCATAAATAGCCTCAGCCCCCTATGCTTCTTGATGATAAGTGTTTCTACTACAGAAAAAGTCATCCTATTAAAAAAAATCAACATTTTTATAATCAAAGCATGTGGGAACATAGGAAGTGTCATCTACTGTTGTCAGAGTGGCTCACTCACTGACTATGACCTCATGCATCCAGAGTAATAAAAAGTTACCTGCCCAGATTTGTGAGCAGTCAGCATGAACCTCAGCGTAGAACGAGAGCTCTCTTTAGTACCCTCAATACCCACTCTGCATTTCAGCTAACCAACATTAACTCTCAATTAAAAAATGTATCACATGCTAATGTTAGTTGTCATTGTCCATGTTCCCCATAGATCTCCCAATAAGAGAATCTGCTGTGGGGTGCAGGAATTACTGACTCTGGCTACAGATCATTAGAGGCATGTGACAGACCATGATTTCCTTAGATGCTCCTCACCAAGACTGCGCATTGCAAGTATTCAGAAACTGAGCCATTACCACCCAATCTGGGATTTCTTATGATAGTAGTATGCTGGGGTAATAGGCAATTTGTACAAAAATTATTTTTGATAGACTTCCACTGAGTCAGTGAGTGCTCTGAAGCCTTAGCAAAGAGGCTGTCTCTATTAATATGAAAAGTCAGCCTGTTTAGTGACAAGTTCTCACTGTAACGCATAGCCAGGGCTGCTCACATGGTTGGTGTTTCCCTTTCTAGATTTAGAAAAACAAAACAAAGTCTTATTGATGTGATAATATTGTCAAATTATATGATCCAAGTGCAATTAAAAAGATTCTTAGAAAGCAATTAAAGAAAGACTGATTTCAGATATGAAGAGCATGGGATTTTAGAATGCATATTAGCCATAAATGCTAAGGTATTAGGATATCCCTTGATCAGTGGAAATGAGCATACAGCCAGATGTTAAGCAGTCAATGACTATTCGTCCTAATATTATTCTATCATTAAAGTAACTGCTTTTCCTATTCCCCCTAAACACACCAAGGTTTCTCCAGCAAACTATGGGGTACAGTTCTCTGACCTAAACACTTACAAGTCAGCACTTAGACTTTCCTAAAAGATCCAAAGGCAGAACTGGGGTCTGGGAAGTTTCTAGGAGCCATGCTTCCCATGTATATAACTGTTCCTTCTGTCTCTTGTTTTCCTACTCTTTGCATTTTATAGTACTATAATCTGTATTTTTTTTTTTACATAGCACTGAAGAATAAATAAGAGTTAGTATTGAGAAAGTCATTAAAAAGAAAACATTGGGCTCATTTTTATGAAGAGCCTAAAATACCTAGTATATATTTAATTTAGCCAGCCTTTCTTTCTTTCTTTCTTTCTTTCTTTCTTTCTTTCTCTTCCAGATTCTACTACATTTTATTTTATTTTAAACTCACACAATGAAGAGGGCAAGTAGGCATAACTTTCGGTGTTAGGAAGCTAGCCCTGTGGCCTACCTAAAGAAGATTACCTTTTGATGTGCTCCACAGGGGAAAAAAAAGTAAAGTCTACTGGTCATTTTGCAACCAAGGTACTCAGAGACAAATCAATAGATTGCTTGATGCTTCAGCATCTCTCCAGCGTATCAGATCTTCTCAGTAGTAGAGATCATAGGATGTTTGAAGGTTGCTTACTCGAAGATACAGAGGAAGCCAAATCCTATCATACCTACTAAAGGATAGAGCCACACCAGGAAATCTTAATTAACACTGTAACAACTTATTTGAGGATCTATGATGCAGCCTGTATGCGGCCAAATCAGAAGGGAAAGAAACCCTGTTAGCTGTTTAGTAATGTAGGATTACATTAAAGGAGAGAAGGATCCCAACCTAGCAGAGGACATATTGCAGACTAATCAGGAATTAGACAACCCAGTTATTGCTTGAGTATTGTTTCTGCTTTGTGACACCACAAAGGGGAAAACAGCCCAAAACGCTGGTTATGCTCTGATAACCTGAATGAACAAGAGTGAGAAATGCTAAGTGGTTACAGCATGCTGACTTTGGTTGTCTGGAACAATGTAAGGCCCATAATAAGCCTATATTTCTGGCCAAATCCCACTTAACATTAATAGGGAGTTCATGAGCGATTTGGTTTCCTTTTGGGTTTCTTTATTAGATCCTAAGATCAAAGCCAAATTAAAGTGACATAGATGGAAACTTGGGTCAAAATTCTCATTTTCAATATTTGGATCTTTCTTTTGTTTTAATCAAATTACAATCCTGGCTAAAATATAAATATTGGAGAGGCAGTCTGTCAACCTTTCATAGTGACTTTTAATTATTAAGATAGAGATAGAGGGTAAAAGGTAGAGATATAGAAGACAGAGGGTAAAAACTATTAGAGACCCAGCCGGCAAATAGCACTGAGTGATAGGGATGGTGTAATTCCGAAGGAACACAGAACTACTTGTGCTGGGTATAATACCAAGACAAACAATACATCACATAGCCATTATGTATGATGCATTTGTATTATATACATACCAGAGACTATTCTAACAATATCGTATGTATTAACAAGCTTAATTTTTACAAAAGGCAGCCCTACTGTTATAGAGCCATATACTATATAAAGAAACCAAAGCCACACCATGATGAGACAATTGATGAGACAGATAGATGACTGTCCATGATCTGAACTCACAGACCGGTTTGATGTCTGCATTCTCAACCCTTACTATCATACCTTATCTACACTGATCACTGGCTTCTGACCTCAATCCCAAGTAAAGCATCCCTGATTCTACCAGCATTTTTGTTTTTGTTTTTTTGAGACAGGATCTCACTGTGCAGCCCTGGCTGCCCTGGACCACAACACACTACACAGACCAGGTGTACCTCAAACTCACAAATCTGCCTGCCTCTGTGTCCCTAGAAATGGGATTAAATATGTGCGCTACCATGTCTGGCCTCAGCTAGCAATCTTAATATGCCTTGCCTCTTCATTTATAAAAAAAAACACTCGGAGGGTAACATCACTTCTCAGTCTTTGAGAAAGGACTTCTCACAAAACCGTCAGCAGGAAGTATCTTACTGGGCACAACAGCTCTCCATCAGATCCAAATAGAGCAATCAGCAATGAGGTTTCTTGGAAATATCTTCTTTATATTTATTTAATAAAATAAAATTCAAATGGCCCTGTTATTCTCATATACCACAAGCAGAAAGAATGACACATATGTAGATTTTAATTTCAATAGTGAAAGAATCTTCCTTGAGAGGGACAAGAATTATTGAAGATCCTAGTAAAACTCACCATGTAGAACCTACAATCTTATCTTTCTACATACTAAACTACAGCAAAAGACACTTACAAAATACCACCTGTAAATGTAAATTAAATTATTTTCTTGCTCATGGAGGCAGTCTTGTATTTAGAGAGATTTAAGCTCTTTTTTGTTGTTGTTGTTTCTATTGTGGCTATTGTCTAGAAAGCTGCAGGAGTCTTTGTTATAGGGCAGTTTTGTTTCATGTTCTTACTATGATAGAGAATCATAGGGAAGCATTCTTAGGTACAAAACAGCCAGCAGGGCGTGAGTGAAGTCGGGGACAAGATCATGGCACCCAGCCTGCAATCAAGAAACACAGAAAGCTGGAGTTTTTAAAGGACTTCATTGAACACCCAAATCAATAGTTTTCTGAACTTGATCCAAATTATTTGGCATATGAATAGGCTTGCTCCAAGCCAAATGGTCGCTCTTGAACATTTGATGACTCTTAAAAAATAATGTTGATGATTTAAAAGGACACAAATTAAGCATGAGTTGACTTTTTCATACATTAAAAACTAGTGAGAGGAATAAATGAATCATGTCCACATTCATAAGAGACCCGGATTCGTTAGTCACATTTTGAAGTCCTTAATTCACAAAAAGGTCAATTAGCCTTCTTTGATGGACCCTTTTCCCACATAAAGGAATTGGGCTTGGGGCAACATGTGTCAGATCTCCGAAACAAGAGACAAGATGTTCAATTACCTCCTGGAAGAAAACTGAATAGTGAATGAATACAGAACTGAAACTCATGTACAAATCATGTCACTAAAGCCAGCAGTGTGAGAAAAGGAGAGGAGGGGGCAGTCTTTGAAGCTCCAACAGCCCTGCTGTTTAATTGAGCAACAACACAGAGACATCACCACATGTACTCTTCTTGCCAAAGGCCAGGTGTAGAAAACAGACTTCTGTCTACTGCTATAGAGACGGTAGAAAAAAGAAGCCAAAAAACCCAATTTCCTCAAATGGCTAACCCATTCTTAAAGTAAATACTGTAACTTGAATTATTTTCTTCCGTTGCCTGTTAAGTTCAGTAGGGATACACAGGTACTTTGTTTTGCCTGTTTCTATGATGTGAGAAAGTTCTCTCTAAAGAATAAATACCCAAGGATGTTCAAAGATACTGAGTCCACTGAGAGAGTAAGAACCAAAATAATATAGATATAAGTCAGAACTGATGATGCCTTTTTTTCCCTTAACACTAAGCCTAACTATATCCTAGAAACATAAACCATTAATTGTTTTGTAGATGCCAGAATTCTGAAAATGGTAAAAAAAACAATGCTTAGAGGCACTATGGTATCATATCCAGTGTGCCATGTAAGCACACAAGGAGGATCCAGAACAGACAACAGTAGGAAGAAGTCTGTGGGATCAAGGATACCTTGAAGGAGACATGAAAAGGAAAGCAAGATTTCATATATATGTGTGTAGTCATGTTGATGCTTTATCCATGTGTTATGGTCTGGGTGTCAATCTCCTGGGTGGGTATTAATGGCACAGACTCCAGAATGGTGCTAATAGGAGCTTTAGGAGGTAGGGCCAGCCTAGGAGGTGGTCCCCTGGGTCATGAGCTCAAGGTGGATTCTGTAATTCAGTCTTTTCCTTTATTTCTTTGTTCCCTGGCTTATAACGTAAGCAGCTTTCTCCATTGAGTACCCCCCCCCCCCATGCTAGAAGCCCAAAGGAAATGAGGCAGCAAGAACTCTGAATGACACCTCTGAAACAGAAAGCCCACACAACTTCATTCTCTTCATCTGCCTTGGATATTGTTATACTAGGACATGGCTGACATACCGTATTAATCTGCTTGACTATTATGATAAAGATGATGGCCAAAGGAAACTTGAGTAGAACAGGGTTTGTTTTATGAAGGCAGGAACTAAAGCAGAGGTCATACTGGAATGTTGCTTACTGGCTTGCTCTCCATGGTTTCCATGGGTCATAGAGCTTGCATTTTTAAAATTATAACTATGTTCCACATGTACAAGGAAGTACTACCCAGGGTCTGGGATCTCTCACATTAATCACTGATCAAGAAAATACCTACAGATTTGCTTACAGGACAATCTGATACGGGCATCTTCTTAATTGATGTTCCCTCTTCCCAGATGACTCTAGCTCATGTCAAGTCACCAACAATTAGAGCTGACAAGCACACATACTATGCTATACCCCCCCCTACTGTACAAAGCCTACAGACATGCTACAAGGAACATGAGATTCAGATAACATCAATGTAATTTATACATTCTGTTGGATGCACCTACTGCATGTCTGGCACATAAAATTAATGTAACCTCCTGTCTAACCTTATTAAAGATAATTAGCTACAAGATAAGAATGTAAGGATGGGAGTACATTGTGTATCTAAATTAAAAACACACATTATGTTTGTTTGCATATCACCCTATGGGGATTATCAAATTGACAGCTATACTGAATGGCCTTACATGTGGCTTAAAATCTTTCTCCATGCTAGAACCTACAAATGATTAACTCTTATAATTGGTTTGAAAAACTAACACATGTACTTTATCTATGTTAGTTTCTATTCCTCTAACATGAAAGACAAGAACAAGCATACTGCAGAGCAAAGACAGAAGAACCCTTGGCATACGGCACTGTATAGTAAAGTATTTTAGAGAGATACAATTCCTCACTTCTGACAAGACAACCAAGAAAATCATGAAAAATATTACTTATCTTAGAGACTTCAAGGAGTGCCTATGTCCATTTGGTTTAGATATTTTTAGGTAAATAACTGAGCTGTAAGAAGCTCATCCTAGGACCAGTTTCAGAGACCACTGGGCTGATGGGAAATTCATAATATCAATTCATAATATCCACTCAGCTTCCCCTTATTAGTTCAGTAAATAAAGATAACAGTATTGGTTTACCTGAATGAAGTCTATTGCCTCTACTGGTGACTCAGATCACAGCAGTTGAATGGAGCAGTGCCTTTATCTTTGAGCTCCAGATCCATAGGTTTTATAGCTAGGAAGGACTATCTATTGGTCTCCCTAGGCAGCTTGCATAATAGCACGGTGGGGAACTACTAGAGCTAGTCCTCAGTGGCTTCTAGGTCAGTTTCAGATATCTTTGTTAAATATAGTTCTCTTTTTACTGGTGTATCTTTAAGCCTTTACAAATATGTTACATCCACAACTGGTATGGAGACTCCAAATGAACCACTTTAGTGACAGAGGGACTTACCCATGTGTATTCTCTGCCATGCTTGAGAATTAGTCAAGATACCAGCCTGGATTTTCAAGGATGCTAAAATCCTTCCCAGGTAAGCCCTGGTTGGTTAGTTCACTGGGCAATGAACTAATATTCATTGTACACATTGCACAATGCGACTGGGGCCGTGACTTAATTTGCTTGGTAATGGCAGTCTCCTTGTGATTACTAACTTGACTCCATATACTGTATCTTTAACCCTCACTACATGTTTGAAAGTATATACCTTTGATCACCAGACATAAGGGAAAGTTCCTCAATATAATGGCCTAATTATTAGGTAGGTGGTAAGTATGAGAAGATGAAAATTATGTCTTAGTGACTTCCACGGCTGTGATAAAGCACCATGACCAAGGCCTCTTATAGAAGAAAGTATTTAATGGGGCGTATAGTTTCAGAAGGTGAGTCCATAACCTAGCAGGAGGCAGGCAAGCACTGGAGTGGTGGCTAAGAGCTTACATTTATCCACAAGCATCAGACAGAAAGTTAAATGGGAATGGTATGGGCTTTTGAAACTTAAAGCTGACCCCCAGTGACACACCTCTTCAAGCAGGGCCACTCCTAATCCTTCCCAAACAGTTTCAACAACTGAGAGCCAATTATTCAAGCATTCAATGAGCATGGGAGTCATGCTCATTCAAGCCACCACAGAGTGTCATCATAAAATAATAATAATAATAATAATAATAATAATAATAATAATAATAATAGTAAAATTTGAATTGTTTAAAAGGAAGCCAAGCAAACAAAGATTAACAGATCCTGAAATAGTTTTGCTATATTAGGTCTTTTTACTTTTAAAAAAACTATTATTTTAATTTTTGGCCCAGAGTCACAGGCAGAAGTGAGTGGGGAATGGGAGTCTAGAAAAATATTCTCTGGGCAAATTCTTTGCTATATTTGGAAGTCACTGCTCCAGAGACAGTATTTATGGCATCTGATGTTGAAAAAGCTTGCAATTCTGCATATACCTTGAGCGGGCATGTCTCTAAATGAAGAAATGGAGGGCTACAGGGAATCCTGTAAAGAGTGAGGTTTCCAGCCAGAAAGGGAATAGGAGCCTCTGTATGTTCTGTAAGCGTGCACTCAGTGATGCTGATGGAGTGATGAAGGCAATGAGGACAGCATGGCTTTCCTTGAAATCCTGGAGAAGTCTGGGGGGTAACCTCTCCTTATACTCATTGCAGATCCATGGGGTGTTATTGCTATGTCCATTTTACGTACTGACACAAGCTCAGAAACTCCTCATGATTGGTTCACAGTCATCAGAATAATAAATCAGGAACCAATGCTTCTCAGGGGAAAGAGTAGCAGTCTATAACTTGAGACAATAGATTAAGCTCACCTTAGGACCTTAGCCAATTATTTTTTTGGGTCTCAAATGTCTTTGTAAAAGAAAGAACTGAACTAGATAATCTCTATGAAGTCTTAATGTTGTGACTACCTAAGATTTTAAACTGCCACAAGCAAAGGTTTCAATCTCATGGTTTAGTTTCCTTAAAATTATACTTTATTGTCTTGTTATAATGATGTTTGGAACAGAGGGTATAAACAGCCTAGGATAACAGCTACCACAGGGGCCACCCTAGTTTAAGACTGCTCTAAATATAAAAAGAAGTAACTGCAATTAATGCACTGAAAATTCTATTTCAGTATGGAGAGGGACCTGGTGGCTTGATTTAATACTGAAGTCTATGCTCTACTGCCTAAGGTGGCACAGTGGCACTTTCCAGAAGACCAGGTGTTAGAGATTCCTGTGAGAGATGTTCATAAACATTTCCAAGGCTGCAGTTACATCTTGGTCTGCAAAATGCATGGCTGGCATAGCCTGGGATGCAGGGCACATACTAAATAGAAGACATAAATGCGCACAATGGCTGTATAATTGTTGAACTTGTGCCTCATATATTCATAGTTAATTTTGGCAACCATTTTTAGTTGCAGGAAGGGGGAAGAAGGGGAGGTTGGGTGACTTCTTCTGTCCTTCAACTTACCAGAAATGTATTAGAAATGACAGCCTATGATTGCTGCAGACAGTATCTAATTAACTGTCATTATAAAACACATGTCAGAGCCTGGGGCCTATGAGGGATCTGATGTCTAATTTCTTTCCAGAATAATAAGAGTCTCCTTTGAAACAAGCTGGTGAATGAATTTGTTGTCTTATTAATCAAGTGATTTCCATCTGACCCTCTCTTTTCCTCCTATTCCTCATTCTTTCCCAGTGTATACCCTCCCCTATTTGGGAACTCTTTTTTTTTTTTTTTTAGACAAGTGATGGATTTAAAACAACTTCTTGTCATCATCTGCCTTGGCAATCTCAATAAAGAGTGACTGCAGAAATATGATATGGAAATGGAAGCTGTTTGTAAAAACTATTAACTCAATAATGAAACAATTATTCCTAAACAACCATGAAAATTACTTACAAGCCTTATTTTCTCACATTTTGCCATACCACAAGATTGCAATTCTATTTTCATTCCTATTAATTAGAACAAAGAACTTAATCCTTTTCTCCTTCTATTATGCAAAAACAAGCATGGTTATTAGGAAGCTATCTAGTTTCCAATTAATTTTATTTAGGAATGAGCTGCAGAGGCAGAATCGTTACTGATGTACTCTAACTAGGGGGTTAAGATGAAATGGGGCCTGAATCAACATAGAAAATAAGCCATTTCCCCAGTTCAATCTTTCCATTCACAAGATTACTCATCGACTTCTCACATGCATCCACAGAGTTCTGCAGCCATGCAAGCAACATCAGCAAATGGGGCTGAAGAAGCAAGACCAAAGAGTGCCAGCTGACAGAAGTTATATGAGATGCAGCAAACAGCACACTCATGGGAACTCTTAAGCACACCACTCTAGGTTGGGCGCAACATACATATATAACCATTTGTGTATTCTAGGAGTAGGAATCAAATTATCAATCTAATTAGTGTTACTGCTAAAAAGACCAAAGTGATGCTTTTAGATTGTGGGCTATAATCAACATGGAAGGATGGAATCAAACAGAACAGAAAAGTCATGGTGCTTTTACATAGTTAGATATATATATCCACTGTTGGTTATGAGTCTCTTTTTCTAACAGAATAAAGTAATTAATCAGTAAATACTCATTAACTAAGCAGAAGGCCCTAGTGTAAACAGCAAGTATAAAACTGTCAGGCACTTAATTTTAGACTCTCTTCAAAAGACATATCTGTTCTCATCTCTCCACAGGAAAAGTAAGATGAGTATGGAACCATCCCAGCACCAAGGGTCTAAAGATAAACCTTCATCTTGTGGAAAAGTCGGTTTTGATGGCTACTGAAGGTTTAGCTTCATTAGGCATACTGGGAGATGCTAAAAGGTAGACCCACTGTGTGGTTATCAGAAAGCAAATCAAGCTGTTACACTTTATCCAGATGATGAAAAAAGATAATTATACTATTCAAAGGTCATGATCTTCAGTTCACAGTCAAAGGCACTCGCTTGTTTCCACAGCCAATACAATCAGTGACTATTTGTATCTGTTCTTCAGAATACTAGTAAGTGACTTCCATACTGAAAATCAAAATCTGGGTTGAATATCAGATATACCATAATTATCTAGTGCCTTAAATGGTACAGAGAGGTGACCTGAGGTTTAACAAAACTAGCAGATTTATGAATGGAACTGCTAAATGAAGAATAATATTGAAAACTTGTTCCTTTGCCCTCATATTTATATACCTCTAAGCAGCATTTAGTCTAAATAGGCTGATGAGGATGTTGATTACTCAGTAAGAGGAAAAAAAGTATCAACAGAAGACTAACACTAGAAAACCTGAAGCTGACTTTGTAGACTTTTAAAAAAAATTTATTTTGACTTTGTGTGTGTCTGTGTGTGCGTGTGCACACATTTACAAGTGCTAACATGGGTGCTAGGAGTTGAAGGGTAGTTCTCTGGAGGAGTAGCAGGTACTCTTAAGCACTGAGCAACCTCTCTACTCCTTGTGTACTTTTCTTTATTGTGAAACTTTTCCTCCTCTCTCCTTCCTTACTACAACTGCCCTGGTCTGGGTCATCATTTCTAACCATGCTTATACAATTATGGCTCCATACTATAAGATGAAATGGATCTTTAAAGCACAAATGGGATGGGGTGAGTACTCTGCTGAAGGCCTTCCCAGTCCTCCTCAGAACCAGGCTATAGAAAAACCTGATCAGATGCATGTGAAGACCTCCAATGGCTTGCCAACTGACCTTGCAGAGAGGCCACGGTTCCTTTGTGGCCATAGAAGTCAGTTTTTCAGAGTCATCTGTCCTGACCCTTGACTTTACTTCAGCCTAGATACTCAGTGCCACTGAGGGAAGGTGTATCATTTTCATTTTTCTCCAGGTTACTACATCTGCTAATTCTGCAATTTCTTTTATAAAACTCTAAGGATCATACATAGTTCAGAATTCAAAGTTCAAGCTTCAAAAGATCATGCAAGGCATCTGCTGTATATTCTGTAACAGCCTGAGATGAATTTGGAGTAGTCCCTTATAATCAAATTCATGCATGAATATTTAAAGAGGTGAAATAGATGCCTTGTGTAGCTTCTTATCAGCTGGGTCAGACATTAGTTCTGGTCTCGCAAATGCTAAAAATGCAGCTTTTTAGAGTTGGAAATTGTGGGCAAGAGATCACATATAATGGTTTTATCCCCCTCCCCTGCCCAGCTCTGGGTTCAAACCCAGAGCATTGCATTGCTGTACATATGTTCTACCCTTCAGTTATACCTCAGGGCCTTTGATTACTTTTCTGAGGTTTAGCAACTAGATGTAAGGTTTAAAAACAAACAAACAAACAAACAAACCATATCTCAGTGCCTGGAATAATGTACAGCTCTTATGAACAAAAACATACTTGCTGGCTAAATGTGAATTAACTCTGCATTGTGTATAGCTTACTTCCAATCTTTACCATAACATTTAGCAGTAAGTCAACGACTATTGTCCTCAGCGGGCAGGTATGCTTTACTGAGAACTACCTTCCAGAAAGTCAACTGTCCAAGACCAGAAGGAGATCAAAGAGATGTGTTTTAGCCTGGTGGTAAAGAGTGTGTGCTCTGTAATCAGCCAGACTTGGGTGGGAATCTCTGCCCTGTCAGTTCAAGGCAGTAAGCACTGTATGATTTCTCAACCCCGCATTTCCTCATAGATAAAACTGAGTTAGCCTATGGCATTGGCATGAGCTAAGTGAGAAAAATAATAGTGAACAAATATGATGATTATAAAATGATTACAGACACATTTATGCCCTGACAGAAACAGCTACAGGAGCAATGAAGATGGTATCCCCCACACAGGATGAGACACTTTGATTTCACTCTTAGTCAAAACAATGACTTATTCTTCCCTAATATATAATTTGGTTGTTTTCTTAATGTTTCACCTTGGCAAAGGTGAGCATGTTTCAAATGCAGAAGATGAGTCCAGCAAAAACAAAGGCAACCACAAGAAGAATGATGAGGTGCTGGGAAAAAAAAGTGGAAAGTAAAATTGAAGTGTGAGGCTCCCTGTAGTGACTTCTAACAGGTCTTCAAATATGGAATCAAACACCAAATCCTGTGTAATTTCTCCTAGAGTGGTCATCAGATTCACCAGAGACTGGGATGGCCATCCTCAAGGCTGTGTGAATGCACACGAGCTAGTTGTACTTCATGACATCACCTTCCATTTTTACATTTAGTGATTACCACAGCAGATGCTGAGACCTCGATGTGAAAACGCACAAAGGCTTGATTTATTGGCGGTTTATAATATGTTGGTTCCCATCCTCTGAGAGACCCCACCCAGCAGCGGACTGAATCCAATGCTGAGATTGACCCATGTGTTAGGCGGAGCTCAGGGAGTCCTATGGAAGAGTGGGGCGGGGGGAAGATAGAAGGACCTGAGGGACAAGAATGCTACAACAAGAGCAACAGAGTCAACTAACCTAGACCCATCGGGGCTTACAGAGATGGAAGCACCAAACAAAGAGCATGCATGGCCTGGGGCTAGGCCCCCTACACACGTGTAACTGATGCACAGTTATCCCCTAGTGAGCTGAGCGGGTGCTGTCTATGACAGACTCTGTGGCCTGCTTCCCATCACTTCCCCTAACAGGGTTGTCCCGCCTGGCCTCAGCGGATGAGGAGCTCAGTCTCTTAGGCAACATTATGTACTGGGGTGAGTTAGTGGGGGCAGCTCACTTTTTTTGAGGACAAGGGGAGGGGGGAGGGGGTTAGAGGATGGGAGGGAGGTACCAGCAGAAGAAGAGGGTGCTATGATTGGGATGTAAAATGAATTTATGTATTAAAAACAAAACTTTAAAAAGAACAAAAAATATGTATTGGTTTCTTTTGAATGTTGACAAGGATCAAAAATTGGTTCATTTGGATAGAAAACCTCCATGATAAAAAGAATTTAAAAAAATTAAAAACCACTTCAATCCTGTTATCATTGGTCTTTTGTTTAGGAAATAAACATGACTATGTGGATTGTGTTTAGAGATTTTCTTCCTCATTAGGAAATAATCAAAAGTTTCTCTCCAGTAAGATTTTTATTCCTTAAATGATACTTCTTCACAGTTGCTAATAAAGGGGATTATAAGAATAAATCATGTATCCCTCCATGAACTACATAGCTCAAGGCATAAATTTTGTGCAGACAGACCTAAAAATTGGAATAAAATCCAGACACAACCTGAGGACAAAGAAATTTGATTGATCAAATGCATGTCCTCCATAATGTTGTGAAGAAAATGGTGTATTAATAGGGAATGAAACCTTTCCCTTTATATGGCTGACAAGCTCAGCAGCTAACAAACACCAAAATATGACCATTTTTATAAGGCTAGTTGAGCAGGTGTCAACTTTCCAAAGAAACCAACATATTATAAACTGCCAATAAATCAAGCCTTTGGGTGTCCATTTTCACACTGAGGTCTCAGCATCTGCTGTGGTAATCACTAAATGTAGAAATGGAAGGTTATGTTCAGAGATCCAACTAGCTCGTGTGCGTTCACACAGCCTCGAGGATGACTATCCCAGTCTCTGGTGAATCTGATGACCACTCTAGGAGAAAATACACTGGATTTGCCCAATTCCCAGGTTATCCTTATAGGTGCAGATGATATGGTGCTATGATATTTATTATGACATCCTCTTCTCTGGTTCTATAATCTCTTTATATATTTTCTGTTGTTTCACTTGCAGCAATACTGTCAGACTTTCTCCTTACCAACTCTTTCACTAGACCATGGGTCTCTGAGAAGGGCCATGTTCTTTTTTTCTTGCATCTTGGACAGCTAGTTGTCAATCAAGAATCATCCATTACATTGAATTGGACATTTGTTCCAACTCAGCCTCAAATTTTAGAAATTTAATAAATATGTGATTATTTAACTATAGAGAATACTTTCCTATGAAGTAGGTATAATTTTGGGTTACTAAGAGGGAGTTTCTTCGAGGAAACACTGTAGAACTTCATTTTGCTAATTGAGGTTTGTTATTTGCATTTGGGGAAAGCAAGAACAGAATTGTTTTTAGGTACCACGAAGTAGCTCCTGTTGTAGATGAATAGATTCAGCAGTGTGTTATAAACCTGGGGACTCGTCCTTGAAGCATGTAGCTCGGCTTTACAGTTCACATGGGTATGCATTTCACATGTACAATAGTGTTTCCTTATAGCATTTTTTCTTGATTAAAAGCTATAGTACTTCATCTTAGCACTAAATTTTCACACTGTCTGATAACTGACTCATTTTCATCCTATCTCATTTTCAACTCTTTAGTTCTGTCCGTCCCATTTAACAGGATCAATATATTGAGCAATGCTAGTTGTTTCCTACCCAGTCTCTATGTCTTCTTCCTTCATCCTTGATGGGCCCACCAGGAGTTCAATTACATGGAGAATCCTTCCTATTCTCAGCAACCAAGACTCACATGGTTGAACTCATCATTAAAGAAATTCTTCCCAGATTGGTCTATGGATCAACACAATTGTATGTCCTTATGCAGTTATATCTCCTACCCAGCCAAACATATCCTTTTACAAGTATTGATGCCTTTATTTTAATCCACAGTTCTCAAGTCTCAGATCTGGAAGAGCTTGTTTATTTGACTAAGAACTGTTTGAGATTCAGGGCTACTCCA
Source organism: Acomys minous (assembly GCF_964271855.1). Classification (NCBI taxonomy): domain Eukaryota; kingdom Metazoa; phylum Chordata; class Mammalia; order Rodentia; family Muridae; genus Acomys; species Acomys minous. The sequence goes on from NC_140487.1 coordinate 73,577,064, forward strand.
GAATTTATTATTATCTTAAGCACTAGCACAAGACCTGGCATATCATGGCCACTCACTGTGAATAAACTCAAAACTATTTCAGTAGCTTTAAAATTATGGATCTCAGACTATATGCTTTTTTAGAGATGATGTGGAAGGGCACACATGGTTCTTATGTTTCAAGGACAAAAATTATATCTCTCTGTTTCATATAAATCTCGTACGGATTTATGTAACATTTCAATAGAAAATATCTTCTACTACCCTAGAAGGTTGGAAGGCATGGATTTTGGCATCTCCTGTCTTGTCTGTTAACATATTTGTCTCTTGAAACAGTCAGGATGATATGACAACAGAAATTCAGCTGTGTGTGCACACAGTAAGTTTAGCACATGACAAATGTCCTGACATCATAAATACAATGGATGACTATTGTGAGCTAGAAGCTTTGTATGTGTTGTCCCATTGGCCATTTCTCTGGACTTATGACAGATGTACCTCATAAACAAGGATTCAGAAGCTTAATCAGTTAGCAATTTACCTCAAGAGGCATATCTGAAACTCAGTTCTCTCTGGCCCAAAGATCAAGATCTTCAGATAGCAAAAGAATTTTCTTGTACAAATTACTGACAGTAAGTAGGAAGAATGACTTACAAAAAAAAATTCAGCTCTTTTTAGAAAGACAAAATTACTTTTAATTAAACAGAAAACAAACAAACCAAGATGACAATCAGGACTTCTCACAAAATGATAAGTTAGGTGTGGTAGTACTGTCTAACACTCCAGGGGATAAGCCAGGACGATCTTAACTTGGAGCCAACCTGGGCTACATACAGAGATTCTATCTCAAAAGCAAGATAGAAGGCAACTATGTGGATAAGTGTTCCCACCTTCCCAGTATGTGTGGGAGGATTTCTTGATGTTGATGATGTTGTTGTTCTTCTTCTGTACTTACTGTCTGACAAAGGATGGAGGAAAGGGGATTCTACAGAGTTATAAGAACTTCCGATCAGAAAAAGGAAAGAGACCATGTAAATGGAAAAGACTCAACTCCACTGGGAATTTACTTTTAAATTTAATGAAGAATTTACAACCATGAGATCATCTACGCTCCCTAAGGATATGGGTGATTATAACCATGCTATGGGGGCATCTGAGTGTATTGGAATGGATGAACGATACTTGCTACTCTGGAGAATCATTCTCAAGTGCTAACACTCTCCCTTTTCTACAGCAGGCAGGAAGAACATTTATTTGAAAGGTTGAGTACGTTTTCCTTGAAGGTGCAAATGTATCTTTCAGTAGATGAACCATGTGCAGCAAAAGCTGAGGAGGTTATAACACTAACCACTTTAACTGTTACGAATCCCCACTACTACCTGATGTTAAAACAACTCTGCTGAATTTTAACCAGTCCAAACTTCATTGAGGTAGATAAATACTTTTCAACTACTGTTCTAATGAAATGTCACTATTATCTTAGGAAGCATATTAAATTAGAATTTAATTTAAATAGAAAGTGAGTTGCTTTCTTTTGAAGAATTACGCTATTGCCTGTGTTAAGCAAATAATAATTAACACAAGTGCATACAGTTATAATTAGAAGGGAATTTAATTAAACAAATATGCCAACATAACCAGATGCATGACAAAGTAATTGTAATATGCCTTGCCACTGTTTCTTTCCCACTTTATACTTCTAACATAGTAACTGTAAAGCTATCTCTCTTATTGGGGATGGTGTCAATCTTCTGAAATTTCAAAGCCCACTCCTGTGACACATCACACTTCCTCATCCTTCCCAAACACTTCCACAAGCCTAGGGCCACCCTTATTCAAAGCACAAGTATGAATGCTTCCTAAGCAATAAGATGTGTTTATTTTGCAGAAAAGAAGACTCATTTTTGCAAACAGTGTAACCAATATAGGAACAAAGTTCAACTTCTAGTTTTCCCTCACATTTCTACTTCAGCTGATGGCTAGACCTGTACCTGCTGCGGGATGCACATCTATCTATATTCAGCTATGGGGAAACTGAGAATTGGGAAGGTTTAATGGTCTGCTTATTTTGGATGACTTAGCTAATGAGGGGCCAGACCACAGTTTAAAAACTAGTCTTTGATTTAGAAGTTTTTGACTTCTTGCTGCTTTCCTAATGTCACAAAGGACAAATGAGTGTATAAATGGGTAAGAGGCAGCATTATGCTCTAGATTAGCATCAGCTTGAGCAGCACTTAAATGTCCAGCTACATTAGGTAATGCTAGAAAACGTTAACTGAAAAATCACTTTGTAATTGAAACTACACATCTCACCTGAGTTGAAAATTAAATGGTCATAGTGAACACAAGAGGTTTAAAGTGTATTTCCTGACTATTTCAAAGGAAATCAGTAATGCCATGAAAAGGAAAAGGAAGTTTTAAAATGAGCTTTAAATCTAACAATTTTAAATGGCACATTTACCACAGAAAAATATTACAGTCCTACGCCAATCCTTGTTATCTTACACCAACTAGAACCTTTATCAAGGGTCAAAATGGACTTTCCCCGGCTTAGAGATGCTTCAGTGAAACATCCATGTAAGAGTGGGGCTTCACATTCTGACCAGACAGATAGGCATATTAGGTATCAGAAATACTTTATATTGTGAAATTTTATGGTACTTAATGGAGTACTTGACTAACCCCAGTCAATAGTCTATTCTCACTTCTGCCCAATATTAGCAAATTACATAAAGATGTATGAAGGGGAAGAGAAAATGAGTATTAAGCTAAGTTGGCTTCTTTAACACCTCATTTGGTCGTCCCTGTAATTCCTCAGTAAATCTATATGAGTCAAGACTTCCACATACTCATATCAAATACTGAATGAAAAGTCATAGGAGAAGAAACTCTACAGAGACAGAGAATCTCTTCTATGTTCTCAAGCATTAGCACTGCTCGGGAACATAAATATACACACGTCCCTGTTTCTATGTGAACGTGCTAAAGTTTAGCAAGGGGGAATAATGACTTTGTAGTTCAATAAACAATGATTTAAGATATCCTACCACATGATAAAGAATGTATTTTAAGAAGTCTTAATATATAAATACTATAAAGTAATATATGTTTAAATATACTAATTAAATAATAAATGAGAAATACAAATTTTTTGTCAAAAATCAAGACAATGTCAATGTTTTTGGTATATTTTCTTATATTTTTTCTATGATTATAGATAGCTTTATATTACAATTATGGTCATAATATAATGATTCTGCAACTGTTCAGGTTTTTCATTATAGATATTTTACAGCATTATGAAAAATGTAGGTGAGTATAATTATTACATAATGTCACATAATATATATTATAGTTACCTGATCATCTCCCTTCTGTTACATATTTAGTTTGTTTCCAATTTTTCTGCTGTTATAAACAAGCTGTGATGAACATATTTTTGTATAAAATATTTATGCAAGTATCACTGCATTACCTTGGTATAAATATCTATATATGAAAGCCACTGAGTTTAAATATTTTCATATTCAATCATTGTATTAACAAATGTTGCTACCAACAGAGTACAAAGACTAGCTATGTGCTTAGAGCGTGATAAAGGTAAGAACATGATTTCTTATTTAAATTTCAGTTCTTAGCAATTCCTTTAGTTCCTAAACTTCTTATATATTTATTAGTCCTGATGACACAGACATATCTAGTCTCATGTTAATTTTACTCTAATTTATATGCTTTACAGGTAAAATATACTTATAAACTAGTAATTTTGTATTATTTAAACCTAAAAGCATAAATTGAGTTTGAGAATTCAGAAAGTATGCCAATTATGTGATCAATGTCTGAAGGAATGTTACACAATAGAATTCAATTTATTTGAGACATTTTATATACATGTATGGAAAAAGAGCAAAACACACATGATATTCTCAGTAGCACCTCTGGCCACAACCAGAGCTCAACCTCTTCTACAAGTAAGTAACTCCGGGCTTATAACAGTAAGCATGTGTGTAATAGGAAAGATTAAAGAGCTAAGCTGAGCGAAGCAGCACGGAACATCCACAAATCTCATTTTCTGTTCTTATTCATTTTTGGAATACCAGTTCAGTGTCGGCTCTTGTGAGGAAAGAAAAGAAATACTTTAAATGCACAACCCTGTCCAAATTGACTATTTGGTCAACATGACAGCAGTGGTGGTGGTGACTGTGGGTGGGCAGGTAAACTGTATGCTTGCTTATAATTAGTTTTGTTAGTAAGTTACCTGGGGACACAGTTAAAATGAACAAAACCATCAAGTGAAGTCACTTTCATTAGCTATTAGGACAACCAACAAAGCCCACCACACATTAAAAACAAAACAAAACAAACAGAAAACCCAACACTGGCCACACAGCAAGTAGGGATGGAAAGATAATAGAAGCAGTGCATCTCTCCACCTTCTCAGGCAACCTCAGTCTGGCATGATTACTTTCACGTACACTAGCCAGAAACTGGCCCATGGATCCGTACTCTCTTTCCTAACAAGGGATGCTCTATGGTGTCTTCCCCGTTCTAAATTCTACAGAGACAATGACAATGAGAGAACAGTACTGACATTCTCCTTTCATTGCAACTCTAGCAATAGTGTAATGTTGTCAAGGGAGACTCAGCAAATCTTCCAAAGTAGGCTCTTAAGCACCCTTAAACTCCCACATATCAAGGAAACGCAGAGCTTTTTATGAGTTTCATGAGTCTGCTTCATATGCTTTAGAAGAATAGTGTTATCCCAGCTAATTAAATCATTTCATCTGTGTGGCTGTATGCAATTGTTGGGATTTCTCCAAAAATGTTCCTTGGGGTATCTTCTGCTTACATGGTTTTGTTCTAAATTTCAGAAGTAAACATCAATAGAGGATGATAATCTCCCTTTAAGACTTCTTAATTAGAGAGGTTTGGCGCCCCAGTAGGTTTACTGTTAATACTAAATTCTTAGTGTATTTACTTGCTCACTTATCATCAATAGACTGAATCCACACTTGGTCTGGTACAGGGTAGTGAATCCATCAGTCTATTTTTTGTACATATAGTTGTAAGGCTGGGTATTATAGGCCAATGGAAGTAGAATAACCCAATCAATGGTGTGCATTTGTTTATTTGGTTGGAAGTTTGTTGAATCAGATATTTCTTGAAGACTGTTTTCCTTGATGTTTCTCTTATACAGAATTTCCTGCTATCTCAATATGAAAAGCCTCCCTTAAATCAGCCTGGGGATATCTATTTTGTTGATATTTAGCCTCTTACCTTTAGGCAAAAATATTTTGTAAGTTGGGGAAAAGTATTGTGAAGATCTTGGTCCTGGTTTTGTTTAACAATGCATGTCCTAAGTGCAGCTCAGAATAAAGCAAGGCTGAGCCAGGTAGAAGTGAAGTAGCACCCTGTAACCAACCAGAGATGAACAGTGCCATCAGCCCAAGGATGCTCCGACTAAGACACACACCCTACAGCCCTCCACTGACTGGCCTAGTGAAAACAGACTCTCTGTTAGACAGGCATGTGTGATATCCAGATGTGCCCACCTCATGATTTACCATGGGACTCGTGGACATGACTTTCGCCCAGAACTATGAGCTGAAAACAAGCCTTATCTCCATTTAGCTTTACTTGTAAAACATTTTAACTGGCCCTGCTAGTCGTTCTGTGCTAACTTGGAGAAATAAGATTCTAACCCACATGGCATCCCTCTTTTACTTTTCTGTATCCGTATGCCTTTTGCTCTTGTGCTAAAGACTGATCGACCAAACAGATCAGTCCACACTCCCCTCATTTATTCCTCCTCTATATTCTTTCTTCCTTCCTTTCTGTTTTCTCTGTGTAGTCTTGGCTGTTCTGGACTCACTTTGTAGACCAGGCTGGCCTTGAACTCACAGAGATCCACCTGCCTCTGCCTCTCGAGTGCTGGGATTAAAGGTGCGCACCCCACCATACGCGGCTTTATTCTTTCTTATAACACACACACACACACACACACACACACACACACACACACACACACACACACACACACATTCCTGGCATCCAAGGACAGACCAGCCAGTCTCCTTTTTCCTTTCCAGCAGTTCCATCTGAGCATCAGCCGACTAGGACTCCTCCTGCAGTTGCAGTAACAGAGATAAAGAAGGGTTTTCACTGTACATATGTGATGACAGCTTCATATTCAGTGGCGGCACACACAGGAGTGACCGGCTATCGAGTCATATGACTGAAGTTTGAATTCTGCCTCTGACACTTACTAAATATGTAACTTAAAAAGTTAGGAATTCGGGGCTGGAGAGATGGCTCAGAGGTTAAGAGAACTGGCTGCTTTCCCAAAGGTTCTGAGTTCAATTCCCAGCAACCACATGGTGACTCATAACAATCTATAATGAGATCTGGTATGCTCTTCTGGAGGGCAGGCACACACAGAGGCAGAACATTGTATATATAGTAAATAAATAAATCATTTTATAAAAAAGTTAGGAACTCGTCTGCAGCCCAGATCAGTTTATTTGTAAAACAAGAGTTCCTAAGTGTCTCGCACTTCAATTACAGCATGATGCCAAACACCGTCGGGTATGTCCCTGAGACATAGGAGACACTAGTACAGATGCTGATGTCGTTATCACACGCCATCACAGTCTCCTCTCTTATTAGCTTCTCTGATAAGTTTGAGTTTAAAAGATTTTTCAGAGAAAAGTATCTTAGTCTGTTAGGTTTGTTTGTTTGTTTGTTTGTTTGTTTTAACATGGGTTTAGAGAAACCTGGGATTACTGCCTTTAAAGAAACAAATAAAATCAAAACAAAACCAAAACTAGTTACAATGGGATCTTTTATAATCTTATCCTAAGAAGCCATGAGCTGCAAGAATGAGATTAGTTACACTATTAACCACAGTTAATGTGTTAATTTGTTTTTTGAACTGTTTTCTTTTGGGGACACCTGTAATATTTTACACAAAACAATACAATTCTACAAAACAAAATTTGACTTTAGGACTAGGGGAGTAGGTGGGTGAATATCGCACTCAGTGCCATACCCTTGGTCATCTAATTTCTTTCCACTAATCCTCACCTGAGTAAAGGTTTCTTAGTCCCCCAACAGCAGCAGGCACTGGGCACTCTACCCTTGATTCATGCGCACAGCTGCACATACTTCTTTAAGTGGAGCTTTTGTTTCTGTGGCCATTTTTACCAAGCACAATTCTTTTTAGGGGCTAAAAGCTTGCTGGAAAGTCATTTTTGTACTCTTCATGCCTAGTATATCACAGGCATTGAAAAAACCACATTAGGTCAATGAATAGACTATATATTGATTTAATTATTCTAATATCATGACTTTTTGATGGGTCACAGTCACTAAGAATTTGATATAAAAATATCAAAAAAGATGTCTGTTATGTCTGTTTTATAATTTATAGTTTATCAATGCAGAAATGTATTAGTAACCATATTGTATTCAGGATTTAGGGCAGTCAGTCAAAATCAAACTCAAGAGTTGTCACAGAATAAACAAACATTTAGTGAGACCCAGATCCATGACTGTACTATCTTAATCGAAGTCCAAGTATTACAAGAATGTAAAAAGAGGTTTCCATAAACAAACAAACAAAATGGCATTTGTCATTTTATGCTATTACTACTGATTTTTAATCATAATATAATCAAAGTTAAGCCTTTATGACATTTATATATCTCTCTGAGACACCTCCACCAAGGAGGTCTCTCTTAATAATGCCCCAGAGAAAAGATCTGTCTGATTGCCTTCTCCTATATAATCCTGCACTTTTCCAAAGCCAAAGCCTCCCACAAAACTTTAAACATCATAATCCCCTGGACAAACACAGCCTACATCTCTAAAAATTAAATTACTTTTTATCTTTTCCAAAGCTAACCCAATCCCACCTCTTTCTACCTCAGTAGAAAAATCCTAAGCAAGTTAACTAGAACCATAAATTCAATTTACATATAACCATCTATCATTGCCCTCACTACCTTCACCTGTGAATACAGGGCTCTTGACAGGTAGTGACAGCATAAGAACCAAGCAGCACATTAGCACCTGTCTATCTATTTTATCTATGTATTACATATAGATAGTGCAATATGAAGAAGTAAGTTTCACCTGGGCACGGTGACACACTCCTGTGATCCCAGCACTCAGGAGGCAGAGGCAAGAGGATCTATATGAGTTCATGGCCAGCCTGGTCTACACAGAGAGTCCAGGACAGCCAAGGCTACACAGAGAAACCCTGTCTTGGGGAAAAAAAAGTTTCACAGACAAATTTTTATACAAGATACAGTGACGCAATGGGTATGTTTGTCTTTTAACACGTGTTTTATGAGTGATCCAGCACCAGTATGATCTTGTCCATTTTCTCCTCATTCTAGAAGCCCTAGGTTAGCATTTCTGCTTGGCTGCAAGAAACATTATCTTTGGTGACATAGATCTAAGGAAAATGAGCAAATGAGACTCAAATATTTTAAAATGTAAATTTAAGTCAGTATATAATAAAGTATATTCCTAATGTGTTTTACATATACTTTTCAAAATATCTCCCCATTTCCTACTTTCTTTGTGTTACAATACCAGAGCAAAGCCCACATCACCCCTCCCCTAAGACATGCCTGTATCTTGATCTGTATCTTGATTTCCATCTCATTTCCATAATTTTTCTTTCCTATGCTTAGGGCAGGACTTGTGGCCCCAAGATGGTTGTGAATTTGCTATTTTGTGTGCTTATGCACAAGGGTAGTTTTAAATGGAGAGGCTCTAAGCTCTTCCCACATTCTTAATGGCATGTATGAAACCAAAAGGTGAGGAGCTATCAATACTTTAGAAACACATTACATGCAGAAGGTCATGGTCACATTCTTGTTAGAGCTTAAAAGGCCTTGAGAGATGATCATAATCAGCCTCGATGCCCTCTCTCCACAGGTCAGGAAATGGAAGTTCAGAATGGCTAAATGAATCCGAAAGAAGTTTTGTGAAATGCGTAACCTTTATCTTAATAAAAAGTAGCAGTCTAGGTCTCCTTAAGCCATTTAAACACTCCCACCCTCGGCCTTAAACTATTCACAGGTGAAAATACTTGAGAGTCATCAAGATAATGATTAGAGTCTGTTGCCTATAATTAGCAGTATTTTAAATGAAAAATATAATCACAAAATTATATAAGAATATGAAAACAATGATAATAAGGGAAATAAGGTTTAAAATAGTATAGAAGCATTATTAGAGTATGTTTGAGAAAAAGATCAGGATGAAAATAATAAAAAAAATGTTTTCCAATTAGGATAAAATGTTTTGTTTTGTTTTAGCCAAATTTCACTGGTGTTGCACTATTTTACCAATGATTTAACAGGCAAGGAAGCCACCATGTAGACTCCAGGACAATACGTTAAATGGTAAAGATTGAAGAGGAGAAAATATTCCTGCTGAAGTCAAGAACTCCTGCCCCATATAAGTCCATGATTTGACTCATGCTCATAGAAACAGTGGGGAATGTAAGATGCCCCAGATCTTCGCACAAATGACACCAGGATGGAAGTACCATGCAGGCCGTGAAACTCGGCTCACAGGCAACAGTGCCCCCCAACATAGGAACAAAGACCCAGTCTACCTGCTGAAACAGGAACAAACATCAAGTTGAGGGTCCCAGGATGCCTGAAAAGCCCTGAAATGCACTAACTTTCCTCTTTTGGTTTCTGTAGTTCTGCTTGTTGTTTTTGTTAACTAAAATGTGTCAACTCGGGATGTTGTTTTTGTACTTTAAAAGCCAAAAATGGTAAGACCCGGGCTGCATGATCTGGTGAATTGCTCCTGTAGCCACTGGCTGGCTACAGACTCTCGGTCCTGCTGTAAGAGTCCATGTGCTTTCTAAGGGGGTACCTCACACGCTGTCAGAGTTTCAGCTGGCACCCAGATACCTGTAACTCTCACTGCCACTCCTCTAAGCTTGAGAGCTATTCCTAATCAGCTCATGCACTCCTTCTGGAACTTTCTTCAGCATTTCAAAGGCCAGAAGGTCAAACCTAAGCTTAATGCCTTCTCTGGAAACTGGCCTCTGCTCTCACTGTGTTTATTCCAAAGAGAGACTGCTCAGGGCAAAACTGGGCCTTTTCTATCACAAGACCTGTGAATTGTGCTGACAAGAACTCTAACCTCTGACTTATTGAAAGGCTCTTGCTTCAAGACCTCATCATTCCTCAGACTATGATAGTAAACTGTTCTCTGCGTCACTGGTTGTTGTTGTTGTTTTTAACTCTCATCTAAGATAAGCCTCTGCACCACTAACGCCTTACTGTAGGAAGACAAGACGTGAAGCTGAAATGGGTACTCTGTGTAAGTGCCATAGGTACGGCTCTATTGCTGTGAAGAGACACCGTGACCAAGGCAACTCTTACAAAAGAGAGCATTTAATTGGGGGCTTATTTAGACTTTCAGAGGGTTATGGTGGGGAGCATGGCAGCAGGCAGATGTGATGGTGGAGCAGTAGCTGAGAGCTACATCCTGATCCCAAGTCAGAGAGGGGGAGAGACACTGGGCCTGATGTGGGCTACCTCCAGTGACACACTTCCTTTAACACCCTCTAATCCTTCCCAAAGCGTGTCATCTGGGGAGTGAACATGCAAATCTATGAGCCTGTGCGAGCCATTCTTACTCCAGTCAGCACAGGACGCACCATGAGCTTCTGTCTGGCACACTGTAACCGTCAGAGTCTCGGCTTCCCTCTACCCATGTCAAATTCAAATCAGATCAAATTCTTCTGAGTTAAACCAGGCAGTGCTCCCCAACTTACAAAGTCCAAGGATGCACCTATAGAAAATAGACCTACAGGCTTAAACTTTGACCTCATGCCCCAGCACGATGTTCACGCCTCCCAATATGCTAAAGATTCAGTAGGTGCCCTAAGCAACTTGTAATTCAGCAAACATGTGTTAGAAGTGGTGGCGCACACCTTTAATCCCAGCACTCAGGAGGCAGAGGCAGGCGGATTGCTGTGAGTTCCAGGCCAGCCTGGTCTAAAAAGTGAGCGGAGGAAAGCTAAGGCTACACAGAGAAGCCCTGTCTCAAAAAACAAAAACAAAAATAAAAATAAAACACCAAAACCAAAAAACCACCACAAACAAACAAACAAACAAACAACCTCCCAAAACCCAACAACAGAAACCAAAACATGTGATAGACTATCCCATCAGTTTGCTTTGTGCGTCCTGAATCCTCAGGCTGGAATGTACTTCCTTCCTACTTATCTGGGTAAATTCTTGCCATTCTTTCCGACTTAGTATCTGTGGGATACTATTCACGGAGTCTTTCGTGGCTGTGCCTAGCTGGAGGCCAGTCAGTGCCCAAACTATATTTCTGTAGCAGTAACCCTAACAGGCGGTATGGATTAGGTAGCTACATGGCTTACTTGCAGAGGTTTTGCTTGTTGCTTAGATACAGCATAAGCTTAATCCTGAAGGTCTTTATGTGCATTTCTTCCCTTAAATAGCATCGTATCAAGTATTGATCATGAATCGTTTTTATATGCTAGTGATATAGAAGCCAACTCATTTCATTCTCCACCTCAGGGACCACAGTAGGCTGGCAGAATCAAAGAACACACAGCTACAATGACAACGGTAGTGTTGGTCCTAAAGAAGCATGGTTATTTCAGCTTCTTGGTGCTCATATTCCCAACAGATGAAAGTACTCTATATTTATACAGAGCCTGAATTCATTCACTTGATAAATAAAGCTCATTCTATAGAGATTAAGTTATTTGATTTTTGAAAGAAGTGGATAAAACGGTAGAAAAAAACCAGCCAGACTATTCTACAGCCTACGGATGAGAAGAACAGTGTTGGACAACTGGCTAGACCAAGTCTCAGAGAAACTATGACAAACTGTCTGACTCCACCACAGTAGGTGGAACAAACAAAACCTGGCATGGGATATGGGCACCTATACTGGGTGATGAAGCCAACTTGTTTTTAAAGGTTGAAAAGAACTGAGACCCTGGTAAAAGTATCTCTAAGATTTGCTAAGGGGAGCCAAACAAGTCCTGTCTGTCCACATCGTCTGTGAAGGCATCCAGTGTGCCAGCGTTTATTTACCTGCTAGGCCACGCTGCTGCTGACCACCTGAGCACTCACTTAGGAGGAGCTGTACGGTGGTCTTTCCTTGTTTCCTACTTGTGTTGCTCCTATGGTATGCCCTTCTATGCTATACAGAGGTCATCTTGTAATTACTTATTACTTTTCTGTCTCCTTAACAGATTGTGGGCTTTACGATGGCACAGGCTATGCTTCTTATCATATCCTGATGGTGGCTTAACACCGAGTAACACATGAAGGGAAGATAAGAAAATGAAGAAAACAAAGTAAAAAATTAGTTCCATCATCTCACTTTATGTTGAGAACACCAAATCTCTGACGTTAGCAGCAAAAACAGGAGTGAGTGAAACTGTTAGTACTTTACCACGTGTATTCTTCCCTTTACACCACACAGCTTCTCTTAGGAAGCAACTAAAAATTAAAAGCGCAAGTCTTGAAGAAACACAAATGTTCCTCTAAGAAAAAGAAGACCTATTGGTCAAAGATTTTAGATGTTGGTCTTCAAATAAACTGGAAACTCCCCAGGGTGTAAAAGTCACTTTAAGTGAAAGGAGTACCGTGTAAGTGAATAACTACAAGGGCTCTTGAAACACATGGCGAGTAACAAGTCCGTATATTACAGATTTGCTTTAAAAGACACGTAGAAGCACATATGGCAAGATCTGCATGTGAAGCTGTGGTTTGGATGGAAGTAGAGGAAAAGTCACAAACACGCAGGTCACAACACTGTGCTACATGGATGGCTGCCCACTTACATCCTCATCCAACTTCTACATCCCTGGTTAAATTCAGGCAGAGAAACTCAGTTAAGCTTGGATGAAAAGGAAACTAAACAGTATGTAGGAGATGTGGTACCTCACACATACTGATGAGTCAAGTCTGGGTGGGGGCAATGTAGCAAGGAGACAGCAAACTATTTTGGGGTATGTGTTTTCTCAGGTCCTTCTTGCTAACCCACTCCACCCAATATTTTACTAATTGGAACTTTACATTTCAAGCAGAAGTCTTAAGCTGTAATTTGGTACATCTGCTTAGAAATGTGATTGGAATCTCAAATGATTTCATTGTAACATTGGAAATGGTGAACATTAGTGTAATTACAAGTAACTACAAGAGAAATGCTAATAAATGTCACTTTGTCAGGAAAGAAGACAGACAAGCCATAGTTGCATGGGAGATATTAAAGGTGCCTTTGTGATCATGAAATATACTGGACTTCAAAATATTTTGAGGGCCTTTTATAAAATAAGATAATTCAAAATATTCCATAAACCAATTCAGGAAATAAGTACTTTCTGCTGAAACAGACCTGAAGCCGAGTTACTACATCTGTCCAAAGATTCTGATTATTTATTTTAGCAACACCTGTGTTGCATCACAGTGGGTTCTCGCAAATGTGGCCATTGGTAGCGCCCACACAGCATCAGCACTTGCCCTTCGGGTACTATCCCAACCACGATTTTAAGGCTGGATCCCTTACAACACTAAGGGCCCTGACTATTTGGCTTTATACACACACATTAAACATCTTTAATTCAAAACTCCCCAATACTAAACAGTCTCAACCATTTTGAGTTCCAATGTGATACTTCAAGTGAAAAACTCAGAAGGAAGCACTAGGTTTAAACGGTCAGTGACAGCCAGGCGTGGTGACACAGGCCTGTAATCCCAGCACTCAGGGGAGGCAGAAGAAAGCAGATCTCTGTAAGTTCCAGACCAGCCTGGTCTACAAAGCAAGTTCAGGACAGCCAAGGCTACACAGAGAAACCCTGTCTCAAAAAAGACAAATGCTAGCAATCAAACAAACAAACAAACAAACCAATAAATATGTAGTGGCCTCTTTCCCAAGCTCATGTGGTGCTCCTCAGGGTGGCAGAGACATCATGGTGTGATCTTTTAACAGGTAGTAATAAGTAGCCCATAGGCAAGCAGCTGGGGGTCAGAGGGTTCTCCAGAGGGATCATAATGGATCTTACATTGTGCCATGGTAGTTCTCTCAAGAGACTGGTTATAAAACAAAACAAGATTAACCCTCTCACCTCTCTGGCTTCTTGTTTGAGATGAAATCCTCTATTCCTACAAGAGTCCCTGCTTTTGGAATCCACCATGATTTCAAAGATCCAAGAAGATTTTTGCCATATTAGGATACAAGCATCACATCCTAGTATTTCTCGAATTGTGAACTAAATGAATCTTTTTATAAAAGTAGCAACCTCAGGTGTTTTTGCTATAGTGATAAATGCTGAATTACATAAAGTTTCTTGCATAAAATTACCTAAAACCTTGCATAAAATTAACCCTAAAGGTATATATGAAATGCTCATTAATTCTGCACTTAGGCTTGTATTCCATCTCTACGATATGCCAGTGTATCTGAAAGCTCTGAATCAAAAGAATTCTGGTCTTAGGCATTTTGGATAAAAGATACCACAGCTACATATTCATTATAGAAGGCAACAAGGAAGATTTGCTAAGTCCTTATCCAGGAAAAACTTAATAAATCCAAAAGTGGTCTACTACCTCTAAAGACTGTGGGTTCCAAGGACACCTTCGAAAAGTTTCTTACGCCAACAACTCTTAAATATACTAGGGTCTGAATATGTTGAAATATAAAATTTCACCAATAATGCCTTACAATTAGTACAAAGAAATCCATAATCTTGGTCACTAAGGAAGAAGACACAGGAAGCAGGTATCATAGAAAATAAGAAGGTGTGGGACCAAGATCCCCAAGTAATTCTAATAGGCAATGTTCCTCTGTTGATCAGTAGGTAATCACGTCAGTTCTGTAGCTCCCCATCAATTCACATGTATTCTTGTCACTTAGCCCCCAGTGCTTGTCTGTTTATTACTTATGGCATCACGTCCACTGATGAAGGAAAGAACAACTATCTTTAGGAAGGCCAACAACGAAAGGAGTGTAGCTTTGAAAAGGTATCAAACATGATTTCATGTCAAAATAGTAGCTTGTATTTAATCGTGCTTAGTAGTTGATCAGGGCAAAGTTACTTAAACCACAGAATGAGACAATTAAATCATAGTTCCAGAGCCTGCCTGATTATTTACAGAGTTTTTCATCATACGTCACCATCCATCAGGGTCTGCAAATCCTATTACAACTACAAAGCAGTCCACCAGGGAGAACTGCTCCTTCCTATTATCTCTCTGGTCTCCACTGGAATGGAGACTCTCAACAAAAACCAAAGCACGCCAGGGTCCCTTGAGTGTGCTTTCCAGCTGGTGACGGTAAGTCGCTGCCTCAGGGAACCATGCACACTGATGCAAAGATTGGAGTGCTTATCTGAGGACACCAGGTGCCGGAGTCCAAGTCTTCAGCCTGGCTCCAGCGCTGTGTTATCAGGCTGCTTTTCAGATGTCAGGCACATGACTGAGCCAAGAAGTCTCATGTGGAAAAGGGATCGCAGGCTGGAGGAGGGATTTAAGAAGAGCCTCTGTAGGGATTTGGCATCTTGGGCTTTAGAAGTGATTTACTCATTTCCCATGCTCCGTAGTGTGTAAGCTGGTTGTGCAGGGTGGTTCAAGCGAACACTTGCTTATCTTCTGGGAGACTGGAGTTCAGTAAATGCTAGTCAGAGGGTGTTTATGACTGAGTAACAAGATGTTGACCTTGGACCCTGCATCTCTCATACATATCACTGAATGTTTGTCCCTGGACGAAATGTATGATCTGGTGGCCCCATCAAGGGAAAGAAGGTTCCCAAGGAAGACTTCTCATGGGCTTCTCTAGATGCAACCCATTCCCATGTCATTCAGCTATGCAACCATATTACTCTCCCTTACAATATTTATTACTGTAATAAATCTTAGCCACAGACCCAACACCACGTTGGGTTCCACACGTGCTTCCACTGAAAACCCAATGCAACTTTCAGGTGCCTCCTATGATTGCTATTCTTAGCTGTCAGCTTCATTACATCTGAAATTAATTAAAATGCAACTGGCTGGGCACACCTGTGAGAAATTTTTTCTTAATTAAATAATTGGATATGTGAAGACCCACTTCTAGTGTAGATCTTCAAGGTGAAAAGATTCACTTGTAGTCCCAGTATTTTGTGGTGGGAAGATCTGCCTTTAATCTGGGCCATGACTTCTGCTGGCAGCCTTATCAAGGACATGGAGGCTTGCTCGCTTTGCCTGCTTGCTCTTGCTGGCGAGTCTATTCCTGCAGTGGCATTGGAGCATACGCTTTTGAGATTCCAGTGTATACTGAAGATCAGATGAGACATCCGCCCCCAAGGGCTGAACAATTAACTGATTCTTGTACATTCTATTGCTAGTCAGCCACTGTTGGATTCACTTGACCACAGCCTGTAAGCCATACTGTGTGTGTGTGTGTGTGTGTGTGTGTGTGTGTGTGTTCAAATTATAAGTTTTGTTCCTCTAGAGAATACTAGTATACCTCTTGATCTGCAACTTTATGTAGTCCTTCTCATAACTGGAGCTAATCATTGGAAGGATTGACTTTCCCTGCCTGAAATTTGTCTTATCTCTTCACATCTTCCTAGACTATTCATAAGTGTTAATAAAAAGCAGTTATAATTTCTATGATGGGGAATCTTCCTTTAAACCTATATAATTTTCATTAATAGAGTTTTTGTCAAAATACCATTGGTTTCACATATGATCCAAAGTGTTTACTCTTTTAGTGGAAACTCAAAGCCAGGACAACACTGAGAGTTGAGTTCCTGATCAGAGTAAGAAGCTTTGGGAGTAATATAGGATTGCAGTGCTTCCAGCAACACACGGCAGCACTTCTCAGATCTGTAAAGAGAGGGGGACTACACGAGGGAAGAGGGAAGAATTAAGGCACTGGCCTCCTTGTCTCAGACTCTAGAGCCTTTTCTGTAGGTGAAAGAAAGAGTAAACAGTCAACGAGGCATTCTAAATCAGAAAGAGGCAATTTTCAATCAGAGTGTAGACACTGCAATTATGTGGTAGTAGCTGGTAGGCAAGGAAATAATTAATATTTTCCCTTACTGTTGATTTTTCTTGCTGAATCATATAAATGTAAAACACTGCCTTAGAGTAGGAACAGTTATACTAAGGATGAGGGTCAAAGAGCAGGGAGCTGTAGGTTTACACTCTGTTGACCCTAAACAGATCAAATCACCCTTACTTTCGACCACAGTACCCCGTCCATAAGAATATTACCAACATACACTACAATGTATGTGAATTTCACAGCCAATTCAAAAATTATTCCATTTGACCTTCACAAATGCCAACCCCTAGGCATATCTCTGGTGTTTTTGAAATGAAATGATGAAGCCACTAATCCTGCTGGACTTCTTATACATTAAATGTGCTAGATGTGATTCCTGTTTGAAAAATTAAGCAGTTCTGTTCTTCCCCACCACGCCCACCATGCACCGTTTCCTCCAATAGGCATGCAGTCATCCTTCAGGACACTACTTACGGAAGCGACTGTGTTCAGGTGTGTTAACTGCAGTACATTCTCATCATAGATAAACATAAATCCATAGGCCTTAATATAAAGTAACAACAGTGTTTCACATAACGGAACCACCAGTAACTTGGAACAAACCTGACATAAAGGCTCAAAGAGAAGTTTCAGGCCTTTCGAGCAACAAGATGGCACTCGGAGACCCTGGCGCGTGCTTGTCACTGGCGCATTCTGAGTGCTGCACAAGGCACTCTGTTATGGCGCCCCTCAACCATGATGTCCCCAGGGGAAGCCTACCCTTCCTCTGAATCTTTATCTTGTCCTAATTTACCTTCTTTTTCTCATCCTCCTTGCTTTCGCTTTCTTCAAAGGGTTTCAGGAAGACTCTCTCCAGAAAAGAGACACCTCTGTACTCACTTGTAAGCGTATGGTAAAATTTCCTGCTGCCAGTGCGTCAACTGAATGAAGGGCCGCATGGAAAGAAGGGTTCATCGCGGTGACTTTGAAACTTTCTGGCAGTGGATGAAAAGGCGTCTGCACTCTGTTTGAGTCTTCCCCGTGAGGGCTCGTGTGGGTCCTTATGACACTGTTGCACTGAGGCTCCTTCTTAAGAATGAGCAGTGAGCGGCAGAGCTGCTGGAGAACTGTGTGGACCTCAACAGAGAGCCCAGGCCAAGTGTGTCCCTTCGTGGCTGAAGGGCAGGTAACTGAGACTCTGATGAGATACTTTGTTGCCTAGTAAACTGAAAACATCCTAGTGTGGGACCTGGAATTGGGGAAACTGATGCTGGATTTCAATCACTAACCTCACTTTTAGATTTATTAGCCAGGCAGCGTGTTTTGGAATTAAATGCCAGAATAATACATTGTTATGTACAATGATGCCGAAAGATAAATTTTAACTAAATAATATCTAAAACTTTCTATGTCCCTTGGAACTTAGAATTCCCATAACTAAAAGGGAAGGCCTTTCATATGTTAAACTGTGAGAAATTAACCTATTTTACTAAATAAATTACACACACACACACACACACACACACACACACACACACATTTTGTGTTGGAAGGGTCACATTAAGCAAAAATACAATGCGAAGAGCCCTTCATTTTTGATGCCTGACCTTGAACTAAAAAGCAGTAATATGCCTTCAGGAAGGCTAGCACAGCGCTTACAAGACAGCACTCCCCATTCCAATGTGACTGGATAATATAAAAAGGAAAGAAATAAACATATTCATTCAACAAATATTTACTAAGAGGATACCTAATGCTACTAGCATTTGGCATTAGACACAAGATATACAATATAGAAAAGGCCAACATGAGGCCTTCCCATAAAAATGTGTTCCCTACAACAGATCTCCATAAAGAAAGTAAAAACACCAATATGTAATTGTATACTTAAGTGAATACCTCATATTAAGAAATGACAGTGAGGGGAGGGGATGACCCACAATATTACAGTCACCTTATTCTGGGCCTTTAATGGCATTTTCACTGTTTGTATACAGCAATCATATGCCATGTATATACCTCTTTTTCTTATAAAGCCTTGTCATGTATATTTCTGTATCATTAAGCGTGCCTCATGGACATACAGAACGCAGCACACCTGTAAGCCAAAGCAGGCAGTTAAGCCTGAGTCAAAGTTACTATTATGGAAAACATCACTAATGGGCGGCATACGATTCCATGTGTATTGAGTTCCCAGAGGTTTATAGGAACGTTAAAGACAAAGAATATGGAGCTGTGATGGAAGCAAGAGGCACAAGAGGAAAAGGGTTGGGGTGGTATGAGCCTTCCTACGGAATAGCTAAATGAAATGAGTCAAAGAGGACCGGAAAAATAGCTTTCAAGAGGTTTCCATAGGGGTCAGGGAGACAGCTCACATGTAAAGCACTTCTTATGCATGTCCGAGTTCCATTCCATGTAAAAAGCCAGATGTTATGGCTCACATGTGTAATCCTAATCCTTAAACTGGAGATGAATGGTAGAGGCAGAGTTGGCCAGACACCTACAGGCCAGGAATCCACAGCAGACGGACCCTGGAATATCAAGCTACAAGACGAGAACCAACTCCCAAGATTTTTCTTCTGACTTCCATAATGTACACTTCAACCCCAAACAAATAAATTACAACAATGAATTGTGCCCCCTGGAGCTTGGCATGGTGGCACCCAGCTGTGATAAGGAGGCTGAAGCAGGAGGATTGTAAATTAACAGGCACAGCATAGGTGACAGAGGAAGTCTCTGTTTAAAAACAACAGCAGTAACTACAAAAGAAGAGATCATAGGGAACCAGAAAGTGAGGGTTACAGAATGTGAGTGTTGTGACTGAGGACTCCCTGGAGCGATGAAAAGGACCAACAGGTGGGGCCAGGGGGCCTAAGGAGAGGGAATAAGTTGTATGATTTGTAAAGCCCTGGCCTTAACCAAAGGTTTTATATAAGAAGCAGTTTTGTAAAAGCCCTGGCACGATGCTATACAGATGTCAAACTCATGTCACCCACCATGACAGGTGTCCTTTGCTAAAAGTTCTAAATGCAACAGACTTAGAGACACAAGCTCAAATAGCGCCGGAGTGACAGAGGGTGAATCTGTACATCAGCTCTCACAAGCCTGGTCCTAGCTGTGCCTCTTACCTTTCCACCCACACCTTAGCATCTCTGTCGGCAATTACATTTGGATTCACTGCCCGAAGAGCAGTTTCATACATTACAGCAAGCCCTAGAGTCCTTCAAGTTTAAGTTAAAAAAAGAAATGATGTAATAAAAGGCTTAGGAGCTATAAAACCAGACTGTCCTGGTCCCAAAGCAGACATCACTCACTTTCTGATCGACAAACTTTGGAGGAGGGGGGGGAGAAGAAGCTGAGAAAGCTGATAAGATGTCATTATTCTCTCTGCCAGTGGACTCCTCTATAATGCTTTAGACATAGCAGGTGCTCAGTAAATACATCTATATCATATTCTTTTCATCTCAATTTTTACTGTGTATTTACCAAGATCTAGTTCTCTTCTACATTTTTTTTCCTCCAAGAAATATGTATCTGGCAGATGTTTAACAGCTATATATCAACAGTGAATGAAATGATGTAAGTACATAATTTGGTTGTAAAGTTTATAAAGTGCTCTAAGCTGACAGAAATATTGCATATGCATACTGCAAATGGACATTAAACATGAAATATCTCTCTAACCAAAATATCCCCCATTTCATTAGATTTATCACTCTCAAAGGAGGGGCTCCTTTGGTACTTCCTTCCCCTACAAGGTAGATGCCAACCTAACATGCAACAGTAAGACACCGGGGTGCCTCCATTTAGAAGATGTCTTTCAAGGCCGATGCCACATAGATGCCAGTGCAGGTCAAAATCAAGACTTGGCTCTCTGTCCTGGCAAATAGGTCCCTTTATAACATGTTCACAAGGGGGCTGGCATCCATGTCAGTTGTGCCCAGAGCACAGTGCTCAACTATGGCACACAATAGCTAGCAACCAGGAGATTTTTACTTAGTTCAGAGTTTTGTAAAAGGTAGATTTAAGTATCCAGAGAGATCCAGATGCTTCTGTGAGAAATTCATCTCCTATCTCCCTCTGGAGCTTGACTACACGACATGTCAGGGTGCTTTAGAGTGGGCTTCTGCCAGCGGTGCAGAAACTGATGACATGAAACAGGTACCGACAATGGCACAGCTGCTAATGGGAACATTTAAATCAACGCCTATTCTTCCCCTGCCATCACGCAAAGCCCCCTTTACTGCTCTAAAACAAATACAGCTTAATTTTATTTCCTGCCTGCCTTTGTATAATTTTGACATGTCCTCAGTCAAACATGACCCAGTCCTTCAATCAGGCCCTATTTTTCTAGAGATGAGGAAACAAGAGGAAGCTAAAGCAATTATTGAAAACTCATAAGCAGCAGCTTTAGCCTAATTACCTTGACTTTCCTTTTTAATTTTTTTATCGATTGTCTCCTGCTAATATGCGAGTATTGACTGAGCCAGTACAGCCTGGAGCTGCTGTGATAAGAACAGATGCCACAGGGAAGCAGAATGTAATTAGGAGGCCCCATACTCTGTGTCTCCTTTTTGGACTCTGTCACACACACAGCCAAGGCTCCGGTAGGCCTCTCTTAAGCAGCAAGCAGCTTCCTTCAGTATGGCTGCTGTCTGCTGCCACCAGAGGGCAGCTGGGAAAAGGAAAAACTACTCCATGTTCTTTGTTCCTTTTTTTCTTTATTTTAAAATAATGTGTTTCCCAGCATATTATCAGAACTCTCAGGTCTACAACTCCAGGAGGATGCAGTGCCAATGGTTTGTGTGGAAAAGTCCTTTTCAAATGCTACTGGATTTAAAGCCTCAACTTAAACAACTGAGTAATACTGGAAGGTTTATCTGAATATTCATGCACCACTGACAACTGCTGCTCTAACAGCTCTTCTCTCTTGCCTTTTCTTTTTCTTTTTCCTTTTGTGTCAGAGAAAAATAAAAGTTTCTTTAGGGTATAAAACCTGAAATTTGTTTTAAAATCATATTTCTAAGGTATTGTAAACTCTTATTTTTAAAAAATAAATCTTAGTTTTCTCTACAGTAGTGTTAACTTGTTTGTCAGTCATCTTAAATTGCTAGCACAGTGTATGTGGCTTACTATGAGCAAACACAATTTAGTGAAGCCATATGCTAATCGGTTTTTTAGGAGTCAAGAAGAACCCAGTAAACCAAGGTGTCTTGTTGTGTTCTGTTTTACTTCATCTTCTCAGAAGCCCTGGGAAGAAATCAAGTAGGAACAATTAGCAGTGCTTAATGAGCTTCGAATACAGCTGCAAAACTGTTAATTAAGCAAAACGTAAGCATGGAGGATGCTCTAAAAGAAGGGAGAGAAAAAATATGAATGAAAAAAATTATTAGGCAAAAGCATAAAGAAAATTGGAAGGCTAAAGACAGACACAGCAGAGATGGAGCTGGACAGCAAGCACCTTAAAATAGCAACAAATCTACATTAATAACAAAAGTACATGCATTATGAAGTGACAGTTCTACAGACAGTGGAAATATTTAATGAATAATAAACTGACTTATATTAAAATAACTTCATCAACACCTACGGGAATCAGTGTAATCGCCTAGTCACAGGTGTAAGGATAGCACCTATCAGATCAGCAATCGCAATGCACTAGAAGGTGCTGAGAAACAGACTCATACTACAGTATGAACAACTGAGTAGAACAGGTTCAAATAATGCCATAGGTGTTCATGATGTGGATTTCAAATAGGATCTAGTGAAATAATGTTTGAAGTACTTGGTATAATACTTGGTTCAGAAATGAAGGTTGAAAAACATTCGAGGACTTTACATGACCAGATCTGGAAGTGTAATATTGTGTTCTGCACATGGCTTGGTTTGCTCATATAATGTTCCTTCTAGGTAGTTCAGAAAAGTCTCCAGAATGCCACAATGTCCCAGACAGTGGGTACAAAGGCAGGTATAATCTGGGAGGTCTTTCTTTCTTTCTTTCTTTTTCTCCTTCCTTCCTTCCTTCCCTCTTTCCTTCCTTTTTCTTTCGAGACAGAGTTTCTTTGTGTAGCCTTGGCTATCCTAGACTTGCTTTGTAGACTAGGCTGGCCTTGTACCCACAAAGATCCATCTGCCTCTATCTTCCTGAGTACTAGGATTATAGGCATGTGCCACCATGCTTTTACGTTTAATATATAAGGCAGTAAGATAAGGTAATAAGGTAATAATCTATAATAAGGCAATAAAGGTACCAGATGCTAACACATGCCCAGTTCCTGGGTGGTCTTTCTACAAAGGCCTAATGTAGAAAAACAAGGAACCATGATATGACCCATAATCATATAAGAACAAGATGTTAAGTCGGCTAAAGAAAGAAAAAGAAATTTCACTTTTCAGTCATGTTGGAGCTATGTCTTAGTGAATAATTGAAAAGGCTGTCAGGAGAGCAGAGAAGTTGTAGCAGTGGATTAAGACAGGCCCTGGGAAGTTTAGGTCAACTGAGACCTCAGGAAGGGAAAGAGAGAGAGACAAGCCAGTATTGATAAGAGTAGACATGTCCTGGTTCCCAGGCAGGTAGGACTAGTGATTGCTTTCTTGCCTTGGCGGCGTATATATAGCAACCCTGGGTACTATGAGTGCCGGTCCTCAGGACGGGGGACTGCAGGCCAGTTCTAGCTCAATCCTTCCAGTCCTGTATCAACAGTGTGTGATGTCTACAGCAATAGCATCTTACTTTCAAGTCCTTGGAAGCAACCAAGGGCAACAGCAACAGTCTATATTACTTGAGGATTCTCTTGAACTTTGCTGACCAGCAGCTGGCACTCATGCTTTTGCTAGAGAGTCTGTGGCTCTTGAGGGAGCAGTATCACACTGTATGGTATGAGTTCATTAAGAAATACGTATGTGAGCTGGGCATGGTGATGCACGCCGTTAATCCCAGCACTAAGGGAGGCAGAGGCAGGCGGATCACTGTCAGTTTGAGGCCAGCCTGGTATACAAAGCAAGTCCAGGACAGCCAAGGCTACAAAGAGTAACCCTGTATTGAAAAAACAAAAGAAAATATGTGTGTGTGTGTGTGTGTGTGTGTGTGTGTGTGTGTGTGTGTGTGTGTGTATTTTTTACCCTATGGATTTTTTCCAAACAAATACTCAATAATATTTATCCCTCCTTACTTCCTCTATATTACCTTCCCTCTGCCTACCCTAGTTTAGAGTACTACCCTCCTCATTTTCCCCATTGCCTCCACTATAGCATTGGCATGATACCCTCAATGGTACTTTGTCTTGGAGGTAACCAAAAGCTGTCTGAATGGACTGAGAATCCACTCAAGAGGAGTAAATTTATTCCTTGTGCTAGAAACCTAGTCAGTTACTCGTGGCTGAGGAGGTCAAAGACCATAGAGGTGAATCTAATCACAGTCCTTTCCCTAAATCAATAGACTTTGTACTTGTATTCTAAATATTAAAAACAATGGATGAGTGTTGTTTTCATCAAAGAAGCGTCTTGTTGCAGCATATGGAAGCTATACTTGGTCAAAATGCAGACAGTAAGTGGATAGGGAGAAAGGGTGCTGAGCCCCAATTTTCATTGCAACACCCCCCCCCCCCAAGACTCAGGGCATATTACAGAATGCAAGGTGGAAGGACTGTAAGGCCCACAGGCCCATGGCACTTGCTGCTAGATAGTGTCTTCTCGACATGACAGAAAAGCTAAGTTCATGAAATCTCAACAACATGGCTGCCTAACCAGGACTTGAACAATGCCACTTCTAGTTGACAACATGCCAGCAAAGCTTTCACAGGGCCACACCCTAAATGAACAGTAACAGGCAATCGATGGCTGGCTGCTAAGGCAGTGCGAAGCAGTCTTCTCTAGGGACGAGACCCAAGTGGTCATCCCTAAACACATGTACATACAGGCAACACTGAACTTGAGTGGGAGTTGAAGGTCATGTGAGGCTTTGAAGGGGTCCAATGGAGGGGGACAGTGCTCATGCATAAAATTCTTATGAAATATAGACATTAAAAAAAATAGATTTGTGTTCAGAAAGACAAGGGAAGCCGGGCACAGTGGTGCATGTCTGTAATCGCAGCATTCGGGAGGCAGAGGCAGGTGGATCTCTGAGTTTTGGAGGCCAGCCTGGTCTACCAAGCGAGCAGGACAGCCAAGGCCACACAGAGAAACATAAATAAATAAAATTAAGACAAGGGACTGATTGGGTTGGGGTTAGAGATACCAGAATAATTTAGGTAAAGAAATAAAAATAAAGGGTTGGAGAGATGGCTCAGAGGTTAAGAGCACTGTGTGTTTTTCCAAAGGTCCTGAGTTCAATTCCTGGCAACCACATGGTGGCGCACAACCATCTATAATGAGATCAGGTGCCCTCTTCTGGAGTGTAGGCACACATGTGGGCAGAACACTGTATAAATAGTAAATAAATCTTAAAAAGAAAAGAAAAGAAATCAAAAGTAGAAAGCTACCTTTCAGAAATAAAAATACAATAGTTCTTATTGACTTTCTAGTCACAGTGTCATAGGAAGAAGTTTGAATTTTTGTCAAATGCCTTCAAGTAGTAACTATTCTTTAGTATGTACGTCACTGCCTTGACTAGGGTTATTTCTGCCACTAGTATCATAAAATTCACTGGGAGTGGTAAGCAGGTAACAGAAACACTTTGGCTGTTTTATTTAGGGGTGATTTAATACAGGAAATCTGCAACTCATAATAATATGGGAAGCACTGGTGGAACAGGGAGGAAGCTGGGGGCTTCTAAGAAGTAATTCCTAAATAGCATGCGCAGTGCCCCCCATCACTGGAACAAACATTACCCCGACACAGTCAGCAAAGTGAGGCGTTAGGAGGTGGCCACGGCTGTAATGGCTTCTTTTTAAAGGTTAACGAGTGGCTTGCAGTACTATGGGAAACCCTGCACCCTGACACTTACCAGTGAATCAACTGAAGCACAAAGACGGTCCTCACCCCACTCCCTTCTTCGAACATCTCAAGAGCGTATCTGCTAGGAGCAACCTGACTTCTTCTTAAACACTGCAGGAAGATCTGGGGACATGTCTACAAAGACACCCGTAAAGGATGTAGAAAGCTGCCTTAGTACCAAGTCAAGGTATGGACCACAGGCTGAACATGGATGATGCCAAAGGTAGGGCCACTTCAGCATTACTTGCCTCATGGCTGAATATACTAGTCTTTCCATGTTGCTGTTATAACCAGAGGTATGTCCCTTTCGGACTGCAAAATGAATGCGACAGTTCTACTCAGCCAGCCCACTTAGAAATGACACCATTGATGTGAACAAACTGGACTAGTTCTTTGTGCTATCTTATGATTAGACTAAAACACTTCCTTCTAAGGTCCTTAGCATACTTTTTTCACACTTACTGACCAGAGCTGTACATTTTTACATGTTCCTCACCATGACTGGCATTAGCTTAAGTACTAACACAACTGCAAGAAAAATCATGAAGAACCCTGAGGGGTAAAAGAAAACGAAGACCCTTCCCCCAGCACGTTACCATGCAGGGCGTGTAGCCCTAACCACATTACAATTTGAAAGCTAGGAGGAGGGATGAGGATGGATGCAGGTAGGAAGTCGGTAGATTCAGACAAGTTGTGCACGTTCACTCCAGTGTCTTCAATCCGTCAATTCTAATACAATGGTGATATGTGCTTTATTCAGCTAACACGGTCATCAGTGCTGCTGAAGGGCCAAGGCTTGCTATTAACTGCAGACTATCCTTTATGTGTGGAAAACTGAAGATTTCATGGTCTTAGGGTTTTCAAAGGGTCACATGCCTAGTTACCACCTGCAGTGTACAAGAAAATGCATATTAATCCCCCCCCCCCCCGTCAGGGTCTAAGGTTCTATCCTCAGAAGCACTCATTTCATACAATTATGAGGGTAGCGAGACAGTGTTTCTCTGCTTCCCAGAGATAATTCAGTGGATCAGACTACATCATAATATAAATTATTACTATAGAACCAATGTCATACATTGATTATGAAACTTTTAAAGGCATTTCCCCTAGCATCTTCATGTATTTATTATCACTATGCTTATTAGAATTCTTTATCCTTAAATACAATGGGCCATGATGAAGGACCCTCAGCTGCACTGTGGCAGTATTGATACTGTATATATCACACATAGTTGCAACTTTGCTGTTTCTGTATTGTGAGAATGCTGAGAAAGCTCGGCCTATAGAATATTAGATTTTGAACAGAAAAGAAATGATATAGAAGGCTTTGTTGCTATAGTAGCTTGTGATGCGCAGCTGGGTCAGGCTGAGGTGCTTTTCCTCCCTCCCCATGTGTTGAAAGTTAGAATGGGATAGGAGGAATACTCTCTGGCATGACAAGGGTGGCAGTGGGGCAGCTTGATTTTGTCACTAACTGCTGTCTTAGCATCTTGGTGGCAGATGTCACTCTTGTACCTGCTCTGACTTTCCCAGAATGACTCCTCAGCCATATGTATGCCTAGCTCTCTGACGGGGTTATCAGTTTCTGATGCACTTGTATCGTCAGAGGGGGAGACAGTGAGGACAGACACAAATTCTTGCTCAGCATCCCAGATCATCTTGTTCTCCCTAACCTTCTATCATGTCCTCCTTCCTGGTGGGCTCACCTGCAGAGTCCAGGCCCGGCATGCTTTGTGGTGAACAAGCTCCAGAAACTGTTAGACCTGAGTCTATAGCTGACTACAGTGAAGCTGCCATAATAAACCCTATATTGTGTACACACATGTGTAACGCATGATTCTAGCTTTCACACGCTAGGTAACATTATCCAGGCTCCACTAACAGGCTCAAATACATCAACACCACTGTTTACAACTGCTGGGAAATACAATTTCTTTTAAGAGAGCAGTAGAATACTTTACATTTAATATTCAAGGAACACAGAAAGAAAGCAAAGTTGAAGAATTGAGGAAGCACAACCCTGGCCTCTTAGCAGAAATCTTTGTTGCCCTGCACGGAAAAGTACAGTCTTTTCCTATAGTAGGTATGAAGGGAAGGCAGCAGAGGTGGGAGTGTCACGTCTTAGACCATGGAAGGAATTTGCATTTATATTACACTTCACAGCTCATTTTACACTTTTGGATCTCAGTTCTCCTTCAATCTCCCTTAGACCAGTTAGTTTCTTTTTCTACCATTGCTACAAACTATCAAAACAAGCCAACTATTCTATTAAACGCATTATGCATAAAAAACATAATGCATTTATTGCATATTCATTTCAGTTACCCCAAAACAGGACAATTCCAATGGATGGAGATGACACTGGGATTTTGGTACTTTTCAGGTACATTGGCTCACATGGCACACAGGCTCCTAAACCCAAATACCCTGTAGCTGTTAGTAACATCATCTTCAAATGTAAGGCAGGGAATAGCTCTGAGAATTCCTAGTAATGATTACTTTAATGAGCATTTTAAATCATGTTCTCTAAAAATGAGGTTTATATAACTGAAAACAAAAACAAAATCTATAATTATACCTGCAAAAGACATCACAGTGAGAGGTACAACAGAGTCTCTGTCAAACTGGAGTGACGGCGAACTAACTCCAAAGAATGCACTGTGGAAGGCAGCACAGACAGTAAAAGGTTATGTATTATCCAGACTCTCATACAAAGCTCATTCTCCTAAAGGGATTTTCCTCATCTCTGAAAATATTGTATTAAGTACTACGCCATTTCTAGCAATGCCTACCAGAGAGGTAATGATGCTGTACATTTAATTTCTCCAGTCTTCCTGTGTCTGCTGTCATTATAAGTGAATCATTAACAGTCTCAAATAGACTGGCACTGTTGTTTGCTACTGATGAGGAATTTCATTTCTTTCAGTATAGAAGGAAAACACTTTGGAATTGATAAGTGAGGGAAAGTGAAAGCAAGCAAAACTTTAAAAAAACAAAAACAAAAACAAATGGATTCAACTTTCTAGGACATTTATTTTGTCATTAAATTCAAAGATGAGATGGCATTTTTCACAGAAGGTCCAAGCTAGAAAGATAAACTTGGGCCTACAAGAACAAGAATAGAGCAGAACAACAGAGCAGCAGCAACAGCAACACACACACACACACACACACACACACACACACACACACACACACTCACTCACTCACAAGAAAACACTACCCAGACTTCCAGTATTTTCAAGAAAAGCTTGTGACACAAAGTGTCAGAATAACAATCAGCTGTAGCAATCTTCTAATACCCACACGCACAAGTTAAGTGAGCCACAGCCTCAAGCTTGTAGTTCCATGCTGAAGTGAGGAGTGAGGAACACAAGAGGTGTCCATGTAACTAGGACATGAACGGTAGAGCCTCCCTGCCTATGTCCATGAGAAGATGGGCCCGCAGCTCTGTTTAGGTGAAACATGGAGTCTCTGGGAAAGAAGGATGGGTTTAAAGTGGAAATGCTGGCAGGAATCTTGAATTCACTGCTTAGAGTCTATATTTGGTTATGGTCAGTAAGGAGCCTTGGAAGGTTTTAAAGGATGGTGAAAAGAGTGGAGCTGTGTCTGAAAACCAATACTACAGCACTGTGTAGGATCCTGTAAGGACCAGCATACATGGCCAGAAAAAGGTTAATGACTGTGGAAATAGGAAAAGAACAGCAAACTAAGAAATGATGTCTAAGATAGAATATGCAGGATTTAGGTAATAACTGGTAGTGAGAAAAAGGAAGATAAAGTTGAACATAAGTAGGAGGGATACAGTGTAGACTGCGGGGAAAACAGAAGCTGTCAGGGACAATTCTGACAAGATAGCATGCTCTTCCTGATATGAGTGCCACAGGGCAGGCTGCAGTGGTGATGCTGGAGTGGGGCAGAAAGGAGGCTGATAGAATCTAAACAAAAAGCTAAGGTCAGCAGTCTGCATTATACAAATGTGATGATTCACTGTTGTTTGGACAGACAGTAACTCAGGAACAGGAAAGAGGCTAAGAGAGGACAGAGAAAACGGGATTGAGAATGGAGGGGAAACTAAAAAGGGTCTCAGCTGTTAACACTTACGAGGGCGGGTAAGGAATAGGCTTCTACATCTCATAAGAACCAATAAAGACAGAAGGACACACAGCTGTTGGAATTAACAATGAGGAGGTTGCTGTAGTGATGTCACAATGGTTCTCTGACTGAGCTGCACATCATAATTCTCTGAAAGAGTTTGAAAATGATCAACAAAGATGCTCATAGCTGACCAATTAAATAAAAACCTACCATGATGGTTTCCTGGCATAAGTAGATTTCACAGCAATTTCTATTCAAATGTAGCCAGGGATAAAATTTATACAGAATGGCAAAGCAGACAAGTTCCAAAAAAGATTGGAGTCAGTGAGCAATCAAAAGTCAGGAAGGAGCCCAGTCTACTTTTCAGATAAACTTGGTATAGAAAAGAAGGCAATGTTTTGACAGATTGCAGGTGGAAAAAAAAAGTTTCTTTAGGGGATGCAGAGACAGAGCAAGTGGATCGATAGAAAAAGTATGATAGGTATAGAAAATATGATAATATAGAAAACCTTCTATATTGAAAAAAGAAAATAATAGACCAGGGTGCTGAAAGTTTTAGGGGAGCATACAATCAAAAAGAAAAATGAGAGCTTAGCTTCACATGGAAAAATAACTAAATCCTTCAACAAAAGGAGAGAAGAAGGATTGACAGACAGAACTCCAAGCATAGAGCAGCAATATATTCATCTCTAATAGTGGATTAATTGGTAAAAACGAAATGAAACACCTGCTCGATCTGTGGGAGAATATGGTGATATCACCTTCCCCTGTTGGGGATAAAAAGATAGAAGAGTATTACCTCCATATAATGGCAAAGCAAGCTCATTAATCTAGAGCCCATAGGTTAGATTCTGGAATACAGTAGGATATATGGGTGAATACAGCAGGGGCTGTGAATGCAGCACAGAGGAGAACACTTGTCTTCTAATGACAGAACTCTACAGAAGACCAGAAGAGATGAAAAGGACTGCAGTAACTCAGAACTAGGGCCCAGGCTCCTCCTTGTCTTCATTTTTTTTTTTTTTTAGTTCAACATGTGAGCTCTTGGCTTCTCATGCAGCCATGATGCCTGCTGCTTGCTTCCATGTAGTCTCTGACATTATGGACTCTAATCCCACATAGGTAAGCAAAATCACCACCACCACCACCACCACCACCACCACCACCATCATCATCATCATCATCATCATCATCCCAAACCAGAAAACAAACCAATGTAATCCAGCCCCTGAGGCTCCCATCTCACTTAAGCAGGTTAATCAGTCTAATTACCCGGTAAGATTTCTTTATGAGAAGAGACCAGAAGGATGATACATCTGCATGGAAAGGACTTGCATAAGCTTTTAAGTCTCCTGGAGGAGGGTTATAAAACATGGCTCAGAGTCAGATGCCAACTGTTGAACAGAAAAGGATATGGACTGCTTGAAGCAAAGTTTTTAGCAACTACACTGACTGAAAAACACACACAAAAAAATTGAACAAAAGTTTGAAGTGGGAACGGTGTTGAATGAGTTGTCCAGTACAAAGCTAGACCCTTTAAGAAATACTGACAGTGAAATATGAATCAAGGTTTGTTAAATCTCTAAAATTTCAAAGAGTTGCATGAAAACATTATAGGAAAATGAGAATTCAAAGAATCCCTTGGTTTCTAGGAGATATACCAAAATGAAGAGAAACTGGGGAACACCCTCTAAAAGTAATTTTCCAATAAATAGTCTAACAAAAATAACCAGAGATCATCAACGATTTCAACCTCACAATCATATTGAAAAAAAATGAAGAATTATCATGAGATAAGTGAACTTCAAGGATTCCATTTATATTCTGCCAGATCCTGTTTAAAGAAAATGGAAAACCAATTTATAACCTATCACTATCTCCTGCTTAATGTGATAATGACTGCATGGGCTTAAAAGGCTTAATTTTAAAGTCTTTTTAGTACTTGGGATGTTCTCATCAATAATTTGAGGTTTTTAAGAGTCACCAACTCTCATGCTAGTGGTTAATGGAAGCTGTCCTGGTGATACAATAAAACTGTCCAGTGGACAATAAGCAACTTACCTGTCTAAGTTTGATCTGCCAACGGCACTATTGTCTAGTGCTTGGTAAATGGTTGGTATAAAAATCCATATATTGAGTTGAGCAGAAATGAAATAAAGTCTGAGCAGTGACAGAATGTCAATTATGGAGCTGGTAAAATAGTCCATGTTAAAAGTTGTTAACTTGGTTATTTTTTTTATTCTAAGAATTATATTAAATATTATAACAAGTAAAATCATTAAATGGAAAATATTAAGGTAGATGATATTAATAAATGTATATATAGTATATATACATATATATGAAAAACTCATCTTCATCTACAGAATACATTGACATATTTAATTCCTGGATTTCTTAAAACATGTCTTGAGGTAAAACAAAACAAAACCTTTTGACACACCTATTCTCCAGCAAACAGGACAATAGCTTACAGAAACTTACCTAAGTAACAGGGGTCAGTGATTGAGGAAGGAACTGAACCAAGGGTCTATGCTAAATTCCATGTCAACTATCTGAACCAGGAAACATTACATGTGGTGAGATCAGTCTATGCATCTTTTTATTCTTTTTTTCTGTTATGCTTCAAGTTTTATGACTGTAGAAGTCAGCATGACAGATTCTTATCATATCCCAATAATATACAGGGAATATTCAATTAATAAAGATTACAAGAAGCCAAGGGCACTGGCACCTTTTAATCTATGTCCTCCATAACAGACACAGAAGCTTTCAAGTGGGAGATGGAGAATTACTGTTTAGTGGTTGAAGTGTTTCAAGCTCCTGGATATGCATGATGGCAAATGATGTGACTATACGTCCTGTCACTGAATCGCAACCACAGCTAGATGGATAAGTTAATAAGTTTGGTATTGTTCAATTCTATCACAATAAAAATCATTCAATGTTTTAAACCTTAGCGAGCTCTAATTAACACATTGTTGAGCAAATGGTAAATTCCTATAGAAGGTACTTAATGGACTTGAGGAACTATGTTAAATATGCTGCTTTTCTGTTAATATAACTCATAATCTGAAAACCATGAATTGTTTTTCCCCATTCACCCAACTAGATCCTGTT
The DNA here is from genome assembly GCF_964271855.1 of Acomys minous. Classification (NCBI taxonomy): domain Eukaryota; kingdom Metazoa; phylum Chordata; class Mammalia; order Rodentia; family Muridae; genus Acomys; species Acomys minous. Next base: position 73,610,247 of record NC_140487.1, read on the forward strand.
TCTAAGGAGCATATGTCCTTTGAAGTGACCTTATGAAGTCAAATGAAGTCTAATTAGATGGCAGTAGAGTATCTGAATATCTCCCATATTAGTTCATAAAATGAGCAAAGCTCTCCATACTAGCATCTGTGAGCGAATCCACACAAAACTGAAGAGGATATGACTCTACAAGATGCCCATCTCTAAGGAGCACAGTGTGCAACTTCTGGGTCTTTTACACTGGCAGGTAGAGCTGGAAGGGGAGGGGACCTGCCCTGCCATTTCCTCTCCCTAGGGGCTGAGTGGGATGGTGAGTGTTGACGACCCAGCCTCCTCCCATGATGCTCGGAGGAAAGATACACGGAGTCAGGTTGGAGTAAGGTCTCAATTTCATTATAGCATGTTTTTCTTATATAGAATATAGGGAACGGGCAGAGTACAAGGTGTCAGAAGATATGACGTCTCCCAGGACATAAAGTGGCCTGATACCGTGGGACCAATCGGTTAGTGTTATGTGGCTGTTGGTAGGCAGGGCTCACACTAGGATGTGCCCAGATGGACCATGCTAAGTCGTTTTTATGTGGCAGTATCCACCAGAGACTGTTGCTGAAAGCCAGGCCAGGCTCAGGTCTGTCCTCAAGGCTTCAGAGGGCTGACAGATTCCGTCATGAGGTCCAACATGCAACAGTGGCACTTATAGATACTGCTTCCAAAACATGATACACCACCAAGCGTCCATGAGAACAGGGCTTGTTTTCTTCTTTGCTACACAATAAAACTTTAGCAAATATCAGATGAAGGCAAACAGATGGAAGGCAAATGCCTTTATAAACATATCCAAACAAGAACCCAAGGAAAAAAAATGGGATTTGCTCAATCTCAAGTAACAGCTGTGCACTAAGTTGACTGATTATACCAAAATACTATCTTTTTCGGCACCCTTGTTCAGTCACTAAAGTCACCCTACCAGTCCATCGTCATTTGAAATGATAGCAGCAACACAAGACGTGTCACTAAGGGATAATCATAGACATTTCATTCCAGTCCTCCTTACTTGAGGATCCTCCAAGATGCTTCTATGACTTTCCAGAAAATGCCCTATTCAAGTACAAAATATAATTTCACTTCACCCATGAGACTCTGATGCTGTCACTATCGATTATTACCCATGTGACCTATGTCACTAAGGAAACAGAGTCTTCAAGAGGCTGCCATAGCTACAAGGTGTTTCTGTTTGCCTGTGTTTTAAAACTTTGCTCTATGATTGTTAAAATTGTGCAAATATTAGAATAAAAGAAGATTAGGCCCGTGCTATCATTTGCTCCAGAGCCTACAACTTTCCTTCCTTCACCTACACCTAAAAGAGGCAATCACAGCAGCCAAGGCATCTGTCTCCATCCTGCGCTGTTTCATTTGTAAAGGTCAAATACTTTATATATTGCATTGGGAAGCATCCAAATTAACATTTAATTAATCCTCCTTGGACCAAGAGACCTAGAAATTTGGATTTAGCAAAGGAGGCTTTCTTATTATACTATGGTGAGCAAGGAAGCTGTGCACATTCAGAAAAGGTGCATGGCCTTGACTATGACTATTCTTTTTTTTATAGTGGCATCTAAAACATGAGTGTGGAAATTATAAAAAGTCTCATTAAAACAGAATGCCAAGAAAAAAATCTGTATCTAACTAAAAATAAAATATCAAAAACGTTTCAGAAGGTCTTATGATCTTTCCCAGGACCTAAGAAGGCATCTGATTCCAAGGAAACAGTTGCTTCCAACTGTGGCAGTCTCCAGCCACAGGTACATACTCTACACTGCTCCTTAGCAGTGTCAACCCACAGCCCTGTCTGCTTCATGCCACAGAAGCATTTGCCTGGCAAGTATCTTCTAAGCAATTCTTTTTTCTCAGTCTTACTACACACCGTACCTTGAAGAATTTGAATATTAGGCCAGCATGATAAAACCAGGCCCATTGATTAGAGACAAATATGAACAGAGCTCTCCTTTAATCACTATGCAATACACTAGTCTTCTCATAATTAGCACTGTTTAATAAAATAGTATAATTTTAATATCTACTTAACAGAAAATAAGGGATAATCATAGACAATTCATTTCAAGGCACTTGTCACTCATTCTCACATTTCTTCTTATAGCTTTCCCCAAGATTTTTAGCTCATTAACTTTTTATTTGTTCATCTCCTAATATTTGTACTTTTTCGAAGGAAGAAAAATCATCAATATCAAAATTACCTGAGAACCAAAACATAAAGCCATTCTCTTATCATTCAGATGCCTTAGGCTGTTTTGGCAGAGATGGTTCAGATTACCCGCACGTGAACTGGAACTGGAGAGGTTGAGAGAGACCAACAGGACACACACCACTTGGCAATTACCCAGTGTTCTGATGGGAGTTCAGCTGGAAGATGCACAAGAGGACAGTTACGTGGAAGTACAGGTCAAATGTGAGGCTGGGCCAAGTGAGGACAGAGGGAGGCTAGGGAATCTGTGTCCTGGATGACTAGCAGACTTCCGTATAGGCAGTAAGTACATTGCCTGTATGGAAAAGCAACCTTTTCAGCTCACTGATAAAGAAATGGGGGAAGAGCCCCAAAGTAGTTTATACATGAGATCAACTGTACACCATGTCCCTGGGGGACATAATGTGAATTACAAATAGTGAGAAGGCAATAAAATAAGGAAAGTTTGTCTAAATATCAAGATAAAGTACCAACGAAGACAATAATTTCCCAAGTGCAGCACGGAAGATCCAGCATAAACCTAACAAAGAAAGGTACTCTTTGACTGATTCTGTATGTTTCAGAAGGTCTGAGACAGTCTATAGCTCATTGTTCTGTCTACAGTTCTGATCTAAAAGGCTGTCTTCAGTAAACACCATGTGACAACATCAATGAAGGACTCAATAAAAATCCTCCCAGTACATATTGTCACAGAAATATTCTTCTCAAGGCAACTTCCCAGCAGTTACTTTCAGCAAGAACAACTGCGTCTTCCTGCCTGAGTATCACAAAGCCATTATCAGAAGTTTAGCACCCCATGTAACTTTTCCTGTCCAGGCTTCACAAAGCCAGTAACAGGAGACTCAGCACCCTATGTAACTTTCCCACCTGATGCACTGCTATAAATTTTTCACATGATGTTTTAAGAGCTAATGAAAAAGTTATAAATATTGACTTTAGCTACAGCCCTTCCTCATTCTGTGATTTTCAGTTGATCCAGAATAACGCAGCTTTTGGGGATAAAGGAAGAATCAGACGATAATATGCTGTTACCACATGGCAATGATTTAAAGGGACTTCAGCAGGAAATGTTAAGTGCAAAAGGACAAATTCAATTGTAGGTAAGGCATAAGGCTAAGAACTTAAATGTTTCGCTGCACATAATTTAATAAAAGGTGCATGTAAAGGCAAGTAAGCACCATTATCATATATAAAAACATGGGGGAAAAGCAATAATCTTTATGAGTCTATATTGTACATATTTGCTTGTTAATTTATTTACATTGAAAAAATTTGCTTTAACATGATCCACGGTATTCTCAATAAATGAATAAACTTATTACAACTCTCTTATCAATTTTTCACAAAAATGTCTTTATCTGAAGCTGAAGGTAAAGAAGTAAGGCCTTTAAAAATTTTTAGTTACTTAGCAAAATCACAAGCAATTAATAGTATATTGAAGAACAGGTATTTAAAAACAAGCTCGTTTTGTATCATCCTCCGTGTTCAGAATCACTATTCTAATAATATGTCATATAAATGTTCTTAGGGGTCTCAAATGATATGTGTCCATTAAATTAGCTACCAAGATCAAATGCTAAATGGCATTCATGACACTGGAGCCATGCTAACGCTACAAGGGTGGTTTAAAAGAGATTTTCAGAAAGATGACAATGTACCAAAATGAGAAGATATTTGAATAGGCCCTGGCCGTATCCCTCTACTTCTCTAAACCCTCTAAAGGTTTTTTGTTTGTTTGTCTGTTTGTTTGTTTGTTTGTTTGTTTGTATTCAATGGCAAATTCTTTATTGTGGCCTACTATATGGCCATTTTCCATGCCTACTTTCAACTACTGCTCTGACTTACATCCTTCCTTCCTCTCCACCTAGAGGTCTGTTTTCAGGAGTTCCTCACAGGTTCTCAAAATACCAAGCATGCGGTTCCTTAGGGCATGTCATCCTTGTTGCCTTTCTAGATATCAGTCACTAATACTTTCTTCAACCTTCTTTTTTTTTTCCTTTGAATTCTGTTTATTTCCACCTCCAGAGACCCTTCTATTAATTCATTGGGGCACTTCATCTATACAAATGACTCTTTCTATAATATCTGTATTTTGTGATGTATTAGTAAAATAACAGATAACAGTATTGTTATTATGTATGTTTTCCATAGACTATAAGTTTGGCAAAACCTCCAAGCCCAGAGCACTATCATGTACTCTAGAGGTGCTTCATGAACAAATGAGAAAATTAATGAACGGATGGCTAACAAGTGTCCACAAAGAAAAATCTCCAGAAGAACTGAGATGTAAGTTTCCCCTTGAAGTGTCCCTCACTGGCCCAGCTGCCACCCAGGGGTTGTAAACTTTATCATCTCCTCCCATCAACCTTGGATTGATCGAGATCTCTTTTCATTAACTTCGGAGGTGAGAAGGTAAGGGGCAGCCTTTCATAGTCTACCTGTGTCATCTCTGCTGAGCTATCTGAAAGAAAGGGGAGTGGGGGTGTTTTGAAATACCTGCATGAGAAAATGAGACTTGATTAGCAACTCAACACTTAAACCTAGTGGCAGAAGAGGAAACTCAAAACTCAATCCATTAGCTCAGTAATTACTCAATCATCATTGAAAATTTTAACACTTATTTGTGACACATAATTTACATGGCCATGGCTATCAGTCTTACTTAAGATTATTTCTCACTATGCAGCTCAGGGGTTCACTCAGTGTCAAGATGGTCATCATGAGGACGTTATTGAGAACGTGAAGGCGATAGCTCTGTGGAGTATGGGGTGCAGTTCTACTCTCTCATCTCTTCTAGAGGAGGATGCACTAACACTGCTGTTTGCACAGACGTTACCTGGCTTCTCTAATCAGTTCTCCCTAAGAATGAACAAAGCAAAGACAGAAAGGGGAATGTGTTCAACTTACAGGGTGCAACAGTTCAAGGGCTAGAGTTACTGGCCCAGTGCCGGCCTGCTGCAGAACCCACTTCAGTGTGGACCACAGGAGAGCTTCTTCCTTCTTTTCTATCCTCCCACGAGCCTCAAAACAGGTAATTTAGTAAGCAATCACTTTAAAGTTTTCATCTAGCAAATCTGTGACATATGTCTTGGGAAGCAGATAAATAACTTATGGCTAGTAATATAATAGAAATGACATTAAACCTAAAAACAGAACTCAAATAAAATAATTGTAATTTTCTAAAACACATGAATAAAAGCAAATCTGTGAGATGTCTACTAACCTAGAAAAGATTAAGAACACTTGAAATAAAAAAAATGCAGATTTCTGACTCACACAAATTTTCTTTTGCTTGTCCCTGGTACTATCTATAACCACATGACAACAAACCAGTCTGAAGTTAAATTTATGTATTAAGGGCATAACTCAAAGGCCTGTTCATTTAAAACCACAACATTTTTGGGCAGTTCGGAGTGATGGTACTATGCACCACTTTGCATTTTGAATGGTGGTAAAATTTTACATTGACATTTCCACAGAAGACACTTAAATATTTGAGTAAAAATGAATGGTGCCTATTAAAATGCCTGGCGTCTAAGCTGAAGTGCTGAGCAGTTCTCTCCTTCACTGCTCCATCAGGTGCAGAACAGCAGAGACCTGTGGGTTCCACAGTTTCCAGGCTGGTTACAGAGAAGCAGCACAGCCATCAGCACAGCCTGGCAGTGTCCTGCTCCTTCCCTGTGGAAGGAGCCATTGCTCTGCCCACAGTTTGCAGAATCTTCATTTTTCCTAATGAAGAAGCCAAACTGCTCTCTCCTTTTAAAGAGTCCCCAGCATCTCCCCAGAAGTCCAAGTGAAGGCAAAGATGATAAGAGTGCACGATTGGACAAAGAGCGGAATGCGCACGAGGGGCTGGCTCACTGCACCTGTACGCCACAAACTCGTCATCAATGGATTTCCAGTACTTCCCTGCAGTGAAAGGACAATTCTGACATATTCTAGCCTCAAGCTGGATAAGTCTTAACAAGAAACACATTTTGTGTCTTCAGTTTTAACCTCCTCCTCTATGTCTCAGAACTTACACGCAACTGCAAATTGTATTCCATAGATAAATTGCTGTGTCATAATTTAAAGTCACAGAGTGTTAAAACTCCACTGACTTGGGAGATGGGAGAGTCTGGAGTTTAACTCTATCTGCAAGCGATTAGTAAAAGCTCACACACCACAGATTCACATACGGTGGCAGAACTAAAGCATCAAACAAAGGAACCAAAAAGGAACTCCTGGTTGGAGACTAGGGACATTTTACCGCCCTTGGCAGTAGTCGTATCCAGCATTATTGTTCCTGCTGAAGTCCCCCATAGCTGCTAGATGAGCTTATGCTTGTGCACACCCTGCCTGCTGTTGAAAAAGAGGAACACACTCAGAACAGGAAATCAAATAGACATCTGAAGTAGATGGGGGGAGGAAGTGCACAGAAGAGGGGGTGGGAAGGGTGACAAGGGTGCGCATCAGGTGTGCCCAGAGCCGTGGGCGGGGGTGCAGGGTGAGGACCGGGAGAGAGAATGGCGATCAGTGTTAGGGGCATCTCTGGGACAGGGAGGCTCCACGGAGCCCATGGGGGTGACCCTAGCTGAGACTCCTAGCAGTGGGAGCTGAGGAGCCTGAAAAGTTGTCTCCTCCCGTAGGCATGCATGACCTCCAGCGGATGGAGAGGAACACCAACCCACCCATAAAACCTTAAACCCAAAATGTGTCTTGCCTACAAGAAGTGTAGGGCTAAAGATGGAGCAGAGATTGACGGAATGGCAAACCAGTGACTGGTCCAACTCGAGACCCTACCATAACTGTTTTGTGAGAGGCTTCTTCCAGCACCTGATGGAAAGAGATGCGGAGACCCAGAGCTAAACAATAGGCTGAACTAGTGGAGTCCTAAGAATAGGAGGAAGGATTGAGGGAACAGGAGGGGTCAGGGACACCACAAGAAGACCTATAGTTGGGGCTCACAGAGACCGAACCAGTAGCTAAAAAGCATGCAGGGAGCTGATATTGGCCCCTAACATACTGGATGCTAGGATTTTGCCCCAGTCTTCCTAGCAACCTATGATGTCATTGCCCACTTGCCAGTAGGTTTGGCCCTACCTAGGATTATAAAAGGACAACACCCTCCACTCATTTTTTTCTCTTGTTCTCCCTTTCCTCTCTTGCTGTCTCTCTCCCTATCTCTGTTTCTCTTTGGGGTACCCCTCTCACTTCTGTGGTCTCCCATGTTCATATAATATCTGTTGTGTGGCACATATTTCATACCTCATACCTCATATTTCATTGGTATTTAAAACTGGTCACCATGTGTGTCCCCTAACGGTGGGAGCAGGGGCTGTCTCTGACTCTGTTACGAGCCTTTGGATCCCTCTCCGCTAGCTGGGCTCAGTGGGAGAGGCTGCGCTGAGCACTTGAGGTGCCAGGAGGAGGAGGAGGACTGGGGGAAGGAGGACATGAGGGGAAGGACTGGGAGGAAGGAGGACATGAGGGGAGGACTGGGGGAAGGAGGACATGAGGGGAGGACTGGGAGGAAGGGGGTGCTAGGATCAGGCTATAAAGAGACCAATAAGTAAATAAATAAATAAAAAAAAGGAAAAAAAGGAAACGAGGAGATTGAGATGTGGAAAGGGCCATGCTTATCTTACACCATGGATTTCAAAAGCAAACCAGCCCCATCTCTGCACTAGGGGAAAAAGAATTTTTTAAAAAATGGTGGACAGGATGTGATTTTTTAAAAACAGAATTCTCCTTGTAAAAAATAGTCAATATGAGCATACTAATGAGTCAAGAAAAAAAATCAGGAGAAACAAACAGACTTTTCTCTGCACTCCCAATCCTGTAAACCCACCAGTTTACCTCCTGGGAGGTCATGGAAATTCCTAATGCCCTTGATTGACTGCAAAAGTCCATCCTTTCTCTATGTTTTACAGTTAAACATGTCACAGTTTGATCCCATGTGATCAAATCTGTCTTCTGGCATGCCTGGCAACACTACTAGGAAGGGAAATGTGACCCCTTGGTTCCCCAACTTCCGTTTCTCTGTCATATCACAGAACAGAGGTTCACAGAGAACGGTTCTCTATCATATTAATAGTTCCAATTATCAGTTTTGATTCTTGGTTCTTCCCCTAAGGATCCTATGTAAGCTCAAAATAGATAATACTGCAAAAGCGTGTTTGATGATGTTTCAAGGTATTTTTCTTCATAATAAGCTCCTATGAGTATGGAAAGAGTACATTGCCAGGAGATACTCTTGCTGATAAATGTGCAAATCACAGATTTTTTTTTTAGTCTTAATGAAAAAATGGAAATGAAGCTCTATGCTTTCCCATCTTTACTGAAAAGCCACTAATTTAGCGACAGAGAGAATGAGTTTTCTGAATTTCAAGTTATCTTCCCCCCTTAATTAGGCAAAGGTAGTAAATGCAAGAGCAGGTCCACCAGAAGCAGAGAACCTACTATTAGTCATCATCCTATACAACTTTAGGAAAATGCTAAGAAGCCCAGCATGACAGTACATTACTTTCATGTGGGCTGCCTAAGACCAACAGACAAGCCAGTCTAAAGTCCTGTATTATCCCTCGGCCAGGATGCTCTTTTTCTGCACTAACAAGTTGTTTTGTGTTTTGTTTACCAACAATGAGAATATTAGTATTTGCAAAACACAACAATGACCTGCTGCTATATGTGTCATCAACAACGTAAGCGAAGTATCATCCTGGTTCTGACAGTTCTTTTACTCAGACGTTTACACGAAGAGCAGGTAGAAGAGGAGCAGGAAACCTAGTATATTCCTATCAATACTGGTGAACTATCGTCATACAACCCCATGTTTAATTTTATTGTTGGAGTAGATTTCCTCAAGTCTCTTAAGGAAAAACTCTTCTAGGTAGTGAATGAGGGACTAAAGACACAAACAGTCAAGCAAAACAACAAAAAATCAGGCCTCACTCCAAGAGGCCCTCTGTCCACTGTGATAATGGCGAGAGACACAGTAGACAATCATACCTAATTAGTCACAATACCAGAAGCTAAAAAAAAAAAACCCAATTCTCAGCTCCTTTGCATGCTGTCAATCCACCCACCCACCCGTTCATCCATGTACCCACCCGCCCACCACCCACTGACCCTCCTTGCCCTCTATGCTCCTCCCCATCCCCCATCCATCCAGTCACCCATGCATCCATTTCTGGGCAGTAATTGGTTTTTAGGGTTGGAAAATGGAATCCTAAACACAACATTTCTAATGTGTATGGAATGTTGGCCCCCCATATTTATAACAATCATTACATCCTAAAAAGAGGATGTGCTGTTCTAATTCAATTAAATCAGAATTCATCAACATCCACTTCAGAGAAATCTTGTTATACCTGTTGCTTGTACTTGTCAATATGTCTTATTAAAAATAATTCATATTGATTTCTTTGTTCTTGTAGTGCTAAGCCTCAAACCATTCCTACAATGACAGAAAGATGAAGAAGTTCTGATGAATATTGCAGCTGAGCCTGTAAATGAGCTGTAAATGAAGAGCTAAAGGCTGAAGACAGACTGAAGGACATCCAAGGTCAGACAATTCAAATCTACGCTTCCTGGAAGGTAAACTACTTTTAGCCTAGAAGGGCCTTGCTTTTAGTTTCTTTACTGTTAAATCTATATTGATTGCTTCCCAACACATTATTCTTAAAATGTCCAATAGTTATCATAGTTTGTCATGAAAAATCTTACATAGTGCTATAGCAAGGGTCTTATATAGTGATATATGTAGTGCTACAGTTAGGGTTTCATACAGTAATATTAAACCTGATTCCCCCGGAATGCACACTCTCTGATGGGGCTAGTCTACTCACTGATATAGATATACATATACCCACACAAGTTTTCTCACCATCAGCTTTTTTGGAGGATCTTTTCTTTTTAGCTAATATTCACTAAAAATTAGTAATACGTTAAATGCCTATATAACATTACAATCCCCAAGAGAAAAATCAATGTTAATTCAATTTTACATTTCAGAAAAGTTAGGGACCTAAGGTGACATAACTAATGATGAGAAAACCAGTAACTGAATCGGGCTATATATTTCTAGGTTCCAAGCTCTTCCCCAGGTTAGCACAAGAGAAAAGGCTATCTGGTAGTGACCTCAGAGCTAACTCAGTGCTTCCTAGACATATTGGCTAGGCCAAGAGAGCAAGTTCCTTCTCAATCAACTACCACTAGAAGTGATGACTTCTTAGTAAAGGGGGAAACAACTTTCCACTGTCAGGAGGTGTCTAGATACTTGACAGTTGACATTCTCAGACACTTTCTGTAGGCAGCTGGGACCCTTCTGGGTTCCTTCTCATTCTTGCCCCATGGCAGGTTACAACAGCAAAGGCATTTGTGTCTACATGGTAGGTTCAACAGAATCCAAGCCAAGGGCACCTCTACAAGTAATGACATGAGAATTAGGGAAACAACTTAGGCTATGTTTTTCCTCTCACTAGAATAACCTTTTTCTAAATTCCTCCTGGGTAAGATGGTATAATTGGTTTTATTGCTAGTATTTGGTGAATGGAAACTTTGATGAATACCAATAAATACAATCACTATCACTACCTATATACTCCAGTGGCCTTTGGCACTAGTCTTACCTTCTAATACAAAATCAAGCTAAAGTTCCATTCTTTTGGTGAAGAAAGATTCTCTTTAGTGAAAGGGTCCCTGGTCTGTGAACAAAGTAAACAACTAAGATATATTCTATGCTTTTATTAAAATATTACTTTCACATTCATATATTCCAATTCCACTGAAATTGTAATTTCCTCAACCATGTAGTAAGTAGAAGTCACCATATACAAAATAGGCACTTAATAGTCTCCACACCCATGTGCTTAGAAATCTACTCATAATAAATTTATAAATATTTCATATGGCAAGAACTTTTTTGGGCACAAAATTCACAAAATGCTCCCAAACTCTCAAAAGGATGACTATATAAACAGTGTATTCTAATAAAATTATGCAGAAACACAGTGAAATGGGGTAAAAATGATATGAGACCTCATAAGTAGGTGAGACACACTCAGGCACACATATATACACACAGAGACAGACAGAAGGATGCACAGAGATAGACACAGAGAGACGTGGGGAGAAGGAAGAGGAGAAGGGGGAAGGACGGGAGGGTGTGTGTGTGTGTGTGTGAGAGAGAGAGAGAGAGAGAGAGAGAGAGAGAGAGAGAGAGAGAGAGAGAGAAGAGAGAAGAGAGACAGAGACAGAGAGACAGAGAACATAAACTAAGCAACATTTAATGTGACATCAGCAGACTACAGCAAGGGCCTCTCTACAACCAAGGGAAGAGAATCACAGACATCCTCAGTTATTAGTAATTTACATGGATGATCCTGGTCACCTTAAGAGTTCAAGCTTCACCAAGATCAACCTGGAAATACACAGAAATTTTCATAACTTCATTTTGGCCTAGCTTTAGAAGCCACCCAAAGGCATAAGAAACAACAGTGACATTTAAAAAACTTCTAACCGTTCATCTTTGTCTGGATTCTTTCTATGTCTCTTTGCTTTGTTTTTCTGGTTTTAAGTGCCAATTCTAAATCTATGGGTAACATCGAAGGCAGTGAAGTAGTTTTTAGCTTAACAATGAACTCAGGAATAAAGTTCATGTTTCAAATAACATGGCACTGGTGTGAACTGTGGTCAACTGAAAAAAAAATAGCCTTCTAATAACTAGTGGACTTTATAAACAAGAATCTTTAGTGAAAAGCCCTTCCATTTTGGATATTTTATTTATATGTTTCCTTTCGGGAGACCAAATTTGTACTAAAATAAGTTTTAAGTCTTTCAGTTTAATAGATGGTGTCGAATGTAAAAAGCATGTACTTTGTGGACAAGGGGATTTTTCTAGATCATTCAAAAGTAGTGTTCTTTGCTTTCAAGTTTTTGTAAATCTGTATGTGTAAACAAATTGCTTTTGCCCAAGATACTCTCTCATGAGCTTTCTGACAAGCTCTTGCATTAGGTTTTTCAGATTGTTTCTATTACAATATTGAAAGCTCCATGAATAAAAAATTCCCTGTCAACTTTCCCAATCAACAGTGCACTGCACACAGCAGAATTTACCATAAATGTGCTGACTGAACCACCACATCATTGACTATATCCTCCAGAAGACTATTCAACATGTAGTAGGCTACCGCAAATGTCCTGAAGGTAGCACTGCAACAGCTAGTCAATGAGAACTGCACACATTCATTAAATTTCACTCACAGGCAAGGTCTCTCTGTGCAGCCCAGGTGGGTTCCCGCCTGCAGCTCTTCTCCCAGTTTCCTGAGTACTGAGATTACTGACTTTAATCTTTTTAAGAAGCAAGAAAAAAAAAAATCCTGATTGTAGTAAAATGTCCCAGCTACATTCCTGAGGCAGAGCTAATTGTTTTGATGACTCAGCTCTGCCTATAAACAATTTTCCCATTGGAACAAGAATAATACATCTACCTGACAGAAAATTTCTGATGAAAAAATATGTTTTCTGGAGTCAGAATGCTAGTATGAGAAGCCAACTTCCTGTTCACATGCTGGGAGAAAGAGGCAAGAGTTCAAGGCCAGCCTCAGGTGGTAAATACTACATCAGTCTGGGATACACAGCAAGACTCTGTCTCTAAAAAATGAAACGACAACCACAAGAACAATAGGAAGAGTGGAGGTCGTAGCTGAGGGCAGACAGGGGTTGAGAGACAGAGCAAGGCAAAGAGAGGAACTGGAACAGAATACAGAAAATAAGGTAACCAAGAATAAGGGCAGCGCGTGACAACTTCAACAAGACCGGAACAGAAATTAGCCAACCAGTCATCTGAAAAGCCCAGGAATCAAAAGTAGGGAAGAACTGGAATCAGACAGTAGACCACAAATGCTGGTGCCAGCCCAGCACAACGTTGTATAAAAGGGTAGTGTTTAAAAGAACACAAAAGACTCTCATGCCAATAACCAAACAAAGTGGCTAACTAGAAGACAGCACAATTGGTGAGGGAAGCAATCTGTTGATATGGAGAAGTTAAAGGCTGGGGGTTGGGGGGTATAGCTCAATTTACAGAATGCTTGGCTATCAGGCGTGAAGTCCTGGGTTTGATCCTTGGCACTGAGTAAAGACAGCTGTGCTGGCCCATTCCTGTAATCCCAGTATTTTACCAAGTCAAGGCAAGAGAATCGGGAGATCAGCATCATCTCCAGCTATACATTAGTTCAAAACTGTCCTGGCTTTATGAAATCCTAGCTACAAACAGAAAACAAAAATGAACGAGTAAATATTTCAGTGTGTTGAGCAGGCACTTGATGAATATATGCAACAAGAACAAGGTGTAGGTAACCAGGAAACTGCAAACATTAAGGTGGTGGTTCTCAACCTGTGGGTCACGATCCCTTTGACAAAATCCATCTCCCAAAATATTTAGATTATGATTTATAACAGTAGCAAACTTACAGTTATGAAGTAGTAACAAAAATAATTTTATGGCTGGGGGTTACCACAACATGTGAACTGTATTAAAATGCCATGCATTAGAAAAATTGAGAACTTCTACCTTGAGGGAATGATGCTTTTATTATTTTATTTTATTTTATTTTATTTTTGGTTTTCGAGACAGGGTCTCTCTGTGTTAGCCTTGCACTTTTAAGACAAAAGAAAACATGTAACTTCTAGAAAGAGTTTAGCTAGTTTGACACTTGGTATCAGGTGGTATGCATAGAGCCTGAAGGTACTCAACCTCCACGTCCCAGGTTCTATGTATCCTCTCTAGCAGGATAAAAGCAAGCCTCCTATGTGTTCAGGTTTCATCTCTCTGTTAATTTCTACCATGGTTTTTACTGAGTTCCTTGATACTTCTGCGTTACCTATTTATGTTTGGTTTCTTTGGGGGTTTAGTGTTTTGTTTTGAATCTTTCTCTTTTACTAGAAACTAAATTTAATGCAGAGGATATCATACATACCTTGTCACATTTATATTATCTAAGATTAGCACAATGTCTATAGCTCAAGAAGCTCTTGTTGAATAAATACTTCAGAGTGATGAAAATAATGATGATAAGGGCCCATGGGGGGACAATATGTCAAAGGTAATCCCCACTGTGAAGATCACGCCTGTTTTTGAGGAATGAACATAGCACATACTGCCTCTGCTATAAATTATTTTTTAATTCAGGCAACGCTGCAGACAGACAGATCAGTTAGTACCATGCAGTCTCAAGTCTACGCCCAGATGCCTAGCACCACAACAGACTAGCCAAGATGTAACACTATCTAGGAGTACTTGTCCTTTGCCATGATTCACCTTTTTCTGGACAATACATCCACTTATGTTTTTTAGAAGCATGATTTATTAAGGGAGAATTTACATAGCTTAGAGAAGTAGCCATGTCAAAATGAAAATTCAAGGGCATTTAGCACATTCCCAAGCAATGCTGTCACTAACTACCTGATACTCCAAAACATTTCCTTCACTCCAAAACAAAAACTCTAACCAACAGGCAATTACTTTCAACTCTCCCTTTCCCCTAACCTGTAGTGAACAAAAAGGTCTGTATTCTACAAAAATATTTCATATACATTGCATTATATATTGAGTCTGGCCTCTCTAACTTAAGTATAATGCTTTGGAAACTTTGAAATACACCTGTTTTGTAACATTTACCAACAGTTCATTCATTATCATGGTGAGATGATATTCCATTATATGGACATACCATTATTTATCCATGTATCTGTTGATGAATATTTGAGCTACTTTTGCCTTTTAGTTACTATGGGAATTGCAATTAGAAACCTGTGTTTCTAATGTACTTGTTTGGATCTCCCACTCTGGTTCTTTTTGGTAAATATGCCTAGGAATAGAACCGTAAAGTTATATGGCAAGTCTACGCTTAACTTCTCACCACCAAACCATACTACATTTCCATGCTTTCAACATCTGCCAGTTTTCAACCTTCATCTTGGTCATTCTAGTGGACGCAATGGTTAGTTCATTGTGATGTTTTAGTGGTTTAATTTTCAATGTTTCTGTTTTCTGCAGTGTACTTCTTAATATTCTTGAAATTGATCATACTCACTCTCATTATAAACCTCAAAGGCTCAGTAAAGAGTCTTTTGGCATACCTAGATATGAAGCAGAGAGTAACACAGTCCAAAGAGCACACATTAGCAAGTAGGGATGAGGGTTAAGATATGAGAATCACAGGCAGTAAGCAGTCAGGAAATGACAACAAGAGGCTTCCACAGGAAATGCCTCCTGTCCCCAGCTAGGAGAGCCCCCAAACGACTGCTGCTATAAAAAGACTAAATGCTAAGGTTTAGCAAAAAAATAATTTTAACTTTCTCCCATTCTTTGCTAGCTCAGCTCACCGCAGAACACCCAAGTAAGCATAGTTTCACAAGTACGCAAGGTCTTTATCATGGCACTAACTACAGGTAGGTATACCATGGCAGACAGAATCTGAGTTCCTGTAAATGTAGGGGGGTCTTATCAGTATCCAGCAGCGTCTATTTTCCCTACAAATATACCTGAATTGCTTAATGCCATGTACTTTTATGAGACACTCAAACGTGATTGTGTGTATCTTATCAGTGGGTTTCAGTTTGTGCATCCTTGTATAAAAATCCATGAAACTCTCTCTTTTGAGTTCCACTCAATCCATTTCTCTCTTATTTCAGTCTTAGCATTGCAATCCAGCTCTACAGGTAGCAAATTGAAATGTTTAGTGGCCCATTGCAGACAGATTGAATCTGCAAAGAATACGGCAATAAGAAAGAAGCAAGGCATCAATATCACACAGCAAAGCTCTCGCCAATGACAGCGCTGATACAGGCTGAGTGATTGAGCATTTGTTAAACTTCTACCATTGTGAAAGTAACCTATTATTTTCCCGGTTGTATGCTGAAATGCCTCAATCACTGACAGAACAAGTCAGTAAAAAATGATAGAGTTCGTTTTCTATTGCTCTTCTTCCATGCAGACGGTGCAGTGGCATATGGTCCCCCTCACTCCCTGCACTCAGCTCTTCCAGTAGTATGTTTAATTTATCCCTCCTCTTGTAAAAATGCTGATAATACCTGTAGCTGGCACCAATGGCTTTTTCTCTTTTTTCCTTCTCTGTTTTCTCTGGCTGCTAAGGAAAGCCTGATAACATGGCATGGTTTTCCGCCTCCGGATTACTCCATAAAAAAAGATAAGAAGGACATGGTGACATGTGAAAGCAAACAAAAGGAAAAGGAAATAGGCAGCAGCTGCTCCAGAAGAGCTTCCTTGTCTCTGACTGTACGATGAAAACAGCTGGGGGCTGTAGTCAAGGGTGTAGCCACTAGCACTGCATATCTGCCATCCCTGGCCCAACTATTTTCCACGTCTAAACCATGTCACTATGGAGTGAACTCCCAGAGAAACTCTCACATGCAACATGAGCTACAAATGCTGTACTGACCCTGGGCTCTGAGTTAAAGGCAAGATATTAGGAAACGACTTCAAGATCAGATGCAGAGGCATATAAAGATGTGATGGCCCCTCTCCAAGGGCTACCCCATCCTGAGGTGAAACCCAGGCCCCCACCATTCTTCCCAAATGTTCTCTTTTAAGAGCCCAACCACTACCATGCTATATGAAATCCCTAAGTCTTTTTATGTCTGGTAAAAATTATACAACATTCATAGGCATCATATGAAGAATCTAAAAGTAAACACTCTCCTCTATCAGATAGATATGTGATGCTGGGAGGACAACAGTGACCAGTTTACTATGAAGGGGCCAAAACTTATAGAATGCCATAAGCAATGACAACGGTGATGATTATAACAGCAGTCCAGTTAGTACACGGACACCGACCATGTTTTTTACTCATAAAAATCATATCAATGCTTGGGGCTGGGAGATACCTTCTTGATACTGCATGCATCTGTCCTTGTGTTTGAGCCCCAGGATCTCGTTCACCTTCTCTTTCCTCTCTCCTTTCTCCCTCTCCCTCTCTCTCTCCCTCCCCCTCCGCCCCCTGCCCCCCCCCACAAACACACACACACACACACACACACACACACACACACACACACACACACACACTTATCAATTGAGTTCTTTTTCTATTCTTAGTTTACAGAGGAAACTGAGACAATGAGAGATAAGCTATCTTACTAAGACTTCAAAGACAGTAGGAAATTTGCCTACTAAGCCATAGGCTTCAAACATGGAAGTACATAGCACTCTAAGTGGAAATGGAAAATAGACTATAAGAGTGATGTATCTGTCATAGAAATCTTAAAACAATGCTAAACTCACAAAAGGCAGTGAAGAGACATCATATGAAATCTGACTAAGGCACTGTCTGTAAACCAGATCAACACAAACATTAATTTGATAAGAAATAAGGTCTCTAAAAGCCTAACCTGCTGAGGCAAAGCCTTCTGACAGGCCACTGCTCCTAATCAGCTTACAGAATGGTTCCCACAGCTGATCGGTGACGCTTGCAACTGCCTTGATTCTGTCCTGATTCCCACATAAAAGAATCTTTTATTCCTTCTTGATGTCATCTCTGGTGTTCTACTTCTCCAGGAAATCTACGCATTTCTCTAGCACCTCTGCCAATGCTAGCCTCTGCAGATCCTGCAGGATGATAGCCAGCCACCCTCTGCTACTCCACAGATGCTACAGTTAAAGAGGCAACTGCTCATCACAGTCACCCTACTAAAGAAACTCCCATGAAGACCCTGTGACCGAGGGAAAGAAGTTTTAGACTCAGACCACACTAAGCATATCAGATCCAATTCCCTTTGAAGGCGGCACCATGAATAATGCTAGAAAGTGACTCCTCTAGAAAACAAAAATTAAAACAAAGACGAGCAAGCATTTTCCAATCTCATTAAACATCATCCTTGGTAAAGTATTTTATGAAGCTTATGACCATGGGTGGTAGTGTAGCCACAGACTTGTGGAATCACAGGAGAAATCTGGATGAGACCTTTCTTTTTGTTTTTTGTTTGTTTGGTTTTGGTTTGTATTTCTTAAAATTATGGAGGTGGCATGGGCAAATGAAAACTGGTCCACATTTAATGCACATTCATAATGAGTCTGGGGCTGAGACAATGCACTACTTGACCTTCCCTGCTTCATAGGTGGCTATGCAACATTAAGCAACTTACCAAGACCCAGTCTCTTCCCATTTTGTTACTGTTTTCTGTGTTTGTCAATGCGCTAGAGATGAACTTAGTATATGCCTCAGTGTCTGCACTGAATCTCCACTCTACCTTCAGTGTAATTCCACAGGGGGCATTGGAAACATAACAGTCTCCACCTGTCAGCTGGAATGTCTGATCTTCCTAAACGTAACAGCACAAATACAACTTGGACTTATCAGGCCGCTAATTCTTCATTTACTTTAGTTTACTAAGAGCATCTCTTATGCAGAATTCCCTCTTTTCCTACTGGCCACATGTTCTTCCTTTTCGCTGTCCTCTCCTTATTGTAAGTGATTATATACTATGCCAGTTTATAAAAAATATCAGTGTGTCTATGTCTAGCAAGAAGCATGACTTCAGAGACTTCATTCAACTTCAGAACCACCCTGAGTCTGATGGCTCTCATTAGTTCACACACTGGGGATTTCAAAACAGTATCTTATAAATAATATAAACCACTGAGCATCCAAAAATTGGGGTACTTGTATTATTCCATATCTAAGTTATAGCCTACTGTCACTACAAATAGGAATTCATCAGAAGCAAACATGGTATCATTATCAAATGTACTGCAGAAATGGCCACTTGTAGGAATGGAGGTGCAACTCTGTGGTTGATTGTTGCCTAGCATGTAGAGGCCCTGTGTCAGGTACACAGCTCCACAAAAGTAATATATATATATATATATATATATATATATATATATATATATATATATATATATATATATTTAAAACAGGAAATACTTATTTCTTTGCTTCTATTTAATATATTTTGTACTTGTGCCAGCAGCATGTATACTAAACTTTGAACAAAACAGATAAGACTAGTAAATCCTCTTCACAAAGACAAGATAAAAACTGGTTAAGTATTCCGTACTTTATTCAATTCTGAACTTCATATGGAAAAACAAAAAACCCAGAATAGCTAAAACAATCTTGTACAATAGAAGGTGCTCTGGAGGAGTCTCCATACCTGATCTCAAACTACTATAAAGCAATAGTAATTAAAACAGCATGGTACTGGCACAGCAACAGGCTGGTTGATCAGTGGAATCGAATCGAAGACCCAGATATGAATCCACACACATATGGTCACTTGATTTTTGACAAAGAAGCCAAATCCATTCGATGGAAAAGGGATAGCATCTTCAACAAATGGTGCTGGTCTAACTGGATGTCTATGTGTAAAAAAATGCAACTGGACCCATATTTGTCAACTTGCACAAAACTCAAATCCAAGTGGATTAACGACCTCAACATAAAACCAGAGACACTAAGTCACTTAGAAGAAAAAGTGGGGAAGAGCCTGGAACATATTGGCACAGGAGACAACTTCTTGAACAGAACACCAACAGCCCAGACATTAATGTCAACAATTAATAAATGGGACCTCATGAGGCTGAGAAGCTTCTGTAAGGCAGGAGACACTGTCAACAGAACAAAGCGACAGCCTACAGACTGGAAAAAGATCTTCACCAACCCTACGTCTGACAAAGGTCTAATATCCAAAATATATAAAGAACTCAAGAAATTAAACACCACCAAACCAAATAACCCAATTGAGAAATGGGGCATGGAACTAAACAGAGAATTCTCAACAGAGGAATATCAAATGGCTGAGAAACACTTAAAGAAATGCTCAACCTCCTTAATCATCAGGGAAATGCAAATCAAAACAACTCTGAGATTCCATCTTACACCCATCAGAATGGCTAAGATCAAAAATTCAAGCGACACCACATGCTGACGAGGATGTGGGGAGAGAGGAACACTCCTTCATTGCTGGTGGGAATGCAAACTAGTACAGCCACTTTGGAAATCTATCTGGTGCTATCTCAGAAAAATGGGAATAGGGCTTCCTCAAGACCCAGCTATTCCACTCCTTGGAATATACCCAGAAGATGCTCCAGCACACAAGAAAATTTGCTCAACCATGTTCATAGCAGCCTTATTCATAATAGCCAGAACATGGAAACAGCCTAAGTGTCCCTCAGTAGAAGAATAGATAAAGAAACTGTGGTACATATACACTATGGAATAGTACTCAGCAATTAAAAACAAGGAATTCCCGAAATTTGTGGATAAATGGATTGAGCTAGAAATGATCATAATGAGTGAGTTAACCCAGAAGCAGAAAGACTCAAATGGTATATACTCACTTATATCTGCATATTAGCCCAAGGGGCATGTCCCACGAAAGCCTTCACTTACCAGGAAACTGAGACAGAGGGGAGGAAATTCTATTGGGACTCTAGATGAGAGAAGCATGGGAGAATGGCAAAGTAGAAGGATCCAGAGGGTTCTAGAAACCTACAAGTAGAACATTATGATAGGCAGATTTGGGCCCAGGGGTCCCGCTCAAACTAAGGCACCAGCCAAGGACAATACAGGCGGTAAACCTTAAACCCCTACCCAGATCTAGACAATGGACAGAACACTCTCCACAGTAGAGTGGAGAGTGGGATATTACTTTCTCACATACTCTAGTGCCTCAACTTTGACCATGTCCCCTGGAGGGGGAGACCTGGTGGCACTCAGAGGACTGACAGCAGGTTACCAAGAAGAGACTTATACCCTATGAACATATACAGGGGGAGGTAATCCCCCTCAAGAACAGTCATAGGGGAGGGGAATAAGGGGAAAATGGGAGGGAGGGAAGAATGGGAGGATACAAGGGATGGGATAACCATTGAGATGTAACAAGAATAAATTAATAAAATAAAAAAAAAGTATTCTGTACTTTAAAAAGAGTCTCAGGGCATGGTTTAGTCATAGAGTGCCCCCCCCCCACACACACACTCTGGGTGAGCAAAGGGCCCTTGGTTCTATGTCAGCCTGGTAAACTAAGTAGATGACAGGAGAAACTGACCCTAGACGGCATCACTTTGGGGCCAGTGAGATGGCTGTGCAGGTAAGGGTGTTTATAGTCAAGCCTGAAGACCAGAGTTTGGTTCCCAGAATCTACAAAGTGGAAGGGGAGAATCTATTACTATAATCCATCTTCTAGCCTGCATCACGGGTGGCATGGTGCCCTCCCCTACCCCATAATAAAACCAGGAAAAATAAAATAAAAATTTACATCATTTTCTCAGTCCCCACAGCTATATATTCATCCTTTTTTTTAAGAGTAAAAAGCTTCCATATAAATCCTTCAATGCCCCAGTGTTCCTGGCAATTCATAATTTACTATGTTCTCAATGAGTATTCTGGCTTCAAATGTACCACCAGCAGTGCCTTTGTTTTGTTTTGTTTTTTAAGAAAATAGACAAAAAAGTTTTTAATGTAAACATATAAACATAGCATGAACTCCGATTTACTGGGCTTTAACCCAGTATTGAAGCTTGAGATATGAAAACAGCCAAGCAATGCTAGTCTGAAAGTTTGCATCTCCCTCATCAACGCATAGGAGGAAGCCAGGATCCCAAATGTTAAGGTAGCTTCAGGTGGGGCTTTGGGTGCCTATAGGTAGGCATGAAGGTGGCATTTCCATAGAAGACAGCCAGATAAGCACTTTCTTCTAGTCTTTGACATCTTTTCTTTCTTTCCCTATTCCTCCTCCTGCTCCAGGAACTCAAAAGAAGAAATAAATGTGCAAGCCAGAAAAGGGCACCTCACAACAACCTGAGTATGCTGGTACCAGGAGCTAAGCCTTTGGGCCGTGAGAGCTTTAGGAAATACTGTTTCTGGAGTCACTCAGTCTGAGGTAGTTTCCAATGGCAGTACGTATTACAAAGACACATTCATAATCTTATATCACATTCATATTAACTCGGAAAATTAACCAATCCTGAATCAATCCTCAGTAGAGTGTTAATCACCGCAATCCTTCCTAAGCTATGCTTATTAGTAGGAAAGATTGTGGCTTCCAGTAACCGGGACAGGCAGGGCATTGTTTCCCAAACTAAGAAGGAATCAGCAAATCAGGAGCTGTCTCTTGCTCTTCTATCTATTTTGAATTTGAAAGCTATAGTTTCTGTCAACAAACTAAAAAGTTCACTGGGTATATATCCTTGTGCTGTTTGTATTTGTGTAGCTAGCTGTTTTATTTTTCTACTTCATGTTTCAATTTTACTTTCTATAATAAAGAAACAGTAATTCTTGGAGAGGCTGTCAAATGACCTATAATTTAATCATCATTTTATTATTCTGACAATTCTCATACCTGTTCACAAATGGACTAACAATCATCTACCTTGCCCCATCCAGTAACAGTAGATATGCATATGGGCATGTGTGTATGTCCCTTGCAGTGTGCAATGCCACTGGCAAATCTAGTTCATAAACCCCTCCAAGGTCAAGGCAAGCATATGCTGCAACTGCTTAACTGCTTGATTCTACATAAATAATTACTTATATTGAAGCAAAGAAAATAAGACAAATACTTTGATTTTCACAAAGAGCTGGACTTGTATATGTAGACATACACAGTGGTTGTAAAAGTGATATTAATTCAAACTAAATCAAACTCTGATTTCCTAGGCTGGAGGCAGTGGAGCTCCAGGTATGAAAGCTTGAAGGAGAAGTCCAAGAAAGAACGTGCAAAGGGCCAATTACACGGCTCAGATCTCATTTAGATTACCATGTCCCAGATGCTGAACTATGCAATCTGTGGTTTGAAGTACATCTGTTTGAAATTTCTCAAGTCTAGGAGTACAGTTTACTCTAAATTACTCAAGAGAAAATACAAATTGGCAATAAGGACTCTCTAGCAAATTTTAACCTTTTGGTTGAATACTGAAAAAATTCAAGATAATACTTGTGGCTCATTAATGTATATCTCTGTATTCTGATATTAAAATTCATTGTTTCTGTTTATTTTACCTGACAAGAATAAGTTAAAAGATGATTTCTTTAAAAAAAAACTTTCTTCTTAAAATGTGTATGTATATGCGCATCCCTGTGTCTCTCTCTGACCACTGCATGTACCCATGGAGGCCAGAAATGGACATATGATCCCCTGAGCTAGAGTTATGGAGGGCTCTGAATCCAATATGGGTGTCTGGATCTGAACCCGTGCCCAGTACAAGAGAGCAGCAAGTATTCTTAACTATTTTCTGAGATCTTATCTCAAATAAAACATAACTGCTCCAAATGGCCCTTCATAATTTAACTTTAATTCAGGGGAAGCTTAAGATTTGATCACATTCAATTTTTTAAATATGAATACTATTAAGTTATATTTAATAACAGGGAAGGGCTCCTCTTCTCGTTAGTTGACAAAACAGGAATGCCAAAGGAATCTCTGCAATCTTTCCTTGAACAGATTTGATATTCAAGTCTCCCATGAAAAATAAATTGCCACATCAACTTATTTCATGCAACAAAAACATAACCAGCAAAATAAGTGAATATAGATTGTCTGTTGTTCTTCAAATGATCTGGCACATTCATTTTGAACAAGGGCTGTTAGCCAAAATAGATTTTAATGCAAACTCAGAAGTCCAAAGGCTAAACAATTGACCATGTGTTCTCCCAGATAGTCCTTTTACTAATGAGTAAGTGGGCACAAATACATGAGTTTTGAGAATTTGTCAAAACCCATGATGCAAAGGGAATGTAGGAAACAAGGTAACAAGCAGTCTTATTTAAATTTCTTTTGTTTTCATGCAAGGTAAAGATGACTCTGCCCTAAAGAACATCCTACAAAACAGACAATGAGCCTTCTCTATATTTTGTGTTTATTAAAAGGTGGCCCTCTGAGAAAAATCAGAGTAAGTTTAAAGAACAGTTTTGCTTATGAACAATGCTGTAAATTATGCTAGTCACCCTGGCAATGCACATGTTACCAAACTCTAGTTAAGAAAAATCCCAGTGCGAAGCAACACAAACAAACCAGAAAAAACCCAACCATGTAAGTTTTATTAGCTAATGTTTTCCCCAAATCCATCTTCCCTCTCTAGGCTGTGAGTCCAGTTGCATTTTGTGAGAATAATAACGTCCTGTGGAAGACAGTTTGGCAATGGTAGTGTATTGAAAAGTATACGGGATTGAAACAAATGACCAGAGTGCCAGGCGAAATGTAAGAAGCAATCTGTTTGGCTTTAGCGAACTATTTACTTGCTCATATTTCAGTTTTCTAAGGGTCACAATAAATCTATCACTCAACAATGTAATGTGAAATCATTTGCTCTCTACCACAGGAAGAAATAGTATGTTTTATTCATTAAATCAAAATAAATATTTAGCGAATATGTCCCAAATCTTACCCTATGGTATCATAATCACCAGGAGGAAGTCCACATGTGTGTTTGCAATGTTCCCTTAGAGGTTCTGATACACTTAACTCGAGGTCTGGGCTTAACAGAGGTTTTGTTAAACAGATAACAACTAGGACATTGCTGTTCCACAGTTCAATAAGGGAGGGTATCATATGAACAAAACAAAATCAAATTGTGACAGGTATAACAATGGAAACTGTAAGAAGTAGTGTGGAATTATTGTGATATTCTGAAACAGCTCAAGAAATCAGCGCAGTGTAATAGTCTGATGTCACAGCAACAAACTCGAAAAAATATAGAAAATGAAATTTAAAGAAAATACAATGTTCAGAATTTATCATTTATAATGTAATACCTTAAATGCTGCTGATGAGTAAACGTGTGTGTGTGTGTGTGTGTGTGTGTGTGTGTGTGTGTGTGTGTGTGTGTAGAGAGAGAGAGGAAGGGAAAGAAAGAGAACAAGAACTGTGTGTGTGTGTGTGTGTGTGTGTGTGTGTAATATATTTTAATATCTTAGGAATCACTGAAAATGGCCTCTGAGCCCTAAGTGGGACATCTATATTAAACCCACCACACCAAGAGTCATTGAACATTTCAGAAAAAGAGGTGGAAAGAATACAAGAGTAACAGAGGGGGGAGCCGTGCTATAAAACAGACATGACATGCTTTTGCATACATCAATTTACAATAGCTTTGGTTACCAGCACTCAACCTAGAAGAGATCAAGCCAGACAAAGTCCTTGCACAATAGGCAGATAATCTCCAGGCCACACTCCTTACTGAGTAGCTATTGAGAATGGATAGTTATTGGGTGAAAATCGTTATTAGGAGAATCATTCTTTGTTGATAATGTGGCCATTGGTAGGTTTCCTATACTCCAGTAAGTGGCCCCCTATGAATGCACATGCCTGTGAGCATGCGTGCATGCACACGCATGTACACGCACACACACACGCGCGCGCGCGCACACACACACACACACACACAGTTTCATGCATCAACACACACAGTTGCATGCATCATGAAATTGGGAGAGAGTATATTAGCAGGGAGATGGTCTCTGAAATCCGGATAAACAGAACAGTATTATTTTACACAGTGACTGAGAAGAGCCATATCACATACAATAAATGAATGTAGATTTTTTTGCTATTACAGGATTTGATTCATGCAATACCACTGTTAAGAGGAGCATAACATAGAAGTCTCTAGAATTCCATTTCAAACTTTTAATGTCGAGAGCACAACAGACATCACTTAATAATGCTTACTAGCAAAGTTGCTACCACTGCCACAATTATCAACACAGACTGATTCAAGCTATTAACGGCTTAGTTTCACCAACTTGTTGGCAAACAGCTCATGATTTTATTATGACAACTTATCATTGAGAGATACCAAGCTTCTCCAAACTGAGAGGCTAATTGGAAGAAATTCAACTCCTACGAGCTAAACAGAGAGGAAAAGTGATGAGGCAGTACCCTGGAAGCCGACTCTCTTCCTAACAATAATGGGGTAGGAACAATGCACAGTGGTGAAGCACTTGGCTAGTGTGTGTAAGACCCTTAAATCCATTGCAGCGCTGCCAAAATGAGTGTCAAAAGCACATAGACTTTAAATGTTCCCTTTGCAAAAATGGCTAGGTTACAGGTAGACAGCCTAGATATGATAAATAAGCATGTTCCTGTGGGAAGAAGGGAAAGAAATTGACATATGATAATATTCTGATTCTTGAAATAAATCTGTTGCTCCCCACCCTTGGAGCATTTATAATGGCTGTCTGATTTGAATGCATCTAGGATCAATGAGAATGACACTCTGGAAACTCCACCTTCAGTTTTGTGCTCCCACAGGTCCCGGTGAGGTGCTTGCTTACATTTCTATGAGTTCCAGGAGGATGGTCCAGGGTCATACTATACACTCCCTGGCAAACATCATCTTTTCAGCCTTGAAAAGTCTGTACACACTTGGTATTTTCATTGATCCTAGCTCAAAGACAACCTTCTCTCTGAGTCTTCCCTGAGGCCCTACCAGTTTCTTTCTAAACACATTTTTTTTCTGTTTACAGAAAAACCCCTTCTTTGTACTCCTCTATAACGGAGAAAGATAGATTTAAGACCTATAATGAATGGCTTCTTTTCTATCCTCAGTACATAGGGCAAATAGCATCTTATCCACACGTTTTCATGATTAAAATTCATATGGCAATTAGGGGAGTGAGTGAACTCTGGAATCAGACTGCCCTACTTCCTTTAAACCTGGCCATGAAAGTTTCTGTGTATTAAGAGCTGCTAACCAAGTCCCTCGAATTCTCATTTTCCTACTTACAACAACCAGGGCATCAGCAAGGCTGGATCATAGAAGCGTGGTGCAAACTGAATGCAGTGATGTGTTTACAGCACTTAGCCCAGCACTATCATGGGGCGCAGGCCTGCCTGATTGTCATTCACAGCAGTGATGAGTGATCCTACTGATCCTAGCAAGGAGAGGGAGGGCATGATGCTGTTGGTGAAGACAACACAAGAACACACACTGCTTGCTACACTGGGACTGACTCAGTGTTCCCAACACAGACTGACAAACTCAGGACGCATTTTAAAGGCATCTGAACAGAATATTAACAAAGGCGCTTACTGAGCATCTGGCGTATATAGAAAATCCTAGGTGTGTGGGACACAGAATGTGAACTACGCAGACATGACCAATGACTAAAGGTCCTGATTAGAAATAAGGAAGATGAGCAGGTAGTGAACATATTAAGAAAGAATTAGAGAATCAGAAAACACAATAAAGGACCTCACATCACCAGGGACTCAAGATGAACAGGATAAAAGGTGAGGGCATTCAGGAGGGTGGTCAGACAGGGTCTCCACAACATAGATGAGATAAGGTTAAATTTGGGAAATGATACCTTTAAAATGGTTATGAATAAGTTTACCTTATTTGTCTTAAGTTTAGCAGTCTGTGTTCAGAGTACTGAGTCCACCACAACATGGCAACATTATGTGCTCTTGTGTTGTCTTTATCAACAACATCTAACCCTCCCTTCTAACCCTCCCTCTCCTTGCCAGAATCAGTAGTGTGTCTCTTAATAGTTGAATAAAGTTCTCCTGTACTTTAATAAATGTCAAGGCTAGTCTTCGCTTTAAAATTCCTTCAATTTTCTCATTGTTGTACTGGTAGACAAGGGTAGGCCACAAGATGGCTAGAGTTCTGTATCTATATGTGTAGAGGGGAAAGGTGGAGGAGAAACTGGATGAATACTAAAGCAGGAGGCTGAAAGTGGTCCAGCAAAATGCTTCACCATGGTCAAG
Source organism: Acomys minous (assembly GCF_964271855.1). NCBI lineage: Eukaryota > Metazoa > Chordata > Mammalia > Rodentia > Muridae > Acomys > Acomys minous. The sequence continues at coordinate 73,638,208 of NC_140487.1, forward strand.
AACAATCACCTTGACAAATGTGATCCAAGAAATGCTGACTGTCTTGGCTGTTTGCTTAGAGACTGAAACATAAGACTGTCTTCCCCTAAATTACTTGACTTGTAGTAGTAATTTTTTGGAAAGAGTAAGAGAAAATAAGGAAAACTGGGTTGCAGACGGAAGGGGGGGGTAACATAAAATAGAAATACAATAAAACATCACTAAGGAAATATAAGATTAGCGTAATTTCAGGGCATCTATGGAAGTATGTGATTGTTTCCCCAATAAATAAGATTTGCTGACTAAGTCCAAACAGAATCCCTTGGTCTCTTCTCCAGTAGTTAGAGTGAATATAAATATGAAAAATTTCACAGAGGAGGTAAGGAAGTAAACACTTCTTGTCAAAGAAAAGAGGGCTTAGGCCATAGACCACAAGCTGTGTCTGAATCATTGCACACGGCACATGAAAGCCATCTTTCTTGAGCACATCTTGCTTTGTAGCCCAGACTAGGCTTCAGTTTTCAATTTCTTCTGTCTTTGCCTCCCAAGTGCTGGGGTTACAGTGAGTGCCAAAATATCTGGTGACAGTTTTATTTTCCAAGAAAGACAAATTTACATCTTTGAAAATATTTAGGCCACGTTCTAGAGTCCAAGGCATCCACATTACTGACAGCAGAGACAACTAATACTGAGATAACAGGGTGCCCAGATTCTTCTGATCAGTCTCAAATGAAGAATATCTTTTTTTTTCTTTTTTTAAACTATCATTTCTTTTTTTACCTTTTATTTAAGTAATTAATCCAGATTACATCTCATTTTTTTTCCCCTCACTTGTATCTTCCATTCCCCTGTCCCTCTCTCTTTCATCCTAGTCCCCTCCCCTAGGTCTGTGACAGAAGGGGACTTTGTACCCCACTATAAGATCACAGTATATCAGGTGTCTTCCTGGTAGCCTCTGATTACTCTTCCTCTGAGTGTCACTAAGTCTCCCCACCAAGGGGAAGTGGTCAAATAAGGGGCACCAGAGTTCATGTCCAAGTCAGTCCCTTTTCTCCACACAGTTGTGGAGAATGTGCTGTCCATTGGCTAGATCTGGATAGGGGTGCTAGGTTTACTGCATGCATTGCCCTTGGTAGGTACAGTAGTTGGAGCTGACCTGCCTGGGTCCAGATCTTCCAGCCTTAATGGTCTTCTTGTAGGTTTCTATGACCCTCTGTATCCTTCTATTTCCCCATTCTTCCTTACCTCTCTCACCTACAGATCCAATAGGAAGTCCCAGCATCTATCGCAATCTCCGGCTAAGTGAAGACTTTCAGGGGACATCTCTGTTGGGCTAGTGTCCAATTATAAGTGACTATATACCATGTGTATCTGTTTGGGTCTGGGTTAACTCCCTCAGGAAGATCATTTCAGTTCCATCCATTTGCCTGCAAATTTCAGGATTTCTGATGTAAAGCCAAATCACAAACCTACTGAGACCTGAGGTAAAAAAAAAAATCTCTGAAGTACTGTATTTCTGCTGCCACCTTTGCTCAATGTGTATGCTCACTTTTATAGATTTTTATTGTTTAATTAGACATATGACTGACAAAAGGAAAATGCAGGTAGGCATGCGCAATGTATAAATTGCCATGAACATTGTATGCCGACACAGCGAGTTCCACTTCAACACATTCACATGAAGGGCAGCCATTCCACGGTTAGCCATGTTTTAAAACCTACTGTCTCCTTCCTGGCTCAGGTGATGCTGCTCCCTTTAAAATTACACAATGATGACCTCAGGACATTTCTATTTGCAACACAGGGTGTCTCAATCAAGGCTGAGCTCAATGTCATAAAAATAGTCGCTTCGCAGACCAACCATTTTAAGAGATCTCAATGTCAAAAACATAGTCCTCTAATCTTATGTTTAAAAACAAAAGTTGTGCACATTCCTGCATACACTTCTGCAATGGCATTTAAGGATTCAATGCAAATATTAAAGTTAAATAAACAGTTAATGAAGGAGTGCTCCCTTTCTCCACATCCTTGCCAGCATGTGCTGTCGCTTGAGTTTTTGATCTTAGTCACTCTGATGGGTGTAAGATGGAATCTCGGAGTTGTTTTGATTTGCATTTCTCTGATGACTAAGGATGTTGAGCATTTCCTTAAGTGTTTCTCGGCCATTTGATATTCCCCTGTTGAGAATTCTCTGTCTAATTCTGAGCCGCATTTCTTAATTGGGTTATTTGTTTTGGTCGTGTTTAATTTCTTGAGCTCTTTATATATTTTGGATATTAGACCTTTGTCAGATGTAGGGTTGGTGAAGATCTTTTCCCAGTCTGTAGGCTGTCGCTTTTTCTGCTGACAATGTCTTCTGCCTTACAGAAGCTTCTCACCCTAATGAAGTCCCACTTATTAATTGTTGACCTCAAGCCTGGAATGTTGGATTTCTATTCAGGAAGTTGTCTCCTGTGCCAATGAGTTCCAGGTTCTTCCCCATTTTTTCTTCTAACAGATTTAGTGTCTCTGGTTTTATGTTAAGGTCTTTAATTCACTTGGACTTGAATATAATACATGATGATAAATATGGATCTACTTGCATTTTTCTACATGTAGACACCCAGTTAGACCAGCACCATTTGTTGAAGATTCCAACCCTTTTTCATTGAATAGATTTGGATTCTTTGTCAAATATCAAGTGTCCATATGTGTGGTGAATTTATTTCTGGGTCTTCGATTCGATTCCATTGATCAACCATCCTATTGCTATGCCAGTATCATGCTGTTTAAGTTATGGTTGCTCTATAGTACAGCTTGGGATCAGATATGGAGATTCCTCCAGAGGATCTTTTATTGTACGGGATTGTTTTTGGCTATTCTGGGGTTTTTTGTTTTTCCACATGAACTCAGAACTAGCCAATGGACAGGACATTCTCCACAACTATGTGGAGAGCGAGGACTGACTCTGATATGAACTTCAGTCCCCCATATTTGGCCACTTCTCTTTGGTGGGGTGGGGGTCTGGTGGCACTCAGAGAAAGGATAAGCAGGCTACTAGGATGAGACTTGATAGGCTGTGACCATGTGGTTGGGGAGGAGGTCCCCGTCTAGCACAGACCTAGGGGAGGGAAACAGGGTGAAAGAGGGAGAGAGGGAGGAATGGGAGGATACAAGTGAGGGATAACAACTGAGATGTAGTCTGAATAAATCAATTAAATAAAAAGCAATTAATGAACAGAATTATTTCCTAACACTACCAAGCAACAAACAGCTTTAATCAAGCTAAAATAATGACCAACTGCTCAAATTATGCTTTAAGAAAGAATATTTTGAGAGACAGATTCAGTTATGAAGGGATAACTATTTCCTGAAGTTGCCTAACAATGACGTTAAAAGGCAACAGAAGGACAGGCAGTAACATAAAAATTTAGAAATTAGGTAAATAAGCACATGAGTGCAAGTCAATCCTCATACCTAGTACTATTCCAGAGAATTCTAAGGACCCAGTCATGTGTCAGTAGGACATAGCAGAAGAAAGGGAAGTGACACTTTGCTAACTAGACATACTAGGCCCAGGAGATCCAATGGCTACATCATAAGAATACTTATGAAAGTGTTCAACTGTAAGACTGTGTTCCAACAGCACAGCTCCATCCCAGCCAGCTGCTGCCAGCTGAGTAAGAGGAGGCACCAATGTCAGTCAAACCAAATGGCCACCAAGGTCTTATTTATACTCTTAAAAAGCTGGAAATGAAATGAAGTGCTTGTTTTTTAAAGGCAACAATCAAAAGATCATGGCATAAGGAAAAGCTAAAAAATATCATGATAAGCATGTTGAATTTTAACAGGAAACAATTACTTGAGAGAGGGGTGAAGGACATGTCACCAGGAGGAAGAGGACAGCACACATGAAAGCTACTGAGGTTGTGGATGGAGCATGAGCATGCTGCTGCTCGCTCTGCTGTCTCTTTTGGCTGGCGTTGACACTCACCACTATTGTTTTGTTTCTCTGCATTTTTATTATGTCACAGACATAATAAGCACACAGCACTTTATAGAATCTGAATACATTTTTAAGCTTTGAAAAGATCCAAGAAGAGACTGAATGAAAGCCTCAACAAAAAGATTTCAAAACCCAGGTAAGTCTCCAAAACTCCTTTTACATACAGACAAATTTCCATTGGAGATCAGAATACGTAGCAATTCACAACCACTCTGTTTCATATTTACAAACAGCAGTTCCTTCATTCCTTACCTTCCTTTACCAAATCTCCACTCCCTCACCGTGGCTCCCTTTCTATTTCACTTACTGGTTAACAGTAAGGTTAACTTGGTATGATTTTAAAATCACCTAGGAGACAAGCATCTATGCATATCTATGAGGGAGTTTCTAGATTACTCAATTGAGAAAGGAAGACCTGCCCTAAATGTGGGGGTACCAACTGAACTGAATAAAAAGGACAAATCAAGGTGAGCATCAGCACTCATGTCTCTCTGCTTCCTGACTGGGGACATAAGTGACCATCTGACTGATGCTAACGCCCCTGGGTCTGTGACTTCTCTGTCATAATGCAGTGTACCCTTAAGCTATGTGCCAAAATAAATGGCTCCTTCCTTTCATTGCTTTTGTCAAAGCAAAAATAAAAATCAACTAGTATAACTTACAAGGACTTCATTTCTTTTTGACAAATCCAAATTGTTTCCCTGTATTTGACAAATAAAAAATAACCCTTTGCCAGAATGTAGCAGAATATTTATTGCTATATTCCAGCAATGAAAAGATTTTAAGACTATAAATATTTTTAATAGTATCACACATGATATAAAGGCTGAGATCCATTTTCTTTATTATTGAGCAACATATCACATTCATAACAACCCTTACACTTCAGTTTTTAGGTTCAATACAAAGCTATGGGATGTAGCACAGTGGCAGAATGCTGGCCTAGAGTTCAGCAGGCTCTAGGTTGGGTACCCTCCATGACAAATACAGCCCCTGCCTATCGCAACAACAAAAGCAAAGTTTGTATCTTACTCCATACCCTGCCCTCTCAGCTTCCGTGCGCTCCCATCTGCCCTCATTAAAAAATTTCCACCCAAAAAGGTTTGCTTTCACAACTGACTTTTTCTGTTTCCTGTGTATGAAACTACTTACCTAACCCGAGTGAGCAGGACCAACTGAATCTCTCCACTCCAAATCTTCTAGAGTTCATGGGCATCCCACCCAGAGAGTACTGGTTCATGCAACCTGACGATCCTGCTATTTCTCTGCCGGCTACTTTGGTATGCAAAGGTAATTGGTCCCAGGATCCTCTGCACATTCCAAAGTCTGTGGAAGCTCAAGTTCCACCTTAAAAATGATATGATGTATGCATATAAACTGTGCACATCCTTTTCATATTTTAAATAATCATTAGATTACTTGTAATAGTTAAACTAATGTAAATGGTGGCTACAGGAATAATTTAAGGACTAATGGCACAAAAAGCCCTGCACATAACTAGCACAGATACACGTTTGTGAATATTTGCACACTGAAGTTGGCTGAACCCATGGATCCAGAACCTACAGGTGGAAAGTGTCAACTGTATTCACCCATATAAACACAGTTTACCCATGTCAACTATGATGTTAGATGTGTGAATCATTAAAGCATACATACAGAAACACACCTCATACCTCAAAATTTCAAACTCTGTACAAATGCCATCATGTTATACTTACTACAAATATTATATTTAGAAGACTGACCCACACTGATAACCATAGCTTCTAGTCAATCATTTTTATTGCTGGATACTAAGCATAACCTCTTATTACAGCAAGCCACAGTATATTGATAAATCCTTCTGTTGATAACAGTTAAGGATGTTTCCACTGTTTAGCTATACTAGCTCAGGAAGCGTGGTGCTTTACTAGTGCTTTTCTTTCTGCTTTCAATATATGTATTATCTTTGACCTGGCCATTGTATAGCTGTATATGGGTGCTTTAAAGCACGTTTTTATTCTCCATTCCCTAGTTGGAATCCATTATGCTTCCTGGATCTAAAACTTTATGTCATTCAATTCTTGACATTTCTTAACTTCTATTTCTTTAAGTGCTGTTTTCCCTCCATTATTTCCTCATCTTTCTTCTTAAGTCCTTTTGTATGTATGCCAGAACTTGTCATCCAATATGCTCCATTTACTTCCTGCTGCATAAAACATCACCCAAAAATTGCTTGATACAAAATAACAATCATTCTGTGCTAAGAATTCAGGCATAATGGCTGGAGAGATGGCTTAGCAGTTAAGAACACTTCTGTTCTTGCAGAGGACCATAGTTCTTAGCACCCTTACTAGGCAGCTCACAAATGCAAGAGATACTACATCTTCTAGTGCCATGGTGGGCACACCCATACAAACACACGTACACACATAAACACACAAACTTATATAATAATAATAATTATTATTTATATTATATATCAATATTTATATATTAATATTTATATAACATTATATATTATCATTATCCAGGGGTAGACATTCTGCTCCATTGTGAATGTAATGTCAGCTAATGAATATTCAAATTACCATCACACATATTCAAATAACCAAGACAACCAAATAACCAAAGCTGGACTGTGCGTGTGCTTGGGGATTTCGCAAAGCATTGTGGCCTCAGAAGAGCCAAATTTCTTTCCTAATAAATGTAGGAATCCAAAAGCTAATATTCCAGCAAAACAAACTGAAGCTATATAGTCTTTAATAACAACAGCTTGGAAGTCACGTATATACAGTACAAGGCTGTTGAGATTTTAAAGCATGAACTTTAAAACACTTTAAAAGGACTTGGGGTCTTTTCTGCTGGATGTTTGTTTTGTATTTTCTGTTTTTTTCATGGTGGAGATTCAACCTTCCTCATAATAAACATAGGCCCTGCTACTGAAATTTTACCCTGCAGCAAAGGAATTCTACATTTTAAATTTCTTTTACATTTTCTAAATCTTTTATATTCACAAACTGCATCTGAAGTATTTCCTTCAAAAATTTGCAGTATTTGATCTTATGTGTTCAATTTGTTATTTAATCTATAAGTTATTTCTAAATAAAAAATAAACCTCATTTTTCCTTCTGGAAGCCTGTTCAATTTCTTTTCACTCTTGTCCGGGCTTTTGTGACAACAATCTTTCTTTTTTCAAGGCTTCACTGAAAATTTGTTTTGTAATTGTTAAAATACATTCATTTTATGCTCTTCAATGAGTAATTTTTCTCCTAAAATTGCCAAAAATAAATAAAAATGTTTCTGTTTTCTTCTGTCTCCAGCAATGTTATTAATTACTTGTATACTTTTATAGTTTATAAATTAATGTCTTAGAATATTTAATCCATAGGAAAAGCCAATGCCTAGACTGAAGGGGTGCACCACAATATTAACTGGTTTTCTCAGAACAAATTTCACTGTCATGTACCCCCTCCCCGCCCCCTCCCCGCCCCCTCTGGCCCCCCCTTCATTTCTTAAAGAAGTGGAAAGAGAATCTTTTTTTTTCTTTTGTAGCCTCTCATGGAAAGTAATTTTTCTGCTGTATGTAAGCCTAAGCCCTGCCTCACAGGGGCCGCAGCGCTGCCTCCACTAGTCTGCTGCTGCTGAAGCTCAAAGCACAGGTTACTGAGACTGAATAAAGCCCCAAGGCAACTGCTGGGTCAGTGTCTGCTGACTGCACTGGTTTGTAGTGTTTTCTGTTTTCATCCTTGGGAGACTTCTCACTCTCTAACAAGGTCAGCAATACATTTAAAAGGAAGTTTATTGTGTTTTATACAGTGTCCCACCTGCTTTGTATCACAAACCTTTCTAGACATTTTTATCTCTCAACTTTATGGGAAAACAAAGGTTTTTTTATTTTATTTTAATTTTTATGCGACTCTTCCATTTTCTCTTCATGTTCTTGGTCCCAGAATCCACAAATTTGACATATTATTATTATAGGAAAAATTTTACATTAGCAAACTAAGCAACAAAAATTGAAGGGATGTGACCAGATAGGCTGCCTGTCGCCCTTCCCCACTTGGTTACATGGACCCAAGGCACAGGAGTGTCTTTAGTACAGCAATGCAACATAACCCCAGTTGCAGCGTCGCCTCCCCACTGCCGGAGCCTCCTGTGGATCCCACATACCTCAACCCCTCCCCTTCCCGTTCTGCCTCCTTGCTGTGTCCCAGGCCCCAACTCAAGTGGACAACGACAGGCCAAGGATCAACCACATGCATGGTTGCCAGAAGATCAGGTAGGCTGCCCATGGACCCCAGAGGCCCAGGGGCAGCGCCCACCCCATGCCTCCTGCAGACCCCTCAGATCACCTCCTCTTGGCTTGCCCTACCCCTAGCCTCCAACAGCAGTAAGCATTCCCCGTAAACACACCAGCCAAGAAGGCCAGTAAAACAGGTGACACTCAGCGAACATACTCTGAAAATCCAGAAAGGAAATAAAAACCAAGGAACAAAACTCCCATTCAACCAAGACAAACCCTAGATCTATAATCTATAATCACCGCAAAACCCAGATGCCTAGATGCCGGCATAAGAACACAATCAATAGCATCGAGTACTCAGTTATCCTACTGCAGCAGGTCCTGAGAGTCCAACATAGCTGAAGCACAAGAAAAAGACCTTTAAACCAACCATATGAAAATGACAGAGGTCCATAAAGAGAAAATAAATAAATCCCTTATAGAAAGCAAAGCAAATATAATCAACATGACAGATTGTTGGATATTGGTAACTGAGGTGTGCTGTGGTTTATGGAACAGTGGGTCACAACATTAATCATCTTTTAAAAATTATTTGTTAGCTAAGCGGGTGGTAAAAATAAAAATTTAATTTGCTTTAAAGATGAAAGTATATTTACAAAGGCAATTGTTTATATATACATCTTAAGTTTTTTTGGTGTGTGTGTGTGTTATCATTTGTTTATTTGCTTGTTTGTTTATTGGGTGCGGAGGTGCATACCTGTGGCAAATATATAGAAGTCAGAGGGAAAAAAAAAAAAAGAAAGAAAAGAAAAAGAAAAAAGAAAGGAAAGCAAAACAAAACAACAACTATAAAAAAACAGCTGAAGAAAACAAAACTATTCAAGACTTGAAAATAAAATAGAAACAATAAATTACAAAATGAGGAAATCCTCATTTTGAAAAAGGTTAGGAATGCAAACAGGGCAAACATGAACTACAGAAGTAAGTGTTGCCAACAGAATCCTAGAGATAAAAGAGAGTATCTCAGGCATTGAATATACAAGAGAAGTAATGGATACATTAGTCAAAGAAAATGTTAAGTCTAAAAGACATGAAACATCCAGGAAATCTGGGATTCCACGAAAAGACAAAACCAAAGAATAGTAGGAATAAAGGAAGAATAATAATACCACCTCAAAGGCCTAGAAAGTATTTTCAACAAAATCATAGAGAATAATTTCCTAGCCTACAGAAGGACATGCCTATAAAGGTATAAAAAACTGATAGAACACCAAATACACAGGACCACTAATAATCATCAAAACACTAAACATACAGAACAAAGAATATTAAAAGCTGCAAGAGAAAAAGGCCAAGTAACATATAAAATCAGATCTATTAGAATTATAATCCACTTTTCTTTTTTTTAATTTATTTATTATTATGTATACAGTGCTCTGTCTGCATGCATATCTGCAGGCCAGAAGAGGGCATCAGATCACACCCATGTGGTTGCTGGGATTTGAACTCAGGACCTCTGAAAGAGCAATCAGTGAGCTTAAGGTCTGAGTCATCTTTGCAGCCCCATAATCCACTTTTCAGTGAAGACTCTAAAAGCCAGAAGGGCTTGGATAGATGTGCACAAATTCTAAGAAACCACAGATGCCAGCCCAGTTTACTATAAAAAACAGAAAAACTTTTAATCACCGTAAATGGAGAAAATAAGATATTCCATAGTATAATCAAATTGCTTCATATCATAGCAACTTATAAAAACTTGATGAATAAGGTTTTTTAGTACTGTAAATACTATTTCAATCATGAAGGATAGATATTGTATATTTCATTTGTAAAACAGGCATGGTTTAGCAGTCAGAGACACCTGGAGTATGACCAGTAACCTCAGAGGTGTCCTCAGCAACCTTGTTAGCGTGGTACAACTAACTGGATAACACCACATGTTATTCTGGCAGCACAATGCATCCTTAGGTAGTAAATGGCATTTTGCGGCTTTCTAACCTATGCAGGATAAACTGCTAACCATATATAACTAATGTGTGAACACTGTGCCTTTTACACAATCTGCTAGCCCTTTTTAAATGAAATTTTCTATTTTCTAGGAATTTTGTTTCTATATAATCTTGTGTATTTAAAAGTAATGAGAAACATTTCCCAACTTTTCATATTTTATATATTATCATATATATAACATAATTTATGGCAATGACAATTTCAATAGCATCGTCAACACTTCTTTTCTTGCACTTTTTGAGTGTTTCAATATTAGAGAGAAGAGATCATGTTACTTGGAGACTATCAGGTATACCAGAGTAGGGCTTTTAAATGTAAATTTTGCTGAAATCATTTTCATAAAATTTAAACTTAAAAATGACACATGATCACAACATATTTTCATCATTCAAAAGCTACAGATATTAGCTTTAATAGCTAAGATAATTAAATTGTAAGCCATTCATTCTATACCCAGACTCTTGAAGTTATGTTATATAGATATACGTACACATACACACATCCACATACACACATCACATTACATTGCACTGGGGCCTCAAGATATGACCTAACCCTGCATATGAAATCAGTAAACAGTGAGTTAAATTAACAAGTCCAATGTAGAATAAGCCACAAATGTGATATTGATCAGTTCTGCCTCAAGCACAGCAATCAAGGATTTCTCTCTTTGAAAGCAAGCTTGCTGACCTGGAAGAATGAGAAACAACAGTCATAGTGATTTTACTCCCTCTAATCTGTCTGATAACACTAACAGAATGTGTCAGCTGGAATGAGCCATGTAATGTAAGTGCGCAGGGAAGGATGGAGAAGCCAGGGCCCACAAAGAAAGGCAGGAGCAATGACAAGCAAGGAGAGATGACACTCAAAAGACTCAGTGCTCACAACACTCAGATGGGAAATGAGGTCTTTTAATGAAGCCCCAGAATACACACCAACTGCTTAAAGAAAACCACTGCATGATGTTCTGCACAAGACAGGAAGTTCATGTATCCTTCTGCCACGTTGGTATGAGTTCCTTTCCCTCCACAGTCTGAAAATTAACAATGCTCTGGGACGCTGGTGGGAACCTGGAACCCTACGTGGTTGTAACAAGGTCTTAATAACTACTGACAACTGATATGTACCTCTCCAGAAGTGACTTTCTGTATATGTAGGAGGTATATGCTTTAGGAAAGTGCTCAGTGTATGTCCTTCTCATATAATATACCACAAACCATCTGAGTGTACTATGGTTAGGAACTTGGCAAAGACAGTATTCGCAATTAAGGTAAAATGGTTGGCTTCTATACTGTAAGAATTAATGCTTTCTACCCCAACTCAGAGCCTGAGAGGCTACAAAGATCCAATAAATTAATATATATATATATATATATATATATATATATATATATATATACTATTCTCAGGAAGTACTCAAAATACATCAGTCCCCAACCATTACACGGTTCCATATTGTGGACAATTTCATATATGCTACTAGCATTTGTCTGTATCACATTAAACATATTTAATTGATTTTCTTACTTCTATATTACTATTTGTCAAATTTATATATTTATTTATTTTAATAATCTCCTGTTTCAACCATTTTGATATGATATCCTCAGGGTGAATGGAAACATGTTTTGAAAGAGTATCAAATTAAAGGTAATATATAATACATCTGTCAGAAGGAAAAAAAATCTCTAAAATAGTGATAAAGTAAACGAAAAGTATTCAGATTATTCAGACTCTGTGTGTGTTTGTGCGCATGATGGTGAGACTCAAACTCAAGGCCTTTGGCATAGTAGTGCACATTCTTTACTGCTCAGGTACAGCCCCATTTAGATTTGTGATGATACAGATAACATAATGCTCACAATTATATAAAATTGAATCTAATACACAACATGCTATTTCTTTTGAAGGTTACTGTAATATACCTGTATGACAGAGAGCATTCTTTTTTAAAAAGTTCATTTGGCATGATGGCAAACTTAGTAATATTGTGCAGAAATCCTTGTAGATGCTTCCTTCACTCAATCATAATACGATTACCAGGGCTCAAGTTAACACAGGCATATCATTGTTAACTACATTTCTACTACAGTTGCACTGCTGTTTTCTTTCTGTTGCAGGACACTGTGCTTGGTGCCACATTGAACTCAGATGTCACATCTCCTTAGTCTCCTCCAGTATAGTTCTACTCCAAAGCCCTTCACCTTCCATGGTTAAGGAGTTTTTGAAGAGTATGACTGAACTACTTGGTTTATCTTATGTTTCTCCAGGCTAAGTTGTTATGAAATCTTGGAAAGACTCTCACACGTGTGAACTGCTCTCATCTTCTTCACATGAGAGTATCGATGGATGGCACAGACAGACGTTACTTCTGGGGGCATGGACTCTGAGCACTTGCAAAGTGGTGTCCCTTGTGCTTCTTTGTAATAAATCCTACAGAGACCGCTCAATTATATTTTCTATGTGCGGCTGCTTTGCCTGCAGGTATGACTGTGGACCACCTGCATGCAGTACCTGCAGACACCAGAAGAGGGTGGTAAATACCCTGGACCTGGAGTCACAGGTGGTTGTGACCCACCATGAACTGAAACTCCTATGAGCTACTTACACTCCTGGTGGGAATAACCCCTTTGAAGCTAGGAGGAGTGGCACACGCCTTTAATCCCAGCACTAAGGTGACAGAGGAAGGCGGATCGCTGTGAGTTGGAGGTCAGCCTGGTCTACAAATTGAGTCCAGGACAGCCAAGGCTACACAGAGAAACCCTGTCTCAATAAGCAAGCAAACAAGCAATTGGCCTTTCCTTCCCAGTGCATGTGTGAGAAGTGAGTCACTAGGCTAAGGAAGAGAAGATAGTTCTCATCTGTCACGAGGCTGGAGGCTGAGGCCTTGATAACAAAAGATTTTTAACAAATGAAACATAAACAAATTAGGTTTTAGGTGGCATGGGAACCATCAGAAGGGAGAACACAGGAATAGCACAACCTGTCTGTTTCTGCTCTTTGATGGAGAAAAGGCTAGGTGCAGGGAGCACCTACTGTACAAAGCTGTGTGACCTCAGAGTCAACCTGGGTGGGGAGACAGGGCAAGGCCTGTTTGCTCCAGTGCTTCTGTGGCTGCATCCTGGGGAATAAAGGCACTGATGGTGCACGCCTTTAATCCCAGCACTCAGGAGGCAGAGGCAGGCGGATTTTCATGAGTTGGAGGCCAGGAACTTACTATAAGGCAAGTTCCAGGACAGGCAAGGCCACATAGAAAAATCCTGTCTTGAAAAACAAAAACAAAAACAAAAAACAAAGCAAAGAAAAAGTCCCTTTCTTTTAAGTGCTGACAGGGCACACCTCACATCATAGTTTGGTGTGCTATTTCATGAGAAGGTCAGAAAATTTGAGGGTTTATAAGCTGCTTCAGTGGAGGAGAGGTATAGAAAAAACCTTCCTGATTCTGCAAGCCTAAGATACCATACTGGGCTGAAGATCTGGAATGCCATCAGTGTCCAACCCTACTCTAGAGCAGGGGACTAAGTTTTGTTTCCTAGGGGAAGAAGTCATAGCAAAAACACTTGTGCTAAAACCCATCTTAGTAATAGGTACTTTTACAGAGATACTTCAAGCCTTAACAAGTGTCCTGGCAAATCTTATGTCATTGTGACAAAGGGTAGAGTTATCTGAAATGAGGGAACCTCAGTTGAGAAAGGGCCTCCATAAGAACTTCCTGTAAGGCATTATGGGGGGTGGGCCCTCTGGGCTGGTGGTCCTGGATTCTATAAAGCAGGCTGAGTAAGTAATGGAGAAGAAGCCAGTAAGCAGCACTGCTCCACCGTCTGCATCAGCTCCCGCCTCCAGTGCCAGCCCCGCTTGACTTCCTGCCTTCCATGCTTTTGTTACATGGAACCTTGAGGGAAGCCAAGCTGTTTCTCCACAGCCTTCTTTGCTCATGATGTTTTATCCCTGCAACAGAAACTCTAACTATGACAAGTTTTATTTTGCTTCTCCAACTTAGGTTTAATTTAAAACTATTAATTATATAACATTTCTTTTGATCATCACATTACTTCAGTTGTTTTTGTTTGTTTGCTTGCTTTTTCTTGTTTTGGGAGATTTCACTGAAGGCACAGCTACAGACCAAATGCAGACCCCAGAGACTATGGAAGGGCTAGGCTAGAAGACAGTGAAGTGTTTGCTGAAGGCATTCCCGTTTCAAATCAAAGGTACTGCTGATGTGTCTTAGACTAGGCCCTTGGCTCTCCTCCTATGAAATCTATGGATGCTGGGTGCTCTAATCAGTACTGCAAAGATGCTGAACACTGCATGAGCAATGAGCCTCAAGCGTGCCGTCTCAACGAAGCGAGCCATACTTCAACCAATGGTAAACTTTTACTACTGTACTTCTCAGACCATAAGACATACTTTACTCCCAAAAGGTGTGTGAGGTGTGTGTGTGTGTGTGTGTGTGTGTGTGTGTGTGTGTGTGTGAGAGAGAGAGAGAGAGAGAGAGAGAGAGAGAGAGAGAGAGAGACAGAGAGAGAGAATTAGGGTGCGTCTTTTGGTCAGGTGTATCTTATAGTCTGAAAAATACAGTACCTATCTTTAGTCCTTCATATTTAAAATTTCAGAACATTTGGTATTTCAGGCACATAAGAAAACTTAACATGGATTTTTAAAAAACCACATGAATGTTCCAGTGTTATGGACTAAATGTTTGTGAGTGCAAGTGGTTTACTTACAACACCATCTAATTCTACATATACTGGAAATGCTATAATTTATTTAGCTTCCTCACTTTTTTCCAAAGGCTGTTCTGGCATTTCTGGGGTCTAGAGAATTTCCTATTCAATCGGCTATCCAGTATCTAGAACTAGAGGTATACAGCACTGAGCGTGGCTCTATTATTTCTTGCCTTGTAAGGTTGCTTGTAACTTATAAAATGGTAATGTATAAAGCCAATGTTAAATTCTGATTCTGCATGTATTATTAACACAAATGCATGCTGATTTGACTGAACTGTTGATCAAGTAGAAAAGGAAGAGAGACAGCCTATTAGACACTGCTGAATAAGTGGTAGCAAAACAAAAGGTAATAAAAAGCAAGGCTGCCTTTATACAACCAACTAACTTGGATTCTTATAAGAAATATAAGTCTATGTGCATGGTCAGGAACTCAGTTATTAACTTTTTTTTTTTTACTCCATGGTTGTATCATTTGGCAATACTTATATAAGGAAAATGGTGACTCAGAAAAGCAAGATTACTCAAGTTTAATCAATCAGTTAATAAATATTGCTACAATTCAGAAAGTCAACTGAGGTAACTACATCTAGCAGATCGCATTGCTTTCCATTTTAAAACTGTATCAATCCTTCACAATCCTCTACAGACACAGAAGACTCATCTCACAATACGAATGTAACACGAGGCCCAAGAAATGTGTATACTTGATGTTTTTTTTTTTGTAACTGCAAATATGGAATTATTAGGCAAGTAAATATCTGTTTTTTCATAAATACAAACCTTTCTCACCATAGCCACAGAAAGAACATTTACTTTTAAATTAAAACAAATTCATTCCCCCTGAAGCAAGTTTCCATCACTGAAAAAGGAATCTCGGTCCTTCATCGGCTCTATTTGCATGAGAAACACGACAGAAGAGACTTAAGGCTTCTCCACCACCTAATTTCTCTAAGCTACAACCATTGATTCTTTGTAAGTTTATTTATTCAAAACAACAGCACAAACAATTCTTTTTTCTTGGGTCAGCAACTTACTGAATTAACATCAATCATCAAAGGAGACAGGGCTGAAAGGAAGATGGAAGCCCATTTTCTCAGATATTGATTTTTTTTTTTAAAAGCCAAAACACACAGGCATAAGCAAGAGGCTATTTACCATCAAAAAGGTTCAACTTGAAAGTCACAGCCAAACGTGAGCACACACAGTACTGCCTGGGCTCCCTGAAATCTAAAATAAAGACTATGTTTTGTTTTGTTTTTTTAATTTTTAAAAATTGTATGGAGGAATTTTATTTCCATAAAACACCCACCTAAATATCTAAAGACAAGGAAAGCAGTGGTTCAGAGGGAAACTGAAGGGGATCAATGTTGGTGTTTATTACAATGATTTCCTAATGGCTCTCTCCACTCTCTTTACTTCCTTTGATGTATTTAAAGTGGGGAAAGTTCATCAAAGGCATCTGTGATCAGGGGCTTAAGTGTATTTAAATAGCTACCTTTGGCGTGTCGAACTGTGATTTGCTCCTTCGGCCCTGGCAAAATCATTCTTTGAGAACTCTGATTTGCTTCTTACTAGGAATTCAGCAGGAATCATTTTTCTTACAAGGAGGATGGTGAGTTCTTGCAGGAAGGTGAAGTCCACAGAGTAACTATTCCTGGGGCCGCTCTGAGAGCTCAAAGAGCAATGGGCTCATGTCCATTTGCAATCTTTGTGCTGGGGAACCATTTCCTCCCTAGAGATTGATGTAAGGTGAGGAAGGCACAGACCAAACACAGAAAGTACTGCTGCCACAGCCTTTGTTTTAGGTGTTAAAAAAAATTAACCATATTGTAAATTCACACTAGGAAAAATATGAGCAGAGAGAGAAGAAAGACCAATACAATACAATACGATATGATACATGCACACATGCGTGAGTTGGCTGGCAGAGAAGACCTGTGCCACCCCTATTTTCTCTCATTTTAGACAAAATTTATTTCAGTTCAGAATTTGATATCAAAAGCATCAATCACTGTCTTGTGTAGGATGACACAGGCACATCTATATCTTCTCCAGAGGTAAAACAAAGACTTTTAGCCTCAGATTAAAATTCATGGAGATTTTGTTATAGAATAAAATGTACACCTTGGAAGGGAGAAAGTTTACAAATTAATCAAATAAAATTAATAAAAAGCTTAGAGCACTTACAATCAATCTAAATAAGAAAAAACGTGCTGTTTAACACAAAGTTTACACAGTTTACATCCAGTATGAATTTCATTCATACTCACTCTTCATGCTTTGGTCAGTCAAAATTAAAAGCTACCTCTGTTCTTCTACAGCATCACCTACTTGTAGCGTTGAGGGGTTTTGCTGTCACTTTTGTCTTACTGCTTGGCACAGGCTGTGTAACCGAGGCTGTCCTCACATGACAGCAGTCCCCTTGACTCACCCTCCAATGTGCTGGGACTGCAAGCATGCACCTCCATGCCCAGTTTTATTCAAGTATCTTTCCACTTCCTAATGCTGCACAGTGAACAAAAGAAAAATCTAGGTACAAAAGCTCTGCCTCATACAATGCCCGCCAGGGCCAATTGATTATAAAGAGTTATAGTTAATATCACATCTCTACCATCCTATGTGAAAAAAGTGAGGTTTAAGTGAAGCTAAAAATACTCTTCAGGCCAGGATAGGAAGTGGATGTAACACCCAGGCTCTGCTCTGCAGCTCTGCAGTGGGAGCCACACTGAGCAAACCTTCTCAAGGTCACCTGAGCACTAAAAGCAAACAGAGGGAGAAAGAAACTGGCCAGCCCCAGTTTGGAAAGGAAAACTTAAACACTGTAGTATCTAGACAAATTCTTTGGGGAAAAATTAAAATGCGTGGTGGTAATAAAGATGGGAAAAAGGAATCAAAAAGCTTTATAAAATTCTGAAACTCAAACTGTTTAACAATTTTCAAGAGGGCTTATTTACTTTCAGCATGGCAGTGCCTTCTCTTAGAGCAACGTCTAGTTGAGAAGGGTGGAGGGAAGAGGCAGAGCAGAGACCGTCAGAAAAGGCAAGGCCCCCAATTACCCTGGTGTTTGGTAAAACTGAAGTTCTCGTTGTGTGAAGACAAAGAATTTTCCCCTAGAACATTTTCACTGATGTAAGATCCCCTTCTCCCACCTGATCATGGTGGACTTACTCCTCCCTTCATATTGTTAGTGCTCCCACGACCTCAAAACTAGCAGTAAATGAACCAGGCAAGAAGAGAGGTAGGAGCTATCAAGGCCTAGATTGGTGATGTAAGGTAGACATTTCATAATGAAACAACACACACACAAACAGAGACAGAGAGAGACAGAGACAGAAAGAGAGAGACAGAGAGACAGAGAGAGAATAAAACCAGGTGTGAATAAATTCATGATCTCTAATGAAATTAAATAATTTCAAAATAAATGTAACCTTCAGAATTTAGTTACTCTAATAACAGGGTCAGCATGAGAAAAACAGTTGGGAGTAAATTGCATTAAATTATTTCCTTGTGAGTGAACACACAGGGTAATAAGCTGTGAAGAGGGTAATTCCATACTTACATGGTGTTTTGCAAGCAAAGTAGGAAATTGAGAATTACTGAACCCTGCTTAAGTTCTTCTCCAAATGAGTGTTTCAATTAGTTAACTAAGATTTCTCCATGTTTTAGAACTGGAATTAGTATGTGGAATATGGCAGTCAGTCCATGAAGCAGCAACAAATCCAACAAATGCCTTACACATGAGACTGAGTGGAACAAAAGAAGGCTACTTGTGTTGCCAGTGTATAACTCTTTTATATATACACCTAACAGCTTTACTAAGATATACTTTATATATCATAAAGTTCTAAGTGTTTTTATAGCTTGCTATTGACTTCAACAAATACAGGTGAGAAACTGAGAAACAATAAAAAAAACAAGAAAAGTTAAACATAAAAAATTTAAATTAGTGTATATTGCTGATCATATTATAAATAAAGCAATAAATATGAAATTATTATAAATGTTATATAAATATCCCAATTAGTTAGGTGATACTAAGCCAGTATGTGATCTCAAATATACCTACATCCCAAAGAAAGAAACTGAAAATACACCAAAAGAGTCCATCACATCACAGATACTAGAAAACAGGATTTAAGAGCACTTGCTGGTTTGGATAGCGTTGAAAACAATAGAAATGACCTTTTACTACACTGTAACTTTGAAAATGCTTAGCAAAATGTGTGCCATGGGTAGGAACTTAAGCAATATCTGTACATGCAGGCATGGTATTGCACACCTTTAATCCCAGCACTCAGGAGGGAGACGGGCAGATCTCTGTGAGTTCAAAGCCAGTCTGGTCTACAAAGTGAGTCCAGGACAGTCAGGCTACACAGAGAAACAATGTCTCAAGGGAGGGTGGATAAGGATGCTCCCCTTTTCTGGGGAATAGGGGAGGGGAGAGAGGATGGGATTGGGAGGAGAAAAGGGAGGGGCTACAACCATGATATAAAGTGAAAATTAATTAATTAATTCAAAATGTTTAACTACAAAAAAAGGAGAAATATCTGTACAATGAAAGAATGCATTGGAAGCTGAAATATATGATGATGAAAAATCCACATGAGCTGTGAGGCTATGGGATTTTTGGGAGTGGATAACTTGGATAACAATCTTGTTCTCTTTTTGGTGTATGCATAAAATGCCATACGAGAATTTCTATTACAGGTTCTTTGTGGAGAGGTCAGTTTGGCCTTGATAAAGATGAAAGTGTCTAAGTATGAAATCATGGGAGGAGATCAAGTACAGAAAATCTGCCGGACATAGCACTTTGACCCAAGGGGTCTAGTGGAAGTATTCCTGAAAGGCAAAGACCTGAAATGTGTCCCTTGTTCTTAAGAACTGCAATTCATTCTTAACCATAATGAAGATATTACAAAAATATTCTAGCTTTTCAAACTTAAAAATATGAGGCAAAAATTATGAATTGGTTTTATTTCATTCATAATAAACCAGGAGTCTCAATAATATAGAATAATAGACTAAGGCCAAGACAGACATCAGTCTAAATGACAATTCTCAATACATGTAGAAAGGATTGCTCAGCTTTTGAGATGCTTCAACTTTCTACTGACACACATGCACACATGCACACATGCACACACACATACAGATACACACATACACCACAGACACAGAGGCACACAGAGTGCCACTTAGTACCTAGGAAATTTCCTGTACACAATGACTAGTCAATAAATACTTTTTTGAACAGGCAACTGAAACTCTTGTGGATGCAGTGGTTCTTATTCCTATACTCTAAGCACCTAAAAGGCAGGAAAAGAGATGTGTGTATATGGGCAGTCTAGGCTGCACAGTGAGACCCCGCCATAAAAACTACCACCACCACCACCACCACCACCACCACCACCACCACCACCACTACCACCATCACCACCACCACCATCACCACCACTACCACCAATACTACCCCACCACCACCACCACCACCATCGCCATCACCACCATCACCACCACCAACACCATCACCACTATCACCACCAATACTACACCACCACCACCACCACCATCGCCATCACCACCACCACCATCACCACCACCAACACCATCACCACCACCACCACCACCAATACTACACCACCACCACCATCACCACCACCACCACCACCACCACTACCACCATCACCACCACCACCACCACCACCAATACTACACCACCACCACCATCATCACCACCACCACCATCATCACCACCACCACTACCACCATCACCATCACCACCACCACCATCACCACCACCACCACCACCACCAATACTATACCACCACCACCATCATCACCACCACCACCATCATCACCACCACCACCACCACCACTACCACCATCACCATCACCACCACCACCACCACCACCACCACCAATACTACACCACCACCACCATCATCACCACCACCACCATCATCACCACCACCACCACCACCACTACCACCATCACCACCACCACCACCACCAATACTACACCACCACCACCACCATCACCACCACCACCATCACCACCACCACCATCACCACCACCACCATCACCACCACCACCATCACCACCACCACCATCACCACCACCACCATCACCACCACCACCATCACCACCACCACCACCACCACCACCATCATCACCACCACCACCATCGCCATCACCACCACCACCACCACCACCCCTGCAATTCTCATTCTATTAATTTGACTGAATTATATCAGTGGCTCTGTTTGTCAAGTTTAGCTTCAAAACTGCATGCTCACAGACTAGGCACATTTTCAAATAGACTGTGTGTGTGTGTGTGTGTGTGTGTGTGTGTGTGTGTGTGTGTGTGTTTCACTAATGGTACAGGCCTAAAAGAGTAATACGCATGCTAGCATTGACAAACTGCCTGGTAAGAGAGCCTGAACATGTTATTAAAAATCCAGAGGCTTAAGACATAACAAGTAAAGCCTATTTCACAAGAAGACAGATTTTGTTTCAATCTATTTTGTCCAAAATAAGACTAAACATCGAGGTTCTAGATCCCCAAGCTAACCTTTGCTTTCTGAAGCTTCTCCTCAGTGACCCTCCATTATGTCATGCTCCTTGCTGACACTCAAGATACAGCACACCCTAACTGTCCTTGTCAAGGTCATCATGAAGATTAATTTAAAAAAATCTACAACGTAGAATGTTTACCCACACAAGGGGTAGACGACTAGTAGATCAGACCTCAGGCTCACCAAGAATAAAGCCAACTCTGTGCTCATCAAACATACGTCTCATCCCTGTTCCTATAAAACACATTTGCTTCGTAGAGGTTCTAGCTTGATTTGACATATCCTAAATACAACTATGAAGACAAAATGTCTTTCCTAGATTGACATACTATGAAGTACATGCACATACTATGCTGGTTAGTAGTGAACAGAGTATATGTATAGTGACAACACAGAGCTGTAGAGAATAACCAATATCATTCGCCTAAAAGCCATACACTTAAAAATCTTATTTCTAACAAATATCTTCAAATAAAGTGATATAATCATCCAGTTGTACAACTCAGATTTGGTGGTACTCTGCTTACTGTGAGCCACAGAATGCAAGGCTCTCACTGTCTGAGTCATTGTCAAGAAGCAAACCTGAGCATTGTCTGTATAATCCATACCTTTCCATATGCATTAAAGTAAGCTGTAAAGATATCACTTTCTAGCATTAAAAATATAAAACTGTTACCTATAAAAGAAGCATTGAAATTTATGTATATACATACGTGTGTATAATTTATAAAGAAGTTTATATATTTATGCCTCTGCTTTTAATATCTAATTTCACTCAACAGTTATTTCAAAGACATTAAAAGAAACACAGTAATGTACTACTATTTTAGTTCAAGAATTCATAGTCCAAGAGAAGCCTTGCTTTTATTTGTATAAATACTTTTGTGACCTAGCTAGATGCAGTAGTGTACACCTATAACCCAGCACTCTAGAGATAGAGACAAGCAGATACAGAGTTCAAGGCCAGTCTGAGGACAGGCTACATAGTGAGTCAGAGGCCAGTCTCATCAACATTAGATTCTGTTTTTAAAAATAATTTTTATGATGTGATAAAGCACAATTTTCAAAATGATAATCTGTAAATTTTCAGTGTTCTTAAAATTAAATGTGAAAATTCTATATGAGAAATAAAAATTTCTGACTTACTCTGTATATTAAGATGACTTGAGATTACACTTTATCTGGACCTGAACAAAGGCCCAGGCTTCTAGGTAGAAAAAAACATCATGGTGTAAAGTACTGGTTGGTTTCTATCACCATTTACACTTATTACTACTAATAAAGAAGACAAGACTATAAAATATAAAATAAAAAAATATAAAATAACCACAACAAATCTAGGATATAACTAACAAAGGTGGTTATATAAATGTATTATATATATATATATATATGGCCTGTATGTATATATGTATACTATGTGCCTGCCTGGTACTCATAGAGGCCATATGTGGGCATTGGGCATTGTGTCCTCTGGAACAGGAGTTATAGGCACTTTTGAGCTGCCATATGGGTATTTGGAACCAAACCTGGGTCCTTTGCAAGTGGCAGGTGTTCTTAGCTGACGAGCCACCTTCTCGGCCCCATTGCAAGTGTAGCAGGTGTTCTTAACTGATGAGCCACCTTCTCGGCCCCATTATACTGAGAATTATAAACACTCAGTGTCGATTCTGTGTTTCCACCAAGAGAGTAGAGCCCCTCTTGGTGCCACTGTTAGAATCTAGTTTGTAGATACTGTATGGATGGATGGCTGACAGCCATCTTGAAAACTCTAAGTGAAATTGATAATGAGGGGATTTAAAAGTGATTTTTGTCCCTGAAACAAAATACAAAAGGCTGATGGCATTCCTGTGGTAAAAAGCACTAACCTAACCCTCATTGCAGACAACTCAGGATTACACACTACTGAGAGCATTACCTTATTTGTCTTGCCAATGTGAAGGTGATGTAACCCAAGATCCTGCTTCTGTGACCGAGGCTTTCCCAGCTCTTAGTCTCATTACATTTAGCCGCCAGTGTTAAGCATGACATTAACCACTGTAATTCTGCCTTTATTAGATTCAGGTTATATAAATGGCATCCCAGTGTGTGTGGTGAATTTTGATCATTATTTCCCTACTCAAATTGTGCTCATCTTCCTGCTGAGAAGATGATCACTAAGTTTCACCATAAGCCCAAGGGACCCATTAATTATTACACTACATTTTATGGTGCAGAGTAAATAAATAACATTAAAGTGTTAAATTCATTCATAGGGATGAGCGGTATTCATTCACTGTGTAAGTTCTGTAAATCAAGCCTAGGCTGCTAATAGACTCTTCATAAAAATGCAAAAAACACCCCTAGTAATATGGCAGCAATAACGGAAGGCAGCTGGGTTAACAGAGAGAAATGCCAGAAGACACACATTCTCTGTGAGGCACATAAATGGCATGTAAGTGAGTTACAAGGTTAAATACACAAAATTCATTTAATACGCAGTCACTTCCATACAGCTCAGTTGTAAAAATTCATATCTTAGAATAATATAATTATCCTTACAGGAAAAACTCAAAATAAGCTAAGTGTAGGAAGTGCATGAAGAATCCAGCAGCCCTGACCCTTTCTAAGACTCGCCTTAATTACCGTACACATTGCCTTAATCGGCTTGTCTTATATTAAAAGCCAACTGGGCAGGGAACGTCTGTGCATTTATCTTTTGTATTATATATAATCCCTGCTCTTTTCCATTTGTAGTTTCCAGAGTTATAAGCAATTGCTTTTGTTATGGCTTTTGACTGTCAGAGATTTTCTAGCCACCAGCCCCGTGGGATTTTCTTTCCCTGTGCCCATGTGACTTTTAATCATTCAAGGCAAGCTACAGCTCTGCATTTTTTCCTTGGCAGATTTAAACTCTGGAGAGCTTAAGAGTGACACCAATTCTTTGCCTTCCTTGTACTTCTCACAGAAAGTCACTGTGGGTCTTCAGGGTCGGGCTCCATCCTGCCCCACCATCTGCTCCTCCACACGTCTCCCTGTACCAACACCCTGCACACTTGACAGTCCCTTCAGCCACAGGAACGAGAATGCACTCCATATGTCAGCTGTAGGCCTCACTATTCTGAACAGGCACAAAGCAGGTATACAGGAAAGGGAAAATGAGTATGAAGTATGACCTAGTGTTAGCTCAAAATCAAACCAAGATAAATTACCATAGGAAATATAACCAATGCATTAAAAATGGCAAGGAAAAAGCATGCTTGCCCCTTGGCTTTGAGACTTCTCCCCAAGCAAATGTAGTAACTCTGGGATCACAAAGAACAACCGACCAAATATAGAAAGGACAGTAATGCAGGACCTGGTGCAAAGAATGACGACAGAGATGGATTGAGGGGGAGGGGGGGAGGGAGGGAGGGAGAGAGAGAGAGAGAGTGAGAGAGAATCAAAGCTCATTAGGCCTGGCCCAATAGAACAAGGATGCATGCATTGCTGAAGAGGCTGAGTCAGGGTATATAAAGAACCGTGGATGGGGTTTTCAAAAAGAGGAATAAAAGGAGAAATGAACATATATATATATGTATATGTATACACACATGCACACACACATATACTGTAACATAATAATATATGTACACACACACACGTATGTATGGGGAAAGACACAAATTGAGTGTTAAAATTCATAGGAAAACAATGTCATAAACAAAAAAACAAAACAAAGCAAACACACAACAAAAATCTACAGGAGAAAGGGAAAGTCTGGGCTGGGCAGCTGTTTGGTTCTTTTTGGCTTTATTTCAACAGGCTCTGGTCACACTGGAGAGCTGGGGATGTGACGGGCATGCTGCTGAAGGCCGACCAGCAAGTACCACACACAGTGAGGACTCATCTGTGCCCACCTTAAGTCAGCAGCTCATTTCCTGAAGAAAAGCTTTTGCAGAATCTCATTTGCTAAACATCCTTTACGTTTGAAACAATTTAAAATAAAACCAACCAGATAAAAATGCTTCCTAGAATCTGGGTAAGCAGGCGTTATGAGAAAGTAAACCCCTCAGGAAATCACCTATGAGGAGGGTGCATCTGCATAGACAGGTCGCTGTGAAGTCACCTATGAGGAGGGTGCATCTGCATAGACAGGTCGCTGTGAAGTCACCTATGAGGAGGGTGCATCTGCATAGACAGGTCGCTATGAAGTCATCTATGAGGAGGGTGCATCTGCATAGACAGGTCGCTATGAGGTCACCTATGAGGAGGGTGCATCTGCATAGACAGGTCGCTATGAAGTCACCTGCTCCCAGTGTCTCATTACCAGTTAGTTCTATTGAGGAGCCATTGCTACCTTACAGTGCGTTATCTTCTGCACTGGAGGAATCCATTCTCGGATGTCTTTTCTTCTTTACCTAGGCTCCTTCCCAAATGGATTTATCTAATTTGGAGGCTTTATAAAGCACTGATGACATTCAAATTAAAGTATGCAGTCAGTCATACGGACCACTAGCCACATGTAACTTCTGAAAATTAATTTACGTTAATTATATTTCAATAAAAATCAGTTCCTCAGCTGTAACAGCCAAACTTGTCATGCTCAGAAGTGACACATGGAAAGTGGTTGTCCTATGAGATAGCAAAGATATGAAACCATTCAAATGACTGTTAGGTATTCAAGTCATGTGCTCTCAGCATATTCGGTACCATTTGCTTCTAGTGACTAGTCTTCGGTAAGGACACTAGCTACCGAGGCCGCAGCCTGACCTCAGGGCACGACCCTCCAGGCCTTCATTTAGTGTTCCTTATCTCTTCAGATTGCATCTAGGTTCTTCCTGCTGCTCACAAGGAAAAGCCTGCACTAACCTCTGGTTTTCTACTAGTCCTGTCAGATCTAGGCAAAGATGTATAATTAACCCAGAATATAGGAACCTAGTGTGGCCGCCATCACTTAGCATGATTGCAATGGCTTTCTCCTCTTTATTAGTACTTTTACTTTCTTTTGGCATATTTTTCATAAAACAGCCAAAGCAATCTTTAAAAAGAATGAGAAAGAAAGAAACAAAGAAACAAAGAAACAAAGAAACAAAGAAACAAAGAAACAAAGAAAGAAAGAAATCGGAATGAGGCATTCCTTTGAAATGTTCAAGCCCCTCAAAAAGCTTTCTAATTCAGGATAAAAGACAAAGTCTACCACCATCTAAGGGAGGTTCACGGTCCTGCCCCTAACATCTCTTTGATGTCTTCTTCCACACACGCTTCCTTCTCATTGATCCCCATCTGGTCCCACAGCTTTAGGACTTCCCACCTCCCCCTCCTGGAAAGCTTCCGCCTACAACTTCTTTCCTACTTTCATTCACATGTTTTCTTGAACAGAGGCCTGCTCTCTGCAACCTGCCCAAGTCAGCACTGGCTCTGCCCCTCCCTACCCTGCCTTCTTTATAGCAGGAAGAACCCAAGGTATGTGGTGTCTGTTCACTATCCGCTTTTCTATTAGGAAAAGATTCTGTTTAGGAAAAACCACACACTTTATGCTTTTCATTGCTTATTCATGATAATACCTATATAAGTATCTATTAAATGAAACAAAATAATATCACTGTGGTAAATGCCTGACCAGAGAACTATATGGGAGTGCTCTCCAGACCTACAAACTCAGAACACCTTCTGGAATGACCTTATCAGGCATATCTTGAGAACAAACAGAGAGATAAAAGTAGACTCAAACATTCAGAATTTCCCATCATTCAATGATGTACAGTAAGAAAGGAAGGTAAAAATAGGAGAATTTAGACAACTGAATATAGAGGAAAGTAGGTTTTCAGGTATGCAGGACCACAAATACACCCAGGCAGATTACTGCTATGTTGCAGTTGCCTGCTTGTTAGCCACAGGCAAAAAAGCAATGTCACAAATGGAATCAAACTGAAACTAAGCAAACACTGATTGGGCAGGTAGCAAATGCTAGGACCTTATACCTGTGCCACATAATTGGATGCTGAGTACACTGCAGTTAGTCGGCCCACAATACAGATGAGGAAAGAAACTGGCATGATTAAAGCACTTGCCCAGAGTCAGAAAGCTGTGAAGGCTAAAGTTTAGCTAAAGTGGGAGTCCAAAGACTTTGTAATATAGACCACACAGATGACAGGGGTAGCCTTCACAGCTACCAGATGCTGAACCAAGTCCTTTAAGTGCACAAGGAAAGCAAGCACCACACATGTTACTTACAAGTACACTAACTGTGAATTTTTACTACCAAGGGGTGAAAAACTAATCCTTAGAAATCAAGAGAATTATCACCAGAAACTTAAGTCTTAAAACAAACAAACAAACAAACAAACAAAAAAGCTTCCCATACAACCACATAGTGCAAAGCTAAATTAGGAGCCTGTGAGCAGGAATACACACACACACACACACACACACACACACACAGAAAAGTTTAAAGTAAAAATGGGGTCTCCAGGCATTCTTCCTAGACTCTGAAGGCTCTTGCTTTAAGCTATCTACCTTCCTCATTAGAACCACCCTCTCCTGTTCGAAATAAACATGAACGCATTCCACTGACAATAGCGCATAAAGACATAGTATACGTGGAGGTCTCTTCTTGCGCATGGACACAGCACCTCTCAAGCACATCACTCAGTGCGGGGTTTGCATGTTGTTTGACTGGTGTCTCGAGCCCAATTTCCACAAAACTTTCCCAAATTGTCAAAGTTACAAATTCTGATTCATTAGAATCAGTGGTTTCTCTTCTACCTTTGACTCAGATGCAGGCAGGCACCCAACCAGACCCTGTCATTAGCACTGTTCGCTGCACACACACACCCACACCATGCTTTACCAGGCACTGTCATGCCCCCCCCCCCCCCCGTGCACTCTGCACTCAGACAGCCGCATTCCCTGCATCCACTCCCCAGACAGACCCCTCAGAGGCTCTTCTTCCCGCACTGACAGCAACAACCCATCACCCCTGCTTACAGCAATACACCCCGCTGCCATACAGTTGGAGGGAGATGGGTGAGGGTGGAAAGTGTGAATAGGAGAAACAGTGTTGATGTTTTGTCTGGAAGAATGTCCTTGTACATTCACTCTCATCCTCACACTGCTACCACTATCTACTCTTGCCAAGTTCACTCTAGAAGCATCCATCAAACTCAGGCCACAGCTCTATTGCTACCTCCAGTGACCCTGCAGATTCTGCAGCACATCCCCTCGCTCCATGGGAAAGAATCGTACGCAACCATGTTGATAACATTCCTGGGCAGGTGGAAGGCTGGACTAGATGATCTCGTCTGCCATATTCTGACACTGCATGGTCTTCTGACCGCATGTTTCACTAAGGAGAAAAGTGTTGGTAGACTCTTAAGTCAAAGTGTTCATCCACTCCTGGAACACGGGCTTTCATTAGAACTGATCAGGAAGTTTCTGTGAGAAACACTATAGGTACCCTAAGGCGGCTTGCACCAAATTTGATAAAATCACTTCCATGAGAAAATGCACCGGAGTTCCAAACACAGAACTTACAGATGATCCAGGTGCATGAACTATCATCTATCCACATTAAAAAGCCACATTGTAAGTTTGAAACAGAGTATTACTGATACAAAAAAGCTTCCCAAAATAGGTTGTCCATTTGACAAATGACAATGAACATGGTATAAAGGTGTCCCCAAATAATCTACAATATAAGTACATATTTTTTATTTGACTTGCATATGTTTTTGGAGAAACAATTAAGAGAAAACAAGGCCTTCTTATACTTAAAAAATAGATTTATTTAGTTTATGTCTATGAGAGCTCTGTCTTCCTGTATACCTGCAGGCCAGAAGAGAGCATCAAATCTCTATAGAGACAGCTGTGAGCCACATGTGGTTGCTGGGAATTGAACTCAGGACCTCTGAAGGAGAAGACAGGGCTCTTAACCCATGAGTCATTGCTCCAGCCCCTCTTGTGACTTCTTTTAAACAGTATTTACTGTACTTCCTTGGACATTAAAAAAATCTACTGAGAAAACCCTACACAGGGCTCCTACAATGTAATAGATCTTAACCTAGGGTCACCTTGTATGTGTCAGGGAGCTTGAGAAGGGAGGCCCACTACGGCCTCAAACACAAAATGGCTATTGTGAAAACATCCTATACGTTTTGAGGATAAGAGACCAGATGAACAATTACAAAGAAAGAAAAGGAAGCTGGCTGATTCTGATATTATTGGTAGTGATCTCAAAGGGCACTAGACCATACAGGCTACTTCTATCCTATTTGATTGTAAAGCCCATTTATATAAGACTTGTTGCATTCATATTACTTGTATGGTTGTCTGAAGTAACAAACTTCTAAGCAGGTATCAACTGAGGAAGACTATGGTATAAAGGAGGAATCAAGAGGCTTGGGTTTTGTCAGGCCCTCAGAACTGGTTCTAGCATCCTAAGTCATCACAATATCTATCTCTTGGCCTCACGCACAGAAAAACATGCCAGACACTGGCACTGAAAGGGAACAGTGGTGACCTAGTCTGCCTCTGCACAGGCTGCTGCTCAAAGCATCTTCAAAGAGTGCCTTGATGGAATTTTCAACAGCTGTTCCAGGAAACTTGTATTGTCCGTCCTTCTTCTCCAGGGCTGTGTGGCAAGTGAATGGCGAAGGCGCTGTGTCTCCAGTTCTCTAAGTGTACGCTGAAAAGCAACAGCCCAGAGGCTGTTATATATATATAAGCTCAGGAAACCTGCAACACCGCACTTCACTACAGACATTACAACACACCTGGTGTATTAAAGCTCCCAAAAAGTTCTGCAGCACCCTAAGTGCCTGTTCCCTGTTTTCACTGAAAAGAACTGATAAAGAGAATTTCCTAGGTATGAGAACCACATCTTAATTCATCGTTTTTGGTAATGATAAAACAATTGATACATGACAATATTTATGATTTGTTAGTGCTGTTTAAATGGAGTAGCTGAACCTGGAAACGTGACCAATGTTTATACCATTAAGTTTTGCATAGTAAATTCAAAAGGTGTAATATGTGAAGAAAATGTAAAGTATAAGAAATGTACAAAAACAGAACAATAGTTTCCCATGAGAACAAAGAGTAAATTCATGGCATTAAGTTCCATGGACTACTTTCTGTAAGCATAAAGAGGAAAGCCAGAAACAAAATTTATTGCACAGGACTCATAAAAATATGCTCCCCTGGGGCTCAATAAACATTAGTTAATATTTCCCAGCAGTGCCTGTAAGTTATTTATCTAGCCACTTAAAATCTCAGTGCCTCAATTTCCCTGTCTATAAAATAAACAAATATTTACTGTAAAATAAAACAGCAATCTACACTCACTGAGGAATTGCTTAATTTAAGTTTCGGAAGCATCTGGAAAAAGGCAAATGATGGATGGGAGTGTCAATCACCATCACTGCTCGCAACAGTTATTGTGAGAACAAGGTTAGAAAGGCAGCCAAGTCCTGGCTCTTATATGCTGCCAGGGGAGAGGTGCCCTTGTAGAAAACTACAGACTTCTCCACTTCCTGAATAGGACAGAAAGATGAAAACTGCTATGACAACAAAACTGTATCCGGTTAAGTTCAACTGATTTACATTGATAAAGATTTTTTTAATTAATCTCTGACAAATAGTTTCTATTTTCAAGGTTATATAAATCATTCTGCTCTAAGTGCCAAAATAGATCATGGTTTAAAAATAAAATAAGGAAGAAAAGGGAGAGCCAGGAAGGGAGGGAAGGGAAACAGAGCGAAGGAAAGTTCCTGGGCTTCCAACCTAGAGTTAGGGACAGGGAAGTCTTTGGTTAGGATCTTAATTGTCTATCACAGGTTCCTGATCCATCCTTTAACAAGTTACACGCAGCTAGGATGGGGACAATCACTTTTACAGTCCTTATGGCTGCCATGGCTCCAGGAAAGCTTTAGCACGGAGAGAAGAAACAAAGAAGGAGCACCCATATCCAATGTTTACCAAGCAGCAGGCAGACCTAGCCCAGCAAAGGCTGATTCTAATGCCTCCAGCTGTTTCAAAACTGATGTAAGGAAAAAGATGAAATGTTTGCCTCCCTATTACCATAGGCCTTAAAAACAGGAGGGCAGGAGAGAGAAGAAGCCAGCATATATACAGGCTACAAAGTGTCTACCATCTGAATCTATGGCAGTGTTATCAATCTGCACACGAGGCACCCCAATCCATCCTAAAAAAAAAAAAATCATTGCTTCCAACATAATACATTAAAACAAATTTATAAATGTTAATAAAATTTTTAAAAGGTCAGGCCACTGCTTCCTGTAGCAGATGTCAGGGGAACCTAATACATCTCAGGATCAGGTCACTGGCAGGACAGCTCTGACATTAAAAGATGGGGAAAATGGAATTTTTCTTTTTAAAAATTAGTTAACCAGCACATCTGTCTGTTTCCCCTTTGGCTGCCTGGTACAGAGCAAGCACTGTAACAGGGGGAATTTATTGAAACATACCATTAAATCAATATGGCAGAGCATTCTACTTTATACTAGGCTATAAAAGTCATGCATGTGGGAAACTGAAGGAAATGTACTGGTACTGGAAATAGGAATAAAAATGTTTTGCAAAAGTAAATGAATTCCTAGAATATAAAATTTAAAGAGATTATTAAGCAAGGCTTGGGACTTAAGCTGGACCATGTAACCCTTTGTTCTTGGTTGGATATTAGAGAAAGACATCTTACTCAAGGGTAGAGCTGGGACATGACAAACAAATACACAAGAGTTCTGGCAGGATTATCAGAAATTACTTTGGAAAAGGGTAATAAAATCAGATTTATAGAATCCTATCACAGTCGGGCTTTATATTCTCATAGAAGGAGCGGTCATATTTCTGTATGTAATCCAGGGAGAGTCAGAGAGCAGGAAGGAAATGTGTTCCCAAATAATGTTGCTGAGGAATACAGTATGTTGTGACTACCTGAGGAACAGACAGTGTGTGCAGGTCACTATAGAGCTCATAAATGAGTTTTTAAAGTCCTTGCCACTTCTGATCATTTACTATTGTACAGTCAGCTCTTGAAAAGCCCATGGTTTAGACATGCATACACAAACGCACACACAGTGTATCAATGTACAGAATCTAGCACAAAGTATTTCTCAAGACCTTAAAAATAACTCAGGTTATAGGTGAAAGACATTTTAGAAACCAGCTAGTAATGCTGGCATTGGCACTGATAATTTAATTGTTATGCAGTTTATGAAGTGCATCTCTGTGTATTTGAGCCTCACAAGACGATTTGTAATTTTAAAAAGTTAACAAACAAAGATCATCCAGCTAACAACGTAAAGTCAAGTAGGAATGTGAAAGACTCCCCACTGAAGAATAAGGAAGACTGGGTTGGGAAGATGGCGAGGTGGGTCAAGTGTGGCCTGCCCGAGTACACGGGCTGGAGTGTAGGTCGCCAACAATCATGTAAAAGTTAGCGGTGAGAAATGAGGTCTGAAAGGGTGTGGAGAGTCTCTGGAACTTGATGGACAGTCAATATAGTCAATTAGTATGCTAAATAAATAGATAAGCAACTAAATAAGTAAATAAATGGTACATACATATATACATACATACACATACAGACATAAAGTGGGGAGCAACAGAAGGCCACACTAAAACACTGGATGTCAGCCTCTTGCTTGTATATAGGCAACCCTGGCCAAAATGAAGAAAATATAGAAAAAAATGAAACCTGGACCACTGAGATAATGGAGATAGTAACAAAATCCAGGGGGTAAAGAAGTGACAACTCTCTTAAGCTGTCTTCTGATCTTCCACATGTGCCATGGCAGCCACTCGCCCAAACACAAATAAATAAATATTAAAAACTGAGAATGCTGACTATCACTAGTATGAAAGTTAAGACAGCAAGCAAATGGAAACACCATTTAATAATTTGAATAACAGTAGGTTACTACTAAGAATAAAGCCACATTCCACTTGGAATTAGTATAGCAGAAGCCACCCACCACTGACGTATACTCGTATCCATGCAGTACTTTGAACAAAGAACCTTGTATTTGTACAAAGAGATACAATAAAACCCACCTTGACCCAAGAAACACCTGGCGACTGTTTCTTCATACTTCTTGAAATAGTTTTACTTTTACCTTTTTTCTTTATCACTTTCAAAAATAGGAAAATCTCTACCTTGCATGGTGGCCCAGCCTATAAATATCCATCTGTCACAGGACATTAGTTTTATCATTACAAGGTTCAACATAGTTGTCTGTTCCTTTTTGTGAGTGAGGCATAGATCTCTCTTTAGGTAATGCAGCAGGGGCTAAGGGAAACTTTAAGGTCTTTAGATTTCTTTGACTTTGTGGGATAACATCGTCAAGCCATTCTGGGCCAAAGTGATGGTAATATATACTTCTTTCTCTTGTCCAGCTCTGACTGGCAATGCTTGCTCATGGACAAGAAGGGCTGGGTACCAGAGGTATCTGTGTTTTGAGGTAGAAAACCTTCCCTTAGGATCGCAGCAGACCCACCAGCAGAAAACCTCCATTCACAGACTAAAGGGGCAATGCCTGTGTAGTGCGGCTCAACAACTTGGGTGTGAAAGTTCATTCCTTAAACAAAAATAAACGGCGTATGGCATGTCAGTCATGATGCTGAGTTTTATATAACAACAGCGAACAAAGTCCTTAAAAATTCCTACTTTTATGGGGAGAAATTGCAGGCCACAGAAAAGATACAGAGTGTAGATAGTAGCAAGCACAGTGGTGGACGGGCAGAGCATTTTGAAGGGATATTAATGGCAAAGCCAGGATAACTAGCAAAGCAACATTAGAGAAAATCCAGGAAGACACAAGCAGAGCAAGTTAGGCGAAGGCCTGGTAGGACACATGCAAGGAACTTACAAGCAACAGCTAGGACACCACTGGCTGGAGGAGAGTGATCTACAGAGAGAAAGCTATAGAAAACACACTGGTAGAACAGGAAGCCACTTAAAAATTTTACCATGGATGACCTGCCAGAGAAGAGTGTTTAGCAGAAACTACATGTATAACATGGGCTGAGCTGCTCTGCTATGTCATCCCCGCCACTATGGTCTGAGACTGTGAAACAAAACAAGGCTTTATTTTCACAATGACACAAACGTAACCAACACAATGGGAAAGCTTTAAGAAGAGTAACCTCAGGTTATTGCACATGAAGAAACATACTCTTTTCCTTGTTGTTGTTGTATTGTTCTTGTTTGGTTTTTTTTGAGACAGGGTTTCCTTGTGTAGCCTTGGCTATCCTGGACTTTGTAGACCAGGCTGGCCTCGAACTCATAGGAATCTACCTGCCTCTGCCTCCCAAGTGCTGGGATTAGAGGTGTGCGTCACCATGCCTGGCTAGGAGTATGTTCTTAAAGAAACAGTGGAATCCTGGTCCCTCTCTTCCCTCATTTGCTTCCTGGCTGTCATGAGGTGAGCAGCTTCCTTTTCTACTTGTGTGCCTGTGACCGGCAACTACCTTGCCATGGGCACAGAGTAACCAAGCTTTCATGAACCAAAACTTACAAAACTATGAGCCAAAGTAAACGTTCTTTCTTTTTAAGTTGACTAAAAGGAACTAAGAATATGATAAAAAAAACTAAGAGCAGGGAGTGTGTGTGTGTGTGTGTGTGTGTGTGTGTGTGTGTGTGTGTGTTTAATTTCCCTCCAAGAGTAGCTTCTCAAGTAGTCTTTTATAGAGCCTTGTTCTGCAGCTGCATGGGCCAGAAGCAAGGGATTCATGGTACCATGCAAGCTCACTTCCCTCCTCCTCCTTGGGTCAATGCTACACTGCCTAGCTACTTCCAAGAGGCCAACTATCCTTGATGATGCCCTGAGTGAACTGACTGGTATTCTGAAAAACAAACAAAACCTAAGATGAGGTAAAATGAATTCAAATCTCAACTCCACTACAAAGTCCTGGCATGTCTAAGTTTGAGCAAGTTGTATTAGTTCTGTCTTAAGTGATTTTTTGAAAATTGAAATAGGACAGTTCATGATAAGGAGTTAGCACAAAGTGGAGATTGTAGGGTGGCAACAGAGGCTGCTGTATCTATCCTTTTATCCTATTTTACATTCAAGTTAGGTAAAACCTTTTCTATAGCCTTATAATCCAAAGGATTATCTGCAATCAAAGGATATCAGCAAAGTGAATGGCAGACAAATATGAAATGACCATAATATAACATTATTTTTTTAAAGTTTTTTTAAAAGCTGAGAAAAGCCCAAAGCACAAACATACAAGTTTAGTATTTTTACAATTAGATGCATGTTTACACTTGTCAGGTTCCATTCCCAAGCATGTCCAAACTTACGATGCTGCAACAAGACACTGTTATTCATGAAGTCCAAGCTTAAGAAGCATGCAACTGAGTGACAAAAATATATAATAAAAATTCCTAATATCTTAACTGTATTTACAAACTCATATTGGGCCACATTTATACCAACATTTGACCACATGAAGCCTGTGTAGGTTGGACATGTATTTGGCCCAGGTGGTAGAAAATATATCATTTTCAATGCCTTATAGATGTCACAAAACAAAAGCAAGATCTATCAAGGATTAGTTCCCATAATGGGCATCAGCCCCAGCATCCTCATCTCCTGCTCTGCATTTTTGCTCACGTATTGCAGCACACAGGCAGGCAGCTGCCTAAGTGCACCTTGACATTCCAGTCAGCCAGCATCAGAGATGGCTGGTTCTCCCTATTCAAATTTGCCTGGAAAATACTGAGTAAAGAAATGAATGGAAACAAATTAGTCACTCTGTAGTCTATTGATTAAGCCACTCCAAGTCAGGGTCACACTGGTATGCTTTGGGGGAAGGGAAGTAATCAATTCAACGCTGTACAATATTAGTGAAAACATTCAGGGACTTTTCAGTCCTTTTTTTTAACCTTGTTATTAACATTCAAGCAAGGAACCCTGAATATACTGCTTAAGGGCAGTAACAAACCCTGAGAAGGGGAAAGGAACTTGAATTAGTAACCACACCATAGTTAAGTAAGTGGCAGACAGGTGACAGCTCCTGTTTTTTGAGTTCCAGAGAAATAAATCTAGTGAGAAAGAAGTATGTAAAGAGGGAAAATTTTCATATACATGAAGGACCCTAAACTAGTAAATCACTCATTTTCTTAGTAAACAAAACAGTTTTTCTGGATTCATAATAGTAGAACAGTAACTGGAGAAGAGGAAGGAACGCTTTCCTTGTGGTGCATCAACATGGATGTGGTGAAAAGACCAATATTAAGAGGCTGCTGACATCAAGTGCACAGGAATCCCCTAAGAGTCTGTTCAAATGCTAATTTCCCCACCACTGCCCACAAATTCTCCTGTCATAAAAGACCAATGCACAAACAAAAAGGCCAATAATTCACTTTATAAATAGTATCTCATATTGATTTTGATATAGAAATTCTTGGGAAACCCTTTGATAAGTGCTATAGAGTTAAACTAAATCACTTGCTTTTGCTAAAAATAAATTAAAAATTCAAATAACAGCACAAAGTTAGTTATTCCCAACCAGGAGCAAAAGTAGATGGCAAGAGCCTTTGAGCTACTATCAAATGTGTCTCCTTAGTGAATAAAAGTGTGCCTTTATTCTTAGTGGACAAAGGCAGGCAGCTGTGAGCAGAGGTACCATTTCCTACTTTTGCAGTCAACAACTCCATGAAAACTGCCTCTTCTACTGCCACTACTATTACTACAGTGAGAATAGAACTCTGACCCTCATTAGAGAGATGAAGAAACTAAGGTCAGACAGGAGGACATGTCAGGAACGCAGCCAGGAACATGTGCAGTTCAGCTGTACACCACAGTGCATCACAGGCCATGGCCCTAGGAACTTGGGCTAGTTGGAGTGTTTTCACTATGACAGGACACCACAGAGCTGTCCTAGAGACACCAGCCCTGTCAATGTCCCCTTCTTTTCATTTATACTAACCCTAAAAATGGCTGATGTGCATTCTCACTGAATCAAAGATGGTTACACACTTTGTTCTATTTCCTTTTAGGTGAAAGCAGGCTAAACTATCATTCTTTTCTAAGTTTTTTGGTATTAATTTCACCAAATTTTCATTGCTCTAATCTCTACACATATCCTACATTTGAGGATAATGTCATAACCTCTATCTTCATGTTTCCCCATCTTGACTAGAGAGGTGCCTTTTGGACAGACCAACCTGTACTCTACTTCTAGTTTGAGTCCTGGCTCTTTCAGGAAAACTTCTCTGCTGACCATGCACGCAGCTCTCATTCCTATACTTCTGTGAGGTCTAATAGTTCTAAATAGCTTGTAGGATATCTTACTGACATAATAAATTTGTAAAAATGTGCAAAATTAGCTCAAAGTAATAATCTCAAGATTTTCATTCAACCAGGATATAGGTCAATAGCACCCCACAGGCTAAGGGCAGTCCCACTTTCTAGGGTTGAGGAATATACACCAGAAAGCACGACATAAGACAGAGGAAGCTCAGTAGGAGCAGTTACAGACAGTGGATCTGAACTCCTTATCTGGGTACCGCACACTTAAGTTTTTAATCTGGTGGGATTCTCAAGGCCCTACAAACTCATGGGCCAAAAAGCCACTTATATGATTCATAATCACTTGCTCCCACCTCCCAACATACAGGAGAAAACAAGAAAACACAAAACAAAAACAAAACAAAACAAACAAACAAAAAAACCTAACAGCAAGTATGCCCACACCAGCAAAGCTAGCTGGTGCACCTCAGATTCTCAGAGCCTCCAGTTAAAAATGGATTTGCCTCTCTTTAGCCTAGGCAATTTCAGCTATAGAAGGAAGGCTTCTCTATGGGGTTGAGTAGGTCACTACATTCCCCCAGTCGTTGTGTGTTACTGCCATCTTCACAATGGTGCCCCCACCACTCTGTTAGCACTGTGAGAGCTTGATGTGCAACTCGTGTCTGTTTAATTCCCTTTGGATGACATAGAGTCTAGTATTTAGCGAGTGTTCAGTAAATATTTGCTGTGTAAGCCAACAAGAAAATAAGCAAGCAAACTAAGACTTTCCAAAGCACGAGGTTCCAAGGCAGGCCACAGGAGAGCCCTTCTGCATGGTCCTTATTCTGTATCAGTTTTACTGCAGCCGTGAAATTTCCTAAGAGCAAAACCTATTTTTGAATTTATGCTAAAAGCCAAAATTAATGTAAAGTATTGAAATATACACAAAGAGACAGGTGTGGTAGCACATGTCTATAATCCCAGCAATCTGGAAGATAAGGCAGGAGCCACATAAATTCCAGGTTAGCCTCAAATTAAAGCAAAACTAATATATGGAGACAAAGAATCCATATTTTTAGGTTCTAATTTTCTCTCACATATCCTCAATAACACAGGTGATTATCTCCCAGTACTGAGAACACATGTAGTTAAAGCCAAATATATAAAAACATCTAACATATTAGTGTAACTTCAAGCAAACTTCCAAAAATGAAGGAAATCATGTCTGCTCATTACTGCATTTATTCTGAGAGCTAAATGATCCTCTTCAGTAAAATATGTGTATCATGGAGACTCAATTACATGTGTCAAGGGAACTGGGTTAGATTTACTAATACTGAACCTCTGACCGTTTTTAACTCCCATGTCTAAAACAATGTTCTCTCCTAAGATGTTGTTCTGTTTTTCAATTTTCTATGCCAGCAGCAGACTCTAGGGTTTTATTGAGATTTTAAGATTTTTTATTATTCTCA
Organism: Acomys minous; assembly: GCF_964271855.1. NCBI lineage: Eukaryota > Metazoa > Chordata > Mammalia > Rodentia > Muridae > Acomys > Acomys minous. The sequence goes on from NC_140487.1 coordinate 73,677,399, forward strand.
ATAGTAGAGAATGCCAGTTTCTGCTTGGGCTATGCATTAATTACTACCAGGAGAAATGGTACACACAAATTTCCTTCATAATTCATTATCATTAAACTAATAAAAAACCAGAAGGGATCAATAAATACCTCTAGGCACTTAAAATAACTTTCTCACTCAGTAGAAAAAAAAAATCCCATTTTACCATAGGAGAGTGAGAACAAAAAGGCAGGAAATCCCATTTGCCACTTCACCTGCTCTCCCTGGTTGCCTGCACATCTTCCCAGCATGTGTCAAATTACATGAATGAGCTCTGCCCCAAGTGCCTTTTGTTATCAGAAAGACTTCTAATCCTTATTTCAAGTCAAGACTTATTTCTTAAACCTGGCCACCAAGAATAAAATTCAGACATTCATATAAAACTTTAAAGAAATTACTGGGAACCATAGTATATTATTTAACAATTTGTTTGTGTTGTATTAACGTGTACACATTAGTGTGTGTGCAGATGCATGCAAAGACCAACGGGCAGGACTAGGTGTGTTCTATCATTTTCCAAGCAAATTTTGTGCCAGAATTTTCCCAGAACATAGAGCTCACTAATTCGGCTGCACTGACTGGCCAGTGAGGGGCAGGACACTGCCTGCCTCAGCTCCCCAGCATTAGGATTAGGAGCATCCCACCATGACACGCTTTTGTGTGTACAGGAACAAGCTCTTATCTGACCAAGTTACATGCTAAGCCTTTATTTTACTTAAAAAAAAAAAAACACTGGTGATCATTTGCTGCCACAAATCATATAGATCAAGTTGGGCATCGCTCAATAAGCTCAGCTGTCTTATTTTGGAGAGCGTGAACAAGTGGCTGTTTTGTTGCTTTGTTTCCTATTTTAATGCCCTAGGGCTTGGCTGTAGTTCTCACTTACAAGTTCCTTGTTTAATAATATAAATGAGTCTATAGTGGTACTGTTATCAGGAACCTGCTGCCATTTCATAACACTAGTATTTAACTAACGAAGGTCATTTATCATTCTAATCCAACTTTTTCTTTACTTGAGAGAGTTACTATATGTTGTTAGCATTTTAGAACTCAAAATAATAATTCACTCCAATTAAATGTTAGAGATAGTCTAAAGGTGTGATTCATTATGTTTCCCCCAGTATCTGATTTTCCTAATTCCTTCCCATAAAAGAAAAGAAAGTAGTATGCTCTGTGCTTATTATGGGAAGTCCCCAGTTATTTCCTAGTGACACAAGTCTGAAATTCCTTTCCTTCCCTTCCCCTCCCCTCCCCTCCCCTCCCCTCCCTTCCCTCCCATTCCCTTCTCTTCCTCTCCCCCCCCTTCCCTTTATCCATAAGCAAAAGCCTAAGTACTAACTAAGGCCCTACAAATCTTTCTCCTCCCTCCCTCCCTCCCTCTCTCTGTCTCTCCTCTCTCTGTCTCTCTGTCTCTGTCTGTCTGTCTGTCTGTCTCTCTCTCTCTCTCTCTCTCTCTCTCTTTCACACACACACACACACACACACACACACACACACACACACACACACACACCCCTTTTAACTATGTACTTTCACTTTCCAGAACCTCTGATCTCAAGACAACTATAATTAGTGTAGGTATGTTGGCGCAGATTTGGACATTATTCCTATTGTGTGGGTGAAGAAACCTAGGCTTGGAGAAGCCCAGTGAACAAAACTGGAACAAAAGCTAAGACTGGCGATACTCCTAAATCTGAAAGCTCATGGAACGCTAGACATTTAGGACAACTTAGGGGATTTGAAGCTCCCCTTTAAAAGTTCTAACACATCTCTCTTGTATAATATTTTCATAAAGTTTATTCACTTATTTATTCATAGATGTCAAGAACCAGTGCTTTAATGGAGTGGCCATGCAGTGCGCCTCTACATTTAACCTTCCTAAGGGAAACTGCTCGTTAGAAACTATTCTTATTAAAGCCAAAGAACAGAAAACATATGCTATCTGGGGGAAACACATTTCTCTCCATAATTATCTCTATTTCCCCAACTTTTTGCTGTAATTTTAATGCTTGTTGTCTGAGACAGGGTCTCATGCATCCTAGGCTGACCTTGGCATCACCACGTGAGAGAGACTCGCATCCTCATCCTTCTGCCTCCACTCCTACGTGCAGGATGACACTGAGCACTGCCATTCCAGGCTTCCCATCTGCACTTAATTCTTAAGACTTTCTTGGGTCTAATCAGCCTGGACTAAAAAAAAAAAAACAAAAACAAAAAACAAAAAAAAACAAAAAAAACTTGATTCTTCCAGCCCTGACTTCTACTGTCCAGGGCTTGACAAATAGCTGTGGACAAATATTTCTCTTGTTCACATCGCTTTCACTGAGCAGTTCAAAAGCAAGCATTGTTTGAAAAGTGTCAACACAGAAAAGGGTTTTAAAGCCTGGCTTACCTTCTCTCATCTGTCAAAAAGGAAAGAAATTCAGCAATATAGTGGAGACAATTCAGCTATAAAGGCAAAGGTATTTACTGAGCTTTGGAGAATTTACAAGAAGTGAGGTGATGTTTGCAGAGCTGAAGATTCAGAGAGGAAAGATTAGAGAAGGTGTTTACAATGTTAACCTGCCTGAGAGCATCAAAAGTTCTAGAAGTAAATACTTTGTGATACTGCTATAGAAATGTATCATGGTGCAAATAATGCACAGAACTCTATTATCCTTTAAAAAAAAAAAAGCACCTCAGAAACATACATTCACAAATAAAGAGCTATCTGGATAAGGGGCATTCTCATCAAAGACAAGAAAACACACAGAGAACTATTTTTATTATGGTAATTGATATTTGGAGAAAAAAGTCCCTGATTGATAAACCAATAGATTTAACAGGGAATGTAAAAATATAGTATCTACTTTTAAAAATGTAAATATCAAAGCTCCGCCCAGACCTCACTGCTGCCAAGGGCAGGCAGAAGACATTACGATAAACAATTATGTGATGGAGAGGTGGAAAATGGAGTAGTGTGTGTGCTATGGAGAGAGGCAGAGCTGGAGATAAAATAGTGTAATGGTGGTGACAAATAGAGAAAGGGTTGAGGTCAACAAGCTGTCATAGCCCAATAGGGCTAGCGGGTTGGTATACAGCAGCCCACAGACTCAGCCCCTGAACCTGCTGCCAGCCCACACCATCCCCCTGGCTCTGGGCAAAAGTAGAGGTCCAAAAATGAAGAAAGGTTCACTTTCTGGATCAGAACTCCTTAAAGGATCACCATGGTCCGCAATGCCACTAGAGGCCACGTTGGTGTCTGTGGTTCATGCTGCTGCCCTAGGCTGAGACAAAGCCTGAGCTCTATGTGGACTATGCAGCCCATGCCTCTGCCCGGTGCCTTAGTGATACCCTCAGGCTGTGCTGCCCTGGAGGACATCTTGATATGAGTGGCTTGTGTAGCCACTTGAGAACATGTTGTGGCCTGCTAAGGGGCATTCGTGGGCCATCGTATTGATATGGCCAAGGGCCATTTGATGCCTCTGGCCTGTGTTACCACCAAAGCCCTGTGGAAGCCCATGATCTGTACAGCTGCCTAAGGCCATGTTAATGTCCATGACCATGGGAGAGCTGGCCTTGGCCCTCATTTCTGGCCACAGTTGATGGCATCTGGCCTGGATGCAGGAAGAAAAACTCATCCTCCATTGGTGGGCTAGGCACTATGAATGTGACCATGCTCCAGTAAGTATACAGATAAAAAATTTGGACTTTTTTTCTTATCTTTTATTTCTTTTTTTATCCTTTTTTTTTCTTTTCTTTTGGAGAGGTCATGGGGGACTTGGGGTAGACATAGGAAGATTGGAAGGTGAGCACAATTAGGGTGCATAAGGTGAGATTCCCATATAATCAATAAAGAATGTAAAAGTGTAAACATTATTACAGCCACTAAGAACAGTGTTCTTCTTCCCTCAAGTCTCTGGTCTACCATGTAGTACATTGTTGAACTTATGTTCACCTTTATGTCCAGCAGGGAACAGGAAAGGAGTCAAAACTTCATCAAAAATGGAAAATAACTGATTACTGTATAGCTGAGAGACTGAAGAGGCCGATGAAGGCCCTTTTGTTCAAGGCTGCTCCTTCCTCCTTGGTCACCAGGGTGACTGAACCTGTCTCATCACAGATGCCTTCTCTCTCTCTTCCCTTTGGACTTTCCCTTCCCCTTTCATGCAGGCTACCTTTCTACACTCCTCTATTTCTTCCATTTGTTTCAACATATCTGCTAATAGCTGACATGGAACTGAACTTTTTTTACTCTTTAAAACTATTTTCATGTTTAGTATATAAAAACTATAAACTCTTTATTAGGGTAAGGAAAACCAACTTGTATTTCTCAGGACACACTGTAATTAACAAACTGTTGCATCAATATGCAGTGTATAATTTTTTGATAATACAAAGGAAGAAAACAATTCTCTTATCTTCCACTTGTCTGTAAAATGACATTGTTCTTCTAGCTTTGTACGTAATTACAATTTATATTTTTCACATGCAAATTAAAGAGCATGCCTTCATACTTGGTCGGGTTGGATAACTACATCTAAACCAAGAAGATTTAAGTGGATGTGACGGGGAGAACACAGTAACAAAACATCAGCACCAGAGTCCAGTGCCTGGCAAAAGACGTCAACTGCCTTCTCAGTTTACCCTTAAGCTAATACATAACAGGATGTGGATTTTCTTCTGAGTTTTGGGGTTACAAAGTGTTTTCCTTTTGGGCAGTTCTGCTATTACATAGATGTCCTTGGAATAATTTTTGAAATATTTCCTATGCAGTGAACATACAAATCATAGTTATGTACTAAGAGGCCAATCCAAACAATAGATTTCACATACACATTTCACCACAACTATTTTAGACTAAGACACTGTGGTTTTGTTTTGATTTGTTGTTTGTTTGTTTTAATTTAAAAACCAATACAGACGATAAGTGTTAAGAAAGCACAGGTGTTGGTTTCTTCTCATTTGGTTTGCCTTCACAATTTTTGGATATTTAACATCCTTTTAATCTATGTTTAACTTGAACGAAAAGTCCCTGCTTCCGGTCCAGTTTTGAGCATTTTAGCTAGGAAGTCTTCTTTTTCATAGACCCTACTGAGACTAAGTCACTAGATAAGCTGCCAGTCATGAACATCAAAGGTGGTCATTAGTGTGGCTCTAGTGTCCTCATCAGGGAGAAAAGGGAAAGAGGAAAGAGGTATAAGGCTTCTTCAATTCCTCCTTCCCTCCCTTTTTTCTTCTTCCTCCTCCTCTTCTTCTTTTGCACTCAATGAAGTTTTCAGACTCTCTTGCATAGTCATAATAATTAAATCAGTAAAGAGACCACCACTACCACTCCTTTTTCTTATTTGTTTATGGAAGTACAGTAAAGTGCCAATTTTGAAATTTCTCCAAAATCATGTTTCTACATTTGGGCTTCAATCCCATAGAAAGAGTCAGGAGTTCTGCCTTACTCTATTAATATTTTAAATAAAATTCACTTACCTATTTCAAAGGCTCACACCATGCCATTGGAAAACACCATTCCACAAGTTGTTGTTGTTGCTGTTTTTTTTAAAAAGATCTATTTATTTATTTTATATACAATACTCTATCTGCATGTACACCTGCATGCCAGAAGAGGGCACCAGATGTGGTTGCTGGGAATCGAACTGAGGACCTCTGGAAGAGCAGACAGTGCTCCTAACTGCTGAGCCATCTCTCCAGCCCCGCATTCCACTAGTTTTAAGAAGTAACAATCAGGCTTTGTAATTTAGGTCCTATATAACATAGAGAGCAGTGTTTCTCAAGCTGGGGGTCTCAACCAGTGGTCTCAAAGTGGGCTGTGACCCATGTGGAGGTTACATATCAGACATCCTGCATACCACATATTTATCCTATTATTCATCACAGTAGTAAAGTTACACTTATGAAGTAGCAACAAATAATTTGGGCATCATTCCAATATGAGTAACTGTATTAAATGGTCATAGCATTAGGAAGGTTGAGAACCACTGACATAGAAACAAACACATACCATATTAAATGTTGGCTATTATGATAGAAAAACAGTTTGAAGGTTAAAAACTATGACTAACTATGTACATTGGACACAGTTTCCATTCCAGAAAATTAAGTAGTTCAAGTGGCTACATGGTGGTGGGTGGTGGGTGGTGGAGTTGGAGGTGGGACACGGAGATGGACAACTGAGTTGAAAGCTCCATTTAACCAATTAATTATGGTTGCACTTAATACTCCCCCAAAACAGTGCCAGAAAGGCGTTTCAGAGCCAATGTTTCCAAGGGAAAACACAGCATTTTGACAAGCTATAATTTGCTGGTGATGCTACTACATAGGCACTCTACACACCATTACTGATCAAGTCATGTGAGGAAATCTCTAACTTAGGGAATGTATACAAATAGTCATCAATTGCCAAAAGAGTAAATATAGGGGAAGTGTGCAAATAAAAGAAGGGACTTAGGTAAGCTAATTTGGGGTATCAATAAACTTTGGGTAGTTTGGCATACTTACAAAAGAGTAGAAACTTAGAAAATAACCACATTTTAGGACTATAACCTCTTATTACTTAAATACTTTGGTTAAAAATCACCTTTTTCAAGCAATCAGTGATATGATGTTAAAACTGGTCCCCACTCACTTCTCAAAGAGGGAAGTGTAGAAAGATAGTCCTAATAGGTACAGATATAAGTTACTTTTCCATCATATCTTCTAAGATCTAAGCTCTTAGAAAGTTACTTCCCGCTTTGATTAGCCATCATCAGAGAATTCCCTCTTGCAGCAAATGGGAATACAGAGACCCACAACCAAACAATATGCAAAGAGTGAGAGGCATTGGGACACTCAGCCCTAAACAGGGCATCTCCATTAAGTCCCTGCTCTCAGGGCTCAGCGGAACCCTGTAGAAGAGAAGCCGAGGGGTGGAGGACACCAGGAAAGCAAGGTCTTCTATACCCAGCGGAACTGAAACAAATATGATCTCACAGACTGTGGCAGCACACACAGGACCTGCAAGGCTCTCCCAAAGGGGGATCCTAGAGCTGAAAGGAGAATTGGATACATGGCCCCATCCCTAACCCAGAAGCTGTCTCCAATTGACAATGACCTGCAAATGAGCATTTAGTTTTCTTCAAGGGGTCTTACAGGAGAAACACTCTACTCTTAAGGGGTGGGTGGCTGCATGCCCAGCAGTAGGTGGCCAACAGAAAATGAACTCAGTGGCATCTCTGAAGATCCCTTGTCTTATAATGTTGTATCGGGGATTTTTCCTCTTAAATGTATTCTTTATTTTTATATTTATTTATATGTATGAATTTATTTATTTTGCCCTATAGGTTTTGTGCATATATTATGGCTTCCAGTTTTGTGTTTTCAATGGGATTCCTGAGTGTGTAAATGAGTATGTTTCCGCATCTATATTACTTCCTTGTGCCTTTTCTTGGGCTCTTTTCTTTATTTTTGTATGTTTTGTCCTATTACGATCAGTTTGATTTTCTTTTTATTATTGTTCCTTAGGTACTCCTTTGTCTTCTAACAAGAGACAGAAAGGAAGTGGCTCAGACGGAGAGGGAGGTCAGGAGAAGCAGGGAGGAGCAGAGCAAGGAAAACCTGTTATCAGTTTCGCTAAAAGAAGAAAATTACCAAGAAAGAATATTTCTTTAGGCCAAATCCAGTAATTAAGAATGTATTGTGATGCATAATCATAAAAAACATACTCCCCCCCCCCCCCCCCCGCCAATACCCTTGGACCACAAAAAGCAGCCACTGAGATGGGAGAGTGCACTGTTTTGCTACAGAAATAAAGTGTGACTTTCAGACCACAGTGCTCAAAAGGAGAGCACGAGGTTGATGACTCCATGAAGTCCTCACACAGGGAAGCCAAGACAGCAATTCCAAACAGGAAAGCTGTTTTCTTCCTTCTCCGGAAACACAAATGAAGGATTAGAAGACCAGATTACAGTCTTCAGTGGTAGAGAAGGAACAGGACTGGACAAATGGCAGGGCTTGAAGGAGGCTGCAGAGCGGGCAGGAGAATACACACTACTCACTGATTCCACTTTGTGGAGGCTGTGAACTCTGCCACCTGTACTTTAAAGTGAATGAATTGCCACTGAAGAAATGATAATGGCGAGGAAAGTGGTGCATGAAAAGCTTCTGTTTTGACTAATGGTTGTGCCAATACCTGGAGAAAGGAAATCCCATAAAAGCAGAAGATCCTCAGCAGAGCTTACAAATATCAGGAAGAATCAACACAGAGTCTGGAATCCTAGAACTCTAAAATGGAGGGAAATATTATTTCAAAATAATAAGAACAATAAAATTAAAAAGATTAAAAAATTAAGTTTAAATTAAAAATTAAAAAAGATTAAAAAGAAAAAATGATTATAAACTGAGAATCTTCATTATAAATGAAATATGAGGCACACCTACTATGTGTGATACAGAAGGAACAAGTATACTTTCACCTTTCTCTTGTCCTAGTATAAAAGCACTACGTGGGAAACCACACGTAGATTAAGAGAAAGAAGTACAGAAAAGAAACACCTCTGCCTTCTCTCTGGTCAGTCAGTCCTAGCGCAGCTTCACACATGTTCAGTTTCCAGCTGCTCCTCATGCAAAGCATTAGTCAGCTGTCTCACCACCACGTTGGAAAAGCATAAATGAAATGAGCAACTAGATGAATCAAAAATAAGTTATATTTCTAAACCAAACTGCTTATCATTACTGACATGCTTCCAAATAAATATATTGGTGTGTCCATTTTCCCACAAAGACTACAGTGTGGTAAGATGGTACTAACGTTGTGGGGACAGAAGTCACGATGGTCTTCTTTCCCTGTACTCTATTAGTACGATGACTATTCAGACGCCGAGATGTGCATGTGCTTACATCCAGTCTCTAATAAATATTTGGGAATAATATCATACTTGCTATGTTGTAAGAAAACAAGAAAAGCCCACAAAACCAGAAGTCCATTCACAAAATAAAATAATGCCATAACACATAGGATCTTATGTTCACTTGAGGACAAGGCTGAAGTCGGAAACAGGTCAGTTGTCAACAGAGGAGACTCATTTCACTTTCTCCTAAAGCAAAGTGAAGGAGAATATCATTATGCTGTACCTTTCTGAACTTTTGAAAAATATTTTATTTTATTATATTTATGTTTATCATTTTTCAGTGTGTGTGTGTGTGTGTGTGTGTGTGTGTGTGTGTGTGTGTATGTGTGTGTGTGTGTGTCTATGTATGTGTAGGTATGTGCACATGATCACATGTGCCACAGAGGCCAGGTGTGAATCACAGCTCATGGTCTTAATCATTGAGCGTTCTCTCCAACCCAATGCAATACTCTAAAATATTCAGAAGTCCCTTTTCTAAGATAGAGATTTCTGTAATTGGTGTAGAGAAATTTCTTTTAAGTAAATTTTATTTTTAATTGGCTAGAAATTTTATCATGGTTAAACTTATATAGTAAACATCCTCAAGGTATAGAAACTATTATACTCAAATCAGCCAGTTCAGACTACAATGCTTCCTTCTAAAACGGCTCAAAATTTTGTAGATTTCCTTCTCTTTTGGAGAACAATTGAAGAGGCCGGCACAAGGACCACACCGGAGTGCCGTGAACACAACCTCTACAGACAAGGCCTTTGCCTGGTCTCTGAGATGGATTATATACATTCTTATCTTAGCTGTTTAATATACATATCATTTATTATAACCCAATAGAAGAACTGTATCAATGAACCACTTCACAATTTTCATGATATGCTCATATTCTAGAGTAGAGGAGACCAGTCTGTGCTATCATCAGCGGACACAGGTGTTGAGCTTCCTCCTCATTTGGGGTGTGGAATGGAAGCACATGCTTGCACTACAACAAAAGCAGCAGGACTCAGGGCTCTGGGTCCTTCAACCCAGGATTGTATCTCAGCTGTTAAATTTAGAAAAAGCATAACTATGGCCAGTCTACGTCATCTCTTGGACTCAGGCTCTTCAAATGCAGGGTGGGAGTGATACCAGCACAGAACATAGAGAGCTCCTAGAAAGATGAGGTGAGGTGATGATTCTAATATGTTTACTACATAGCTGGCTACATCGCTAGGGGTCAAGGATTTTACCTATCCTTTTTCATTGAGGGGACTTAAATGTGAAGAATACAAAAGCAAATTATAAAAGTGAGATCCAAGATATGCATATTTAGGTAAGGAAGCTCACGATATATTACTGTAACATCCTAGGTTTACAATGTTTGAGGACCCCCAGTTATTTTCATGTTCAGCACAAAATACAAAGTGTTATTTATTTTCTTCTATACAATATAACAAGGAATCAAAATGTATACTCATTACTACCTACAGCTGCAAGTGGGAAACAATATTAACGCTGAAGAGATTTAATGTTTGCTTGGTTTCAAACATGGGGCGATAAATTGCACGTGAGCAATGCAAGCAGAATGACCAGGATTGCATCACTAGCCTGACTCCTTGTGGTTTCATTGATGGTTTTTCTAGAATTTGCTGTAATAATGAGTATGTGCATTGTTGATCCATTAAGGACCATCCTGCTGTCTTAATGTGCTCCCTCAAGTAAATCCATCATGTTTGTTTGTGAAAGACTTCGTGCTGTCTCAAAGACATTCAACTATCTGGGTCTCTTAGGATGTGCTAATATACATAAATTATAGAGGGGTGTACTGATTGCATTATAAATGCACTTATTTTTCCTTTCTTCTCTCTGCAGAGGACACTACTGGCTATGTTCTAACCAAATGCAAACTTCTTCAGAGCTGTGATTATTAATTGCATATTAAAGTACAACTGATCTCACTCTTGGTGGGTATTCATCATCCAGCACATGAAACGGTATGTGAAATATGAATGGCATGCAAAAATATATCTCACCCAAGTTCCACTGAGCACAAAGTGGCCATGACTTGGTAAAAAGGAGCTAGAAGACTGGCAGGACACAAGAGAAAAAGACTACTTGGAAAATAAAGAGAAACTAAAAAAGGCTACTTGGAAAAGATTATACTTTACTTTTTCAAAGAAAGCAAGAAACACAAACAAACAAACTAATATTGTAAAGATTGTTGTACTGCAGCAGACTACAGAATCCACACAAGTAACTTGGAAGATTTCAAAGTGGTCAGGCAAGCCTTCTTCCAAATTTAAATTATACCAAACACCCTGCAGAAGCTCCAAAGGCTGTGACAAAATCCCATTGTCATTAACGTCTATAAGAGTTTCACCTCTAGTACAAGAACATATAGAGAAATGAAATTTTTGACAGCCTTTGCAATGTTCAGTAAGGTGGAAGTATGTTTGCAAACGTGAATCCTGACTGACTTGCTGTGGCACTTTTTCTGACAGATGATGTTAAACACGTCGCACACAGGAGTTCCTCTGATATGTGTGTGGTGAGAGAAGGGGAGGGGAAGCTTCATAAGCTGTCATGGGAAATTAACAATCTACTTTAAAAAGTTTACACACTATCATCTTAAATCAAAGGCAGCAGCCTGTCAGCAAACATAAGGCAGGAAGACGGCAGAAGCGGTGACTTGCTGCCTCTGTCTCGCCCTCATGGTTACTTCCAAGACCTGAGTAAGAACTGGTCTTCCTCCAATAACTCCACTGGAAAGTACAATCGGAACTGTATTCCTGCAGTTTCTCTATTGGAGTATCAAAAGCTACCATAAGAAGAGATTTGGAATAATGTATGTTTCAAAAGGCAATGACCAGAGTTACATAGGATGACCCATGACCTATGGCCCATGACCTGTATGACATCATCTAAACAGATGTCTGCAGCCATCTTACTATGGTTCTCGAAGGAAAAAATTCATGTAATTAAATTCACCAAAATTCATTCTCCACATATTTATTGAGAAACTAGTATTGTTTTGCAATATCAAAGATCCAGCTATGGTAGAAACTATTAACAACTGGCTCCGAGAACTGCTTCATGAGTGAGGAACACGAGAATGCTGCACAAACTGTTGGGCTAGGCCTTTCTAGAGCACGGAGGGCAGGGAAAAGCAAGCAACGAGAGAGGAAAAGAAGGATTGGAAAGTTCTCCTGAGAAGATGCTGCTAAAGGGCATATACACCTTTAGCAGGTAGAATAGGAGGAAAATGAACGATACGGAGAGAAAACACACGCACAGTGCAACAGAAGGTGGCACAGCCGGCCACTTAGGAGCTCCAGTGACAAAGGGTGAGTCCATGAACTACAGGAAGTACAATGGAAAACGACTTTAAAAACAACCCTCATGGGTTCTTGCCTTTGATATGATTATTGCTTTACTAAGTAAAAAGACAACAAGGATTTAGATATAACATGAACCACAAGATGTAGGATGCCTGGAGACCCGAACAAAATCCTGAGGCCTGAGACTGTCAACGCCACATGATAGAAAACAGTTCTTAAAACTGGATGCACTGACTGCTGTCTATCCAGAACTGCCACCTTGGTACAGAGCTAGATGTTGAAACTGCCTCCATGAAATCAGGCACCATTATACAAACTTTTCAAACTGCATCTTAGGATAGGTATGATCACCAAAGATGGTAATGCCTTTGGACATAATCTGTTAACTGCTAATTAAATATTAGCTAGTCTTTGTTACTACAGACATTTGAAAGTATCATAATGCTACTGGTAGGTTATTGTTATTCAAGGGCTAGAAAATCATGGCCTTGGAAGCAAGCTTCTCCCTTTTGTCTTCATTAATTCTAAGTAAACATGTGTCAACTGTAATGGTAAAAATAGGGAAAGGTACATCAGAGAGGGGTGCGTTGTAGCTCAGTGTAGACAGCTTGCCTGTCATGTGTAAGTCCTAGCACTTGATCCTACAATCACAGGAAAAGGAGAAGTAGAAGGAAAGACAGAATAACATGAAGTGCAGACTACCATCCCACATTATCACCAAGTCTGCATGGTACTTATGAATATATGAATTTTAACATGGTATAAGATTTATTGTAGAAGCATGGGAAGCGAAGGAGGGGGAGCAGAGAGAGAGAGAAAGACAGACAAATTAGGAATAAGAGCGAATTTATGCATTTTATACCTTTAGAAAGTTAAATATTTTAGGCAAAACTTGATCTGCTATACATTCTGCGTTTTATCCAACATTTAATAAATACATTAATGCATACTTTTATGTTGATAAAGATATACCTACATACTTCTGAAGGTTAACAGTGATAGCCAATTAACACAATAGAGACTCACATAAGACAAGACTCAGGACGCCTCTGGGAGATACCATCTAGATTAGATCAACCCCTCTGCACTCCTGTGAGGGACCATCTGGATTAGTTCAACTGAAGTGGGAAAACTCATTTTACTTGGGGTCCATATATTGAATAATAATAATATTATTAATAACAATACTCTAAGAAAGAAGTTCAATAAAGCGTCATGCACAGTGTCTGACAAACACTAAGTTCTAGATAAATATTTGCAGGGGGTTTAAGAAATAATAAATTAATGAAACACTATATATATGCATATATATATATATATATATATATATATATATATATATATATGAAACATCTCTCTCTCTCTCTCTCTCTCTCTCTCTCTCTCTCAGTTAATTATAAAGTACAGTCAACCCCCTCTCAACGTCAGAGCTTAACCTTGAAAATCAACATGTCAGTCTGGTGTGGTGGTGCATAGGTGCATAGCCTCTAAGGGCAGCACTTCAGATAGAGAACATGGTGGGCTACACAGAACACCCTGTCTCCAGAAAGATGGTTAAGGAGTGATGCTGGAGGAAAGGAAAGAGGGAGAAATTTACATAGCGATCAAATCATGTGTAACAGAAAATGCAATAAACTAACACTAGGGAGTGGGCAGCTTAGAGGAAAATGTGGGTTCCTTTTTATATAGAGAAATAATGCTCTCAATTTTCCTAAAAGGGTTGAAATGAGAATGAAATGGCCTCGCTCAGATGCATTTCTGGGCTTTGAGGAACCTCTATCTCACCTGTCCAGCAGGCTCAGGTTTCTAATTGCATTTTGAAGAACGGGTCCAGGGCTGCTTCTCTTACAATTTTCTTCATAATTCTTATTTCTATCCTTACCTTTTAACATTTTCCCATCACACTTCATGCTGACACACAAGGCAAAAATAAAATTTAAAAGGCATCAGTGGCTTCCTAGGTGTGAACACCCTGAGCATTTGTGGCACAGCCAGAGAGCTTGAGATGGCTGGCAAGGCACTGAAGGTTACAGCAATCCTAGGAACACCAAGAGAGGCCACAGGGTACTAAATCTCAGTAGGTACACGGGCTGTGACATATGACAGTTGAACAAGGAGAAATAGTTATAAAAAGCATAGGAAATTAGTCCAGTACACTATGAAGAAGATATAGTTTTTAATATGCAAAATGAAAAGGCAAGATTCCAAAGCCATTCTGAAAAAAGCTTTCAATATAATAGTTCCCCCCACCTTCGAAGCTGCTCTAGTTCCCCCCATCTTTGAAGCTGCCCTAGTTCCCCCCGCCTTCGAAGCTGTCCTAGTTCCCCCCGCCTTCGAAGCTGTCCTAGTTCCCCCCACCTTCGAAGCTGTCCTAGTTCCCCCCGCCTTCAAAGCTGCCCTAGTTCCCCCCGCCTTCAAAGCTGCCCTAGTTCCCCCCCCCCCCCCCGCCTTTGAAGCTGTCCTAGTTCCCCCCGCCTTCGAAGCTGTCCTAGTTCCCCCCGCCTTCAAAGCTGCCCTAGTTCCCCCCATCTTTGAAGCTGCCCTAGTTCCCCCCGCCTTCGAAGCTGTCCTAGTTCCCCCCGCCTTCAAAGCTGCCCTAGTTCCCCCACCTTTGAAGCTGTCCTAGTTCCCCCACCTTTGAAGCTGTCCTAGTTCCCCCACCTTCGAAGCTGTCCTAGTTCCCCCACCTTTGAAGCTGTCCTAGTTCCCCCACCTTTGAAGCTGTCCTGGTTCCCCCACCTTTGAAGCTGTCCTAGTTCCCCCACCTTTGAAGCTGTCCTGGTTCCCCCACCTTTGAAGCTGTCCTAGTTCCCTGTAACTCATGTCACTGGTCTGTTCACACTAGTCTTTCAGCTCCCCACTGTGGCGCAGAGCACGTGCTGGATGGCGCCAGCACCACGTTCCTGTCCCAGCCTGCTCCCTCTGTGGGAACTTGGCTCATCACACTTACCAAGCTCCTCCCCTCCCCGTTGAACTGAATTTCTTGTTTTCCCCCAAACTAGATTATATACCAACTTTCGCTTAAGAAGGTTAATTCAATATTAGCAGTTATCTTTTTGAAGGTTAATTCTTAGTTCTGAATGATAAGTATATTCATAATGGCCAAATATTCAAACAATAATTCATGAAAACTTAAAGTTATGAAAGGGCTTTGGTATTAGACAGATACCCTAATATCAAAGCTAGCAAAGTAGAAAGAACTAATGAGAAAGAGAAAGGGAGGAAGAGGAAGGGGAGAGGACACGGGGAGGGAGGAAGAGAGGGAGAGAAGAGATCTGAAGAGAACAGAGAATAGTAAAATCTTCCAAATTGAATAGAAAGACAATGAATAACCTACAACTAAAGGAATATGTTATTAAAGGCAGAGATTATATTTCTCTCTAGGTATGCCTATATTATTTTGATTCTAAATTACATTATCAATTTATATTTCTAAATCAGATGTAAATGGGCCCATGGCCAGACATAAACATACTTCATTGATGCTGAGTAGGCATATTTTGGCTATTACAGTCCAAAAGAGAAATGCATGTTCAGAATACATAAAAAGCAGTACAAAAGCTATGTAAATTCTTCCACTGAAAAGGTCTACTGCTGGCCTTTACATGAGAGCTATCAGTAACGTTAGTGGACAGTGACAGGATTGCTGAGTAGAGTATCTCAGCGGCACAGTGGTGTTTTTAGTGCAGTGGGGTGAGATTCTACATCTCAGGAGTCACAGCAAGAGGAAAGTCATATGAGTACATTGCTATGACAAAACGAAATAGCAAACAGAAAGAGAAGACAAGAGTGAGGGAAAGAAGGGCTCAAACCAGCCATGATCTGACTATCACCTGAGTGTCCCTCCTACTCAAATGTGGAGAAGACAATTCATGCTAAAAGGATGGAGAAGGCAGTCAGAACTTCTTGTCTTGCCAACAGCAATCAGCACAGTGAGGTCATGTTTGATTTAAAACAAAAACAACAAAAGCCAAAAGAACTTACTGATAGAAACACATCGGTCCAGACCTCAAAAGCAGCACTTTGTGTCAGAAGTACAGCAACAGAGGCAAAAAGCGTGCGTCCACCACTTGAGCATCCTGGCAACTCCGTTTCACCCAGGCTGCTGATTTCTCATCATTGCCTTCCAAAGGACACTTCCTGATTTTCTACCCGTCTCATTACTTAGAGCCACATTCTAGCATTTACTCAAATCTTTACTTCTTCACTAATCTTTCCAGTTTTTTTAAATTTCCACTTTTATAAAATGTAATTATAAGGACTTTTTGTGCAAATGACCACCGAACGGCTTCTCCCAACACTGTGGAAACTGCATGCACGCACACATATGGATGGGTGGTTTGGCTCCTGACTGACTTCCATTCCACTCAGGTTCTGTAGCCATGTGCAATATGTACCACATAACAAAAGTTAAAAAGCTTAGAATAAAAAAAAATGTTATCTCCAAATGTCTGACACAAGATTAAAAGCAGTTTACATTTACAATGTAAAGTTGAAAGCATGTACTCATATGTGGGTTTTAGAATCTACATAAGCCAATGCCTCACTGCACCTCAGGCATCATAGGTCATATAGTCTGAAATAATTTTTCATAATTGAGAAAAACTGTTGTGTTTCTTAAAAATGTAACACCATAGCCAAAGTGCCTCTCATGTTTGAATGTCATCTTCTGGACTGTGTAATTGCCAGCACCTTTCAAAATGTGCACATTGGCTTTAGCTCATTAAGAACAAGCATGTAAAGCTGGACGTTGTGGCGCATGCCTTTAATCCCAGCACTTGGGAGGCAGAGGCGGGCAGATCACTGTGAGTTCGAGGCCAGCCTGGTCAACAAAGCAAGTCTAGGATACCCAAGGCTATACAGAGAAGCCCTGTCTCAAAAAAAAAAAAAAAAAAAAAAAGAATAAAAAAGAACAAGCATGTATCTGTATAAAGTTATCACATGCCCACAGGGGCTCAGAGAAGCACCCTTTCTCATATCAGTGCACACATCAATTTACATTAGTGGAAATTTCTCAAATATAAACACATTGGCAAAAATATAGAGAATAATTATTTAAACTCTTGACATCCATATTTACTCTAAATATTAAAAGTGTAACTTCCTTTTAAAACAAACTACACGAACACATACAGCTCCACATATCCAATACTAAGAAATTCACTTCCTGAATGAGGGCAAAATGCCACAGAAACACGGAAAGACTTTAACGCAAGGTTTCTATTAGTTAGACTTCATAATCTTTGAAGTGTTTTCAAAACAGACCCTTTGTATTAGACTAGGTTTAGACTAAAATGTAGTTTGCCAATAAAGCCATTCTTCTGTGGTTATTCTATAAATTTGGAAAGATTAGTACTCAAATACTACTACAAAAGCCAAAATCAAACCATGACTTTTGTAATGAAGCTCGCCAGACCATTCATTGCATCAACAGAAAATAATAATTTCTAAATAATTTTTGAAAGTACACTGTACGAGAAATCACATGGAGGATGAACACTTCAGGGCACCTGATTTTCACCACAGAGCATTGCCAAATATAACTAGAGAAAATACCACCAAAATGAGCTACATCAAGTGACTCATTCTACTCTACCTAAATCGCTGTTAGGAGGGGCATACCGTTTCTGCTACGGTAACCTGTACTAACTACACTAAGCCACACTGACCTAGTCCTTAGCACGAGTTCTTCTGTGCCTCAAATTCAGTAAGAGCCCTAATACAATAACTTTTCCTGAATACTGATATAACCAAGCTTTCTCTATACTTCCCTAGCCTTTGGGAATTGTAAATGTTATTAGTTCATATATACATAAAACAGGGTTTTTCTGTCTAGTTCTGGTTGTGCTGGTCTCAAACTCACAGAGATTGCCTGCTTCTGCCTCCCAAGTGTTGAAATTAAAGGCATGCACCACCATGCCCAGTCCTATGTTTTTTAATGTCTAAATATAATGCCCTCTTAATTTAAGCAAAAGGAAACCATTTCTGTTCTAGCCACGCTGAGTACAAGTTCCTGGTCACATGCTCCAACAGGGAGCTTTGGGGAACACACCCTGGCACTCATCAAGCCCTTGTGATTCTTGGACCACATTCTCCTCCTGCCTTTCACTTGTGTTTCTTCTGGCCATTTCTCATCTTCTGCTTCTCTGAAATATTCAGGGTCACTTCTCTTACCACAGCATCAGATACGAAAAAAAGTAATGCCTTCCCAACTCAGACTCTCAAAAGCACCCATTAAAGAAACACCATACTCTAAAATCCACATGACATTTGATTTTTTTAATTTTTAAAGTATAGGGTCTTTGGATTCCTGAGATATAATAAGGGCATTTCCCAGTCATGGAGTCATAAAAATTAAAACGCGAAAATCAACATACAAATTAATCAACTCTTTGCTAACATACAAAGAAAATTAAAACTCTCAGTCATTTAGACAAGAGAATTTTTGTTTCACTATGTTTTCTTCTTATTTGGGTCAAGAGGCAGAAACGCTGATTAAATGGCTTTTTCTCATTGCAAACCTTCACTGGAGTTTCAATCGCTCACAATGTCTTGTTAGGCTAAGACTAAAGCAAGCAAGACAATTCTATATCCCATCTTTTAAAGATACAAGATTGACCAAACGTAAGTAGTAAAGAAAATATTAAACAAACATAAAGGTCCAGCTGAGTTAATGGGGTGAACAATTGGGAGTCAGTACATTTGTCTCCAACATCCCATGTGATTCCCTAGTGATGAGGTTGCCACGGTTATGGGGAGAATGCAGAAATAATATTACACGGTTACCAGAATGGAAGTAAGACCTTGTAGAATAATTTTATGAGAGCATAGCACAAATGATTTCTAGGAATATACCAAACAAAATGATGGGAATAAACTCCGCAGTGTTCTCAGAAGGGCAGTTCAGTTTCCAATACAGGACCCTCTAGGCACTAAAGAATGCGCTGCCAGGTGATCAGAGGTTACAAAAGTGCTGTCTTCATGAATGACGTATACACAGCTATATGCGAAGCTTCAGGAGGATGGAGCGCTAGTGGTGACAGATGCGGGGGCAGGCAGCGGCAGAAAATATGTCTCCCTTCAAGTGAGGAAAATATTTGAGCTCAGTGAAAGAAACAAGGAAGCTTACACAGTACAGCAACACAAATCATAGTTGTTACTAATTAGCTCCTGACAAATGTCATTGTGAGGAAGTTACTTCTGAACCTCATAATCATGATGTAAATTATAAGATAACTACCATGATCAATTAGAAAAAGTTTGGGATGAGTCAGGAACAGAGTAATTTGAGCTAAGGAGAAAAAGTTCTGAGCTTAGCAGGAGGAAGACGGTGACTAATGGGCACAGAATACGTGATGATAAGAATTGTCAAACTGGTTCAAGAGAGACCCTGCGTCTTTACATTCCCTGACAGGTATGAAAGATTCCACACTCACCTCCTTCCCAAAACCTGCTGTGTCCAGACCTGTTAACTTCTGCCTCCCACACAGCTCGTGCTACCCAGCAAGCACCTCAGGGACAAGATGTGATCTCACCTTGTGTCCTTACGCCTCCAGGAAGAATAGTCCAGTAATAGCCAGTAACAAAACTAAGGGAAAAGAGCCTGGGCATGAGCTAACATACCCTGCTAAGGTTTTCATTTTAAATGTCAAGTCTCCTGTTCCTCTGACATCTTTGCATTCTTCTATTCTATCTGTCTCGCTTTGGCATACTGTCTTTTAAATAGGGACATGGGCTTAAACAGTCTATTATGACAACTACTAGTGAAGAGTTAACTCATGATAAAAATTAATGTGTTAAAATATACCATATATCATATATACACCATATAAATGTGTGTGTATATATGTATGTATATATTGAGTCTCCTAATTACAAAATTTAATTTATAAACTTAGAATGTAGAGAAAATGTAGGAAAATAATAAATAAAATTTTAAAGTGCTAAAGGACTTCTTAGCCAGTTGAAGTTTTATAAGCCTGTTATTAGATTTTAACTGAAAGTCAATAGTGCTTTTAAGGAGCAAGGCTTGAGATTACGCTAAGTGCTAATGTAAAGCCTGCAGTTATGACCAGCTTAGAAGAGAATTCTTCTTGCAAGCCATATAATATTTTTGTTAGTTATATTAAGAGATGCACAAAGAAAGAACCAATGATGAGTCATGTTGTGTGACAAGCCTTCTTCAGTTCTTGTAGACAGTAACTTACACCTCTGCATTAAAACACAAATGGAATGAGTAAGCCATGTGGGCACCCGAGATGCTGCCTAACAACTCTGTAGTAGAAGGAGGGCTGCACTAAAAAAGCCTAGTCACATGATTCGCCTAAGTTCTGCCCTCCATAGGCCTCCTTCCATAATTGAAATAAACGTATACATTAGGGCTTAAATACATGGCTAAACTGGGCAGCAATGTACAGTGTTAAACTGAGTTTAGAAGAGGCCTATATAGATTCAGGCACATTTGTTTTCTTAGCAATTAGCAACACTAAGTTAAACATCAATTGAAATTGCAGAATGCATGCTAAACTAATTAACATATGTGAACAATATTGTTAAATACATAAAGTTTACATTACAGTTTACCTATTATAGGCAACATACATCAACAAACTCAATATTCTTATTCTTCTTAATCCCATGATTCTAAAGTGAATTTACTTGCAGCAAGAGTTTAGAAAGTTAATGTGTTATTCTGAAATACATCTTGTAAAGAATTCAAAAGTTTCTGTTCCATTACATAAAATACAGTGACTATAAAACAATTCTTTACAGAGAAAAGTAATATTATATTATGTAGCTAAATTTAAAGTTTTTTTATAAACTGTAGTAAAACATATAAACATATAATATGAAATTTTCTTTAGTAGCCATTTAAAGTTTACTGTAAAATAATGTAAAGTCTGCACATTGCCTGTAAGATCAATTAATACAGCCATTATGGAAAACAGTGTGAAGGTTGCCCCCCCCACACACACACACCAACTGCCAATTAGGAAGAGAATTACACGTGAACCAGCAATTTCAAAGTTAGGTACACACCCAAAGGAACAGTGGGAAACACCAGAATATCCTGCAGCTGATGACTGGATAAAAGAAGTTTGATATTTAGACACAATGGAACACTATTCAGCCACAAAAAATACACACTGCTGTCACTGTGACAGCAAGGGTCAAACTGCGTGATCTCGCTCTTGTGCTACTTCACCTCTACGACCTAAGAGGGCAGCTTTGGTTAGCAGAAGAAGGGATGGGTAGTGAGTGGATGGGCAGAGGCTGAGCAGAGGCAGGAAAACAAAGACCTGGCATGTAGTTGGGCAGTAGGAAAGCTACAGACAATAATGCATACTTCAAGATGCAGGATTCTGAGATTTTTGCCAAAAAAAAAAAAAAAAGGTACATGTCTAAGATATTTAACCTGGAGGTACAAGGTTCTTATATGTATGAAAACATCACAGTACCCTGTTATATCTACAATGTTTGTTCTTTACATATTTTTAGAAATCAATTGAATAAAGCATGGTATTAAACACAGCATCACAGCCTCCCTTAAGTTTACAGACAGGTTTAACTCTGTCGTGCACACAGACCTCCAGAAATTACTTACTATAAGGGAAAGTTTGCAGTCATTGAGCAATTGTCCTTTAACAAACGCAGAAATGTACCTGTTTAAAAGTACTTAGGACTTAGAATATTTTTTTTTGTAAAAACAATGTAAATTATTCTTTCCTACGAGCTAGTATAATTGTGATTACCTTCCAAAACACAAAGCAATATATTTAGTTCTTACCAGCATTAAGCTCTGCAAATCACATCTGTTTAGGGATGTGCTAATTCCCCAGGGACAGTGGAGGAGTCATCCGTGTGAACGAGGAAGAGAGACCATGGGGTCCGTAACATGTTTTTCTTGTGAAAAATTACAGCAAAAAACACTACAGGCTTGTGTGCCAGGGGGCTACGCTGTGATGCTGCATTTCTGTGACGCAGTGCAGAGGTGCAGTAAGGCCACACATGGACACACAAGCAAGAGCAAGACTGCGGTTAGCAAATGTGTGCTTATGAAAACAGATGGCAGGCTAGATGACCCCAGTGGGCCATGGCTTGCCAACCACTGAGACAGATCCAAGAAAGGGGGAAGAGGAGAGGAGAGGAAGGGTACCACTAGAGAAGAAAGTAAAGAAAATCAAATCTAAGTGTCTGTGGGCTAGCACTCCGGAGAACAAGGAGCTGCTGGCCTCACACTATCTGGTCTATTGACTAACTTTCATTGTGAAGCCTTACAAAATGAAACAAGTTTCTTTTTTCCTGATGACTTGACTCAATGGTAGCTGAACTATTGGCACCCAGCACATCAGCATAAATAATGAGAATATTGATCATGGGTAAGTACATCATAGGGAGGCTGACTTACCTCAGTAATGGATGGAAGATGACGGTAATATTCCTGGCTCCAGGTTTGCAAACAAATTTTGTTCCTCCACCTTCGATTAAGTTGTCATCAGGACCTCCTTCCGGGAAAGATGAAACTGAGAGTTAGTTCATTAGAAGTTTTACAAATTAGCAAACCAAGACTATCTGCGTGAGTGTCGCACTGTCACAAGAACCACCTCTTAGGTCACCCACAGTATTTACAGTCATTGCAAACAATATGACTCAGGCTTTCTCTTCATCCATCTATGGCATAATTACCCAGAAAAGAAAAAAAAAATGAAAGCCCAAGAATAATAATTGACATAAGGTAAAGCAATGGGGAAAGGTAATAGCAGAGTTGAGAATATAACGTTTCTCTCCAGTCAGCAGTGTCTTCCTTGGACAGTAGGGCACACAGACAAGGAAGAGTTACATTGAAGGCATTTCTGGTGGTAAGATGTATGTAAATACTATTTTCCACACTACCACATTAAAAACCCTCTGAATGAAAGACACACTAAGATTTTTATAATACTGGGTTAAAGAAAGAATCCTGGTCATTAAAATCATTTATTAAGATCTTTACTTTATCACACTAGAAAGAATAGTTATTTAAATAAATATTTTGTGTAAATTGCTCAAGTACATTCTGTGAGTAAATGTAAGAAAAATAAATTTTGGGGGGTGAGGAATCCCAGTGGTTAAAGCACTGAGTGTTCCTTCTAGAGGACCTGGATTCAATTTGCAGCACATGGGAGGTCAAAGCCATTTCCAACTCCAGTTCCAGGGGACCCAACGCTCTCTTCTGAACTCCTACAGCACTAGGCACACATGTAACCCACAGACATACATGATGGTGATACACATGTGAGCACACACAAGCATGCACATATTTGCAAGCAAGCGCGCGCACACACACACACACACGCACACACACACACATTAAAAATAAATGTAAAAGAAACTCATCAAGTTATTCTTAAAACCATAACATGTACCCACTCCAGCTCTCAGAATGACTGATTCGAAGCTGGCAGCGTTCATGATTTCCAGTAAGCGCCATGCAGTATCACGGAAAATGTGATTGTCTTAAAGGAGGGTACCACACTGCAAGCAGGATGGTATTTCAAGCTGCTGACATGTATTTTGCAAAATATAAAATGGCTGTTCTCTTGATCCTATCACAAGTCTTTAAGCAGGGTTTGCAATTCCAACCAGGACTTACATTCTTCCCTCAAATGATGCTTAATTGGTAATTAACTGAGACATCACAGGGTCACAGTACAGGAAGTAACTGCCAAGTCACACACTCTGAGGCAGTAACAATTTCCATCACTGTTTTCACAGATTTAGTTGCAGAGAGTTTAGACTACAGAGCTGCATATAACTTCAGGAGGTAGGAGAAACGCTTCTACTACCCCCACATGGATTTTTGAGGGTTTTGTTTTGTTTTTGTTTTAAGTGAAATTCTTTTATTTTATTTTATTTTATTTATTTTATTTTTTTATTTTTATTTATTTATTTATTAACCATTTTTTTATTAATTTGTTCATATTACATCTTGTTTGTTAGCCCTTCCCCTGTTTCCTCCCATTCTTCCCTCCCTCCCACTTCCCCCCTTGTCCCCTCCCCTATGTCTGTGATTGAGGGAGACCTCCTCCCCCTATATATGCTCTAAGATTATCAAGTCTCTTCTTGGTAACTTGCTATCCTTCCTCTGAGTGCCGCCAGGCCTCCTCATCCAGGGGACGTGGTCAGAAAAGGGGCACCAGAGTTCGTGTGAGAGTCAGATCCCACTCTCCACTCAACGGTGGAGAATGTCCTGTTTGTCGGCTGGGTCTGGGTAGGGCTTCGAAGTTTACTGCCTATTTCTCCTACTAAGTGAAATTCAACTGCTACAATCTCTAGCTCGTCTCCACTTTTATCTACTCCAAGAGGAGTGGATTCTTTAGGTTGGCAAAAATTGAGAAGAAAAGGCAGGGCATGATTAGCCTGGTTAGATCCGGTATTCCGTCTGAAAAACCGTGATGCCTACAAATGCTAAGTGACGTTATGGAGTTTGGTTGCAAGGGTAGAATACTTACAGAACATGTGCAAACCCTTTGTTCTGATAGTCAATACAGGGAGGGAGGAGGGAGGGAGGGAGGGAGGAAAGGAAAGAAGGAAGGAAGAAAGAAAGGAAGGAAGGAAGGAAGGAAGGAAGGAAGGAAGGAAGGGTAAAAGCAGTAAGGAATGAAGTTGTCTAACCACCTCTAGTAATGGTAAATAAATGTGTCTCCTATGTTTAGCTAGTAAGCCATGTGCCTCCTAACCAGGTTATATGATTTTTAGTGCATAACTGGTGCTTAACTCTTTATTTACCTCATGTTCTTTCTTGTCAGTTTCAGAATTCAAAACCATGTTATATGGTGGATTTCTTCAAATATATACCTGACCTACGCTTATTTTTTTCTCTACTTTAAAACATCTCTTGATTAGAATTAATTGCATGATATCAAACACAAGCAAATCTGGCTTTGCTTTATTACCTATCTTGGTGGTCGCTGAGGCATCGAGGAGATTGGCAAACCCACGTGAAGCTTCAGTGGTCTGTAGCAGGGGCATCAGCATTTAGACTGATACTATTTGGATCAGTTGTTAACCTTCAGAGCACAGTTCTGAGTTTTAATAAAAATACAGGCATGTACAGCTCTTTCTTCAAATTATCTGTGTCACAACACAACAACTGGAACCAGGCCTAGTGATGTCTCGCTAACGTTTGCATCTTAAATGAAAGCATGAGGATTAACACAAGGACTCTGGGTGCAGCTCTGCTGTAGAGAACGCTCTCTGTGTGAGCAAGGCCTGGGCTCACTGAATATACAGGACAAGAGAGAGAGAAGAGAGAGAGAGAGAGAGAGAGAGAGAGAGAGAGAGAGAGAGAGAGAGAGAGAGAGAGAGAGAGGTCTTGAAAAAGGATAACAGAAACACTACTCCTTAGGAAACCCCTTCCTCAAAAGAGCATTAAACAGTTACATATACAGAAAAGAAACTAAGGATAGATTCTTCTGGCTCAATGATTTTCCTTCCAAGATCACAACATGTAATCAGTATGGAATCACAAGGAGAGGTGTACAGGGGAAATAAGGCTATATTCTGCACTCCAGGAACAGCATGGACAAAAACTCCCAAAAACTTTATATGAGATGGATGCAAAAACACACAATTCTATTCAGTATGAGTATTATCTCAAAGTGATATGAATTAAGATAAGTGAATTTTGATGATTTCTAAAACTATCAAATGCTATGATTTTAAGGACTCCATACTTTTAAAACAACCAAGCCACAGTTCTCCAAATGCACCGCATACATGGCGTGCATGCTCAGCCTGTGTACCTCGGCCACAGTGGCATCACTTCTGGAGCGGCATTTCTTCTACCGATAGCTTTAAGACCAATATCTAGTTTAAAACAGACAACTCTGTTTCTGAAAGCACACAACTCCACTAAAAGAAACAATATAAAACAACCCAAATAAACATAACATATGTCACTCTATGATTTCATTAATGTTTGCATAATGTATCCCTACATAAAGAGGTTAAACAGGCATGCATCTGTTGCTTGGGTGGAAAAAGAAATGGAGACCCAGGTGAAAAAATATTCAAATTAGATGAGAAAGCATATATGAAAATCTACTGTTAACTGTCAAAGCCCAGCAAATGTGAAACCGAAAACAATAACAACAATAAAACAAAAAAACAAAAAACAAAAGAAGCCCAATACCAAATATGAAGATGGGAGCCACTAGAAATGTCAGTGGAAGAGATGAGGCTGTGGTAGTGCAGGAAGAAAGACAGGGTATAAAGTTCCAAATTTAGTCACAGCCCACTGATCAAAACTCCTGGGAACTGAAGGAAATGTTGAGAGATTCATGCAGTGTGCTGGCACGAAATAAGAGTGAAAAATACTTTAACCCTAAACCAAAATTCTATGTACAGGAACCTTGTGTGTTCTCTTAGCTCCATGCCTATGTACACCCTCACTGCATCTGATATGATTTCCTCTCTATAAAGCAGGTGTCTAAATCTAGGTTATTAGATGCTATGAAATATATGTGTTTCTCCCGCCCCCAATACCTGTATGGGACTCTTAACCTCTAATTCACAAGTATTGACCAGGAGGGTGATCCTGCACGGACTCAAGCAAGCCTAGGACACAGATGGCTGTGCGGCTCTTCTCTTTCGCGCTGCCTCTGTCTTCTTCTATTAAGGTATGGTAAGCAGAAACATCACTTGTTGCCTCTTAATTTCACCTGCTAGTCCTCCAGATCTATATGGCATTGGATTTCTGGTCATTAGAGACAATTCAGTCTGTGATATCCTCTTATAGTAACACAAAATTGACAAAGTTATTGAATTATTAATTTAAAAAGAAAACAGCATCCCAAAGACCTGGTTTTTGAAAAGAAAGCTATCAGAACCAGAAGAAAGGCCCTGACAAAAGTTCGCAACACCTGAGTGTCTCTCCCACCAAAAGGGACTCTGCGTGGACTCTTGGCACTTCAGTGTTCTGGAGGAGAAACAGAACTCACCTCTCCTCACAGGCCCTCCCATCCAGCCAAGTAGCCTGGGAACTGTTGTCAAGACCGTTACGGAGCGAGCTGCTCACATTCCGAGACGTGCACT
Source organism: Acomys minous (assembly GCF_964271855.1). Lineage (NCBI taxonomy): Eukaryota > Metazoa > Chordata > Mammalia > Rodentia > Muridae > Acomys > Acomys minous. The sequence continues at coordinate 73,704,680 of NC_140487.1, forward strand.
GACCGCGCAGGGACAGCTCTGGCCCATATTCATTATGCTTGCACTCTAATCTCAGCTGGGAAGGCCAGGCGATGGGCACCAGAGAAAATGGTGAATGATGATGGATGGTTGGAATGGAAAAGAAATTGACGGTAGGATTACAGGGAGGCTGTACAGCACAAGATGATGGAAGAACACCCCAGTTATATTTCCTGCTTTTTGCAGTGAGGAGAATGGTTTGACAAGCTCTCCCTGAAGACTGGCAGCAAACCCCAAGGCCAACTAACAACTGTGGTATGACAGCATTTTAGTCCTCACAGACCAGCCCATTCCTTTAGAACTCATTTGGAGAAATTGGCTGCTAAACTTACCTACTCCTTGACTCTTTCCAGCTAAGATTTGCTGTCATTGATAATGAATATAGTCATCTTAATAAAGCAGAGAAAACAGCGAATACCACAGAAAAAATAGGAAGCAATGTTCATCGTTGAGATGGAAATGATCAGAAAATCTGTAATCAGATCCCAGATCTGTTATTTATTATTAGTATAATTATAATAAATTCATTAAAATAATCTTAGCCTAAGCTAGCCCATTTATAAAATAGAAATTATGGTCAATGCCTTCAAACATAATGTGTTAATGTCTAAAAAGTATATAAAGGGACATTTAGCACAGTTCTTGATATACAAGCACATACACCCTAATGAAGCAAGTCCACTTTTCCTTTTGGGGATATCAGATAGACAGTGTGTGTGTGTGTGTGTGTGTGTGTGTGTGTGTGTGAGATAGAGAGAGAGAGAGAGAGAGAGAGAGAGAGAGAGAGAGAGAGAGAGAGAGAGAGAGGGAATATCTATTAACATATTACTTTAGCAACAGTTATGGTCATTACCTTAATGAGTCCAACATTGAAGTTGTAACAAATAAATTTGATACAAATGAATAAAACATTCCTGTGAGTTCATTTGCGGGGAACAGTATCACTGCAGTGACAGACTGAGAAAATTGCTAGGATCACTTATAGTGTGACAAGATGAAACAAGCTGCTCTGGACTCTTAATTTTTCAGTTAAAGTAATCAATATCTAATGTATACATGCAAGTACTGTGAACAAATGCCTGTGCCGAGTACTTAAAATAGAACAGAATGTGGTAGTGACTTCCATTAAGTTCCAGAAAGCAGCATGTCCCAAATGACATTCTGAATGTGTCCTGTGTTTAAAATTGGCTCTCAACATAGCGAAGAACTGCAGTGAAGATGGAATGTTTTACAATGAATGTCTGACATTAGGAAAGGCATGCAGAATAACAAATATGGAATTCCTAATTGCATCAATAAAAACCCTGTTTAATTGGATCTAGGCGCCAGCTGAGTAGTCTGAGTTTCATGAACTGGGGTGCCACCTTGGCAGAGGAGGCAGCCTTGCAACTAAGTGCTTCAGCATGTGTGTATTCTTAAAGCATGCCGTGCCCTCACAACCTATTCAGGTGCTACCACCACCTCCAGCCTCTGACGGAGACTGGACACCGCCCTGGGGTATGGCCCTGAATCAAAGAAAAAATAATAACAAAATGTCCTTACCCTCAAATGCTTTAACTATTCCAGTAAAGCAGGCCAGTCAGGACCAGTGGTTTAGTTTGCTAAGGGTGACTTTGAAATAAAAGCAGGCAAAACAAAACAAAACACCAAAACCACAAACCCACCAAAAAACAACAATAAAATAAACAAACAAAAAACCCAAAGATAAACAAATAAACAAAGAAAAAACCAATCCACTTCAAAGACAGTAGAACATTAGGACTCAACTTGTAGGTAAGGATATAAGACTCAACGAAAACTCTATTTTAATCATTGATGTATCCCTAGTACCTGGGACAGTTTCTAGAATATAATAAGCATTTATTGAACGAATACATGTACAAAGGAATTGAAGAGAACATCTTCTCTAGAACAAGTGAATCGTGACTAGAAGCTGCCTCCGAATAAACAGCAGATGTAGTTTTAGAAGAAATAGGATCAGCCAAAAGTCCAGGTTTTAAGAAAAAACTGAAAAGTTAAGCTATTTATTACAGCATAAGTTGAACAAACACCTTGAGAAATTTTTCACAATAGCCCACATGCATCTATTCATTCTTGATTTCCTCCACTGTTATGATCAAGGCAGGCACTGTTACCCGGGATTTAAATAAAGAAGTCGTTGGGGCAGGAAAAGAGACACAGAGTCATAACAGAGCTACCATGGAAGGAATACTGATAAACTCCTTATAAAAATCTCTGCTCCTGGCTGTATTAATAGTCCTGAAATAGTACCACCAAATACAAACATAAGAACTATAGGCTTGTGGTAGGGAAGCGGAAGTCCATTTTTCTCAGGGACACATATGGTAGGCTAAGCAGTCAAACTTCAGGCTGGTGCCTTAGAAGCATTTTAAAGACATATAAGCATCATCAACCTGTTTAAGATTATTTTCTCTTCACAGAGAGTGAGATATTGGATAAGATAATGGTGATACAGAAAAATTCCAAAATATAGAGCATTGAGCCCAATTTAGTTATAAGATGATACATTTAAGATTTTTCTCATAGACTCAAGACCAAACATATGTTGGTTATTCAGGTTTATATTGAAGAAGTCTCATTGATTAAAGATACAAGTCAACTCAAGAGAAATCATATTTCTTTCTATAAAATGACCACACAAGCAGTGTATTTGGTAGGAGCACATTTAATTATCCAACTGATATCAGGAATATCTTTTCCTCTCTAACACAGTCCCCATATCAAGAACTAGACTGCACTTTCCCATCTCTCCAGGCAGTTGGCAGGGCCTCTGATGAGCACTTCAGCCTCTCTCAGGGGCTGACAAGGGCTCTCTGGGTTACAATGAGCATGAAGGTAGAAGACATGAGAATTTTTTCTATTTCTTTTTTTAAAAGTAAAGAAACCCATGCCGTCTGGTGCTTTGATTCAGGGCTACCACACTGCACTTCCACTTCCCTACACAATGCCCACAGAATATCTCTCTAGCGTCCTCTTGGCAGGCAAAGAGTAAGGGTGTCCCAATCCCACAATCCATTGCCTTATGAATCCATCATCACTGTTCAACATCTGAGTCCCTGAGAAGAGAATATGATGTTAATTAAACAGGCAGTGGGGTTTATATATGTTTAAAATGCTTAGGAAGGGCACGTCAGATTCATTTTAAAGTCGGAGTATCAAGAGACCATCTACAACATGATAGGGCAAAAGGAAGGAAAAGGGTCTGGGTTAAGAACCTTTCCGATAGGACAATGGGAGAAAAGGGGGAAATATAATGGGAGGTTCTTGTAAGAGGAAAAATAGGCAATTAGAGATGAGGAAAGCCTTGATGAGGGTGGAAAGGATTTGCCTCAAGGAAACAGTAGAAGCTACTGCTAGGGAGTGTCTGTAAGGTTGGAGTAATGGCTGGAGTCAGGTGAGAAGCTCTAAAATGGCACATAGTAGGTAGGTGCTTAGAGAACACTGTGAGGTCAGAACCATAGGGGCACCTCCTCTGAGGTAGAAACAGAAAGGAGAAGACACATCTTTGATCAAATGCCTAAGGAATTTTACTGCTGGGCACTTGGGAATGAGAGTAAGCCAACAAGGAAGGAAATTCCAAGGACTGCACCAAGATGAAAAAACAAAACAAAAACAAAAACAAACAAAACCGGAAAATCATTTGGTCTTTCCAGTACCCAAAACACCAAGAAGAGGAAGATAACCTCAATTAGGAACTACCTGACTACATAGTTACTGTAAATAGGTCATATGTCCCTTGTCGTGAATAAGAGTAACTGTACAGAATGTTCATGAAGGATCACATTTGTTGGAAGTGTCTGTGAGTGATTGGACAACTCATTTGAGAACTGTCACTGAGGTAGAACACATAAAATAATTCCTACAAAGAAATAAGAGTATATCATTTTATAGTTCTGTGACTGAACACATTTGTTGCGATGTGTTTGTTGGGAATCCATCCAGTGGTGGATGCCTTTACCTCCAGCACTTGGGAGGCAGAGGCAGGAGGATCTCTATGAGGTCAACGCCACCCTGATCTACAAAATGAGCCCAGGAAGGCCATTAAGAAACTAGAACTGAATACATCTAAATAGAAAATTTCATAATAATCTAGTTAATTAAGAAAGTTAAGAGGGAAAGATACAGCTTCACTAAGAAGCTTTGAAATAAAGTGAATTAGAAGGTAATGTCACTAAGATAGACGTGTCCCTCAAAGGCAGTCAATAAATGGTACTTATTTTTAAGGACTGTCTTCGCTTAGAAATCAAAAGAAGAAATTCATGCTTCAATAAAGAATAGAGAAGTAGAGAAAGAGGCAGAAGGGGAGGGGGGCAGAAGAGGAAAGGAGCACCCCTTAATTGTCTTCAAACAACCAACTAAGAATTTGGGAACTATGAGATGTCATGGACAGAAAAATGAATCCACATATTTTAAGGTTCATAATTTGATATCCTGATACACCAGAACATGTGGTTGTTAAGAGACTCACATAATTAAAAAATGTAAATAGGTCACTTTTAAAAACTGTGGTCACTCAGACCTTTTCCAGAGACAAAGTCAGAAGGATCCAGAGGCGATAGCATGGGAGGTTTTTGTAATAGAAAATGAACAGTCTACATTTAGAAATGTGGTAAAAATTAGCAGTAGAAAGTGGCATACTCTACAAAAGGGTGAGGCACTTACCAAATGATCTCCAGTCACCGTGTGTGTATTTTTAAATGTCTAATCAATAAGACACAAGGGAACTTCAATTGACCATCTTTGAGGAATACTTCTGTCTTAGTGTCATTATCCTCCAACTCACTTTATTTTAAAGCTACATAGGGAGATTGCATCGATCCATCTTCCCCTCATTCTTTTAACTAGTTTTAATGATCTTGAATCTATTAAGTACATTTGAGTGCCCATTTGGGCACAATCCGGTCAGAGGTCTCATGCCTGAAGCTAAATAACTGTTACTGATCAAATGTTGGACTTCATTTACATAGTGTATTTGTAATGCTGTAGCACATCTTAGCACTCCATTGTTATTTATGACTGAACAGTAGTCCACTGCATGTTCACGGCACATTTAATTTATGGCATTATGCACCAACTGATGAGCAAGGCTTTCCACTTTGCACCTATTATAAACAATGAAGATATGAACATCCATACACATGTGTCTGTGAGAAAGAACAGTGCCTGTTCTCTTAACCAAAGGTTATGCTTAGCCTTTAAAGAACTGTCCAGAATGTTTCCACAGATCTGGTACGCCACACGATATTTTAGTATTTGTTTTTTGTTTTTTGTTTTTCTGCTTCCAAATAATTAATTCTAAACAGAAATGTCTAGGTCTATGTGGATAGGGGAAAAGAAATGAGAACAGTTGGTTAGAAATCAAAAGAAATATCAGTAATTTATTCTCTTGTAGAGTCCCTTCCCACTAGAGCCAGCTCCTCACCACTTTACCCATCTCTATATGGCTGTTGTCACTATTAGAATTTTATATAGAAATAGAAAGGTGTATATGTTGGGGGCATGTCACAATTACTCCACTGTGACTAAAAAAAAAAAAAGAGTTTAACTGACTTTATTTTATCTTATTATTTTAGTGTGTGTATGTGCGTGTGCGTGTGTGTGTGTGTGTATGTGCGTGTGTGTGTGTGTGTGTGTGTGTGAGAGAGAGAGAGAGAGAGAGAGAGAGAGAGAGAGACAGACAGACAGACAGACAGACAGACAGACAGACAGACAGAGACAGACAGAGAGAGAGGTGGGTGGGGTGGGGAGAGGTCATGTGTCTTATGTAGCCCTCTCTGTTTCAGAAAATATTACAAGGTACATTTGGTGATGCCGAGCAACAGCAGCATTTAAGAACTGCCGAGAGAGAGAGAGAGAGAGAGAGAGAGAGAGAGAGAGAGAGAGAGAGAGAGAGAGAGAGAGAGAGAAACTGTATGTGCTATCTGCAGTGTTTTAATGACTAAAATAGGGTTCTCCTATCAGTTGAACTTTGGATAGTGGGGTATTTTACTGTTTGCTAAGGAATTCTTACTACAATCAGACCAGATGTGAGGGGAGCGGAGTACAATGTGGTGCCCTGATTTGCTAAGCCAAGCTCAGTGCCAATCTCCCACTCCCACGTGTGCCTGGGCAACTAGAAACTGCTAATGATGGCTGCAAACTAGACTGGAATTTTATGACACTGAGAACCAAGACATTGAAAACAGGGTGTGTCCAACAAGATTACTTGGCCTTTGAAGAAGTCTACAACGTAGTTCTTTGGGAAGGAGAACTGCACGAATTCCAGTTCAGATGGAAGATTTGGTTCTAGAAAATGCCTTTGTTGGCTTAATATTTAGAGACATGCTTAAATCTGTTTATTCCCTAAGTTGGAAGGGAATTAATTTGAAGAACTCAACATGACAGTTACAAAAAAAAAATGATGACCCAAAATGACTAAGAGAAAAAGAGTGAATGGTGGGCTCTTAGAACAAAAATTTAGAGTCAAAATACAGTAGCAGAACAGGATTGTTAAGCCTCCTGACAAAGATAATCAGAGCTGGCATGCAAACAGAAAGAGCATTATTTCACAGCTCACTGGAAACATCTGCACCACAGAGGGACAGGTGGCTTTAAATAACTTTACCAGCAAACCCACAGTTTAATTAGCAAGTCAACTTTCCAGTCATGGTAGACAGCAAATCTTGCAATTTTCCTGGAATTAAAATCAGTCTTGAATCTAGGGAGATGACACAGTAGGTAAAAGGTTTGTTGGACCCTGGATGCACAGTAAAAAAGAAAGAGTCAAGATCATCTTTTGTTATTCACATGCACACACCTGTGCACACACATGCATGTACACCCACATGCTCACCCATACACTAATGGACATGAAAACACACACACACACACCACACACACACACACACACACACACACACACACACACACACACGTTGAGGGGAGGACTTAAAAGTTATAAACATTCTAGGTAATGTCTTCCTCTTCATCTCCTCAGTGATAATTTTCTCATAATCTCAGGAGAGGTATAGAGACTGTGAGAGGGGCTAGAACCCTCCAATATTTACAACAAGATTCCCAAGATGAGTCCATCCTGGCCATTTCTCTTGGCCTCCTGAGCTTCAAAACTCAGTAGATTGACAAATGCCATACGGCTGTGTCTGCATCTTCCTTCCAGCCCTCCCTCCCTTTCTCTACCAGTTCCTCTCTCCCTGTCTCCCATACTGTCCTCCAAGAGATGGTTCCTAGTGCTGAGCTTACAAGCAGTGGCACCATGCCCAGCATAACTTTCTCAAGCTTCTCTCTGAGTTGCTCTGTTTTGTTTCCAGTAATCCTTTCTTGTAAGCTCATCAAATACATTTAATGTAGTTTTAAAGCTTTATCCTTTTTTTTTTTTTTTTTGCGTGCCCTCCCACAAAGTTAACTGTGTGGTTTGAATAAGAGTGGCCCCCAAAGGCAGATGCATTTGAATGTTTAGCCACGGAGGATGGCAAGACCAAAAGAGTAGAAGGTGTGGCCTTGCTGCAGGAAATGTGACAGTGGGGTGGATTTGGGGCTTAAAGGGCATAGTGGGCTCTCTCTCTTCCTGCTGCCTGCAGATCTGGATGTAAAATTCTTAACTGCTTCACCAAGCTCGCCACTATGATGATGATGAACTAAACCTCTGAAACTCTAAGCAAGCCCCAAATAAATGTCTCCCTTTATAGGAGTTGCTGTGATCATGGTGTCTCCTCACAGCAATGGAATGTTGACTGCAACATTTATAAAGGCACAAGTCATACTGATGCAAAGAGAGGCTGGCGCAGACTCTGTCGTCACCCAACAGTCTATACACATCTATACTCCAGAATGAAATCACTCCAGGGCAAGTGTCTGAAAAGTCGGCTCAGATGTTCCTATAGCTGTACTTGGTCTGACCAATTCTCAAAGTAAACCTATGATAACTATTCTAGCCAATTCAATTAAAATAATAAATCAAGAGATCACTATACAGTGTTTGCCTTAAGCATTATTACTTATTAGGATAGGCTGAAATATAGTAACACATAATAAAATATAAGCTAACACATTATAAAACAAGCCCTTAAGAAAATAAAGTTCTCTACTTAACTTTTATAACAAATAGTTCTGTGATAGTTAGCAATCTGTTTACTAAGTCTGAATCTTCAATCTCTCACAACAAATGAGAGGCGCAAACCATGGTGTGTTCTTTAAAACAGATCTAGCTGATCTTTGATTTTCTAGATTATAGAATTTCTTCTACAATCAGGTCTATTAACTGCCTTCTTTCTCAAACTGTATAAAATAGTGAAGTATAATTGTTGTCCAAAGAAATTATTTTCAGTTATAACCACTGAAGCATCCATGATATGTAGTAATTTTCTTTACAATTTAAATGAGAATGATATATACATTTTTGCTTCAGGATTATTATGGTGCCACAAAAAATGTTCACTACCATTTAGAGCTGATATTTTTATGAGTTCCATTTCTAATTATTAATTATGAACATACTCCATTTGTTTTAGGGGTTCCTCCCACAGTTATCATAAGAATTCCCCAATGCAGGAAAACAAAATAGGCAAAATTTTTGACAGATCTATGTATATTTATTCAAAAATATTTCTCAGTTACTCACTCTAAAATAAGCTCTAGATGTTAAAAAAAATCACTACAATCAATGGTTTCAGAAGAAATATGTTAATAAAAAATACAATCTCATTGCATTTATAATCAGGAACTCAGCATCTTTGTGCATAGAGTGTGCTGGTGGGAAATTCAACATCAGATACAGACAGTTAAAGGCTTCATCAAGTTAATGTTATGATTAGGATATAAACAAAACACATTAGAAACTATAAAGCTATTATAAAACATGACAAACAAATAAACAGGCTTACAGAAAGGACCAGCTTACAGAATAATTGCCAAAGGAGGACTGTAAATTTGCAGTTATTTCATAGAGAAAAAAATGACATTGCTTTTCCATAATATAGTCAATATTAACAGCATAAGAGAACAGATTGGCCAAATAGTATATACTATGGATTTCAAATATTGGTATTGAGGAAATACTCCATTTGTCTGATCAAACCTAGCGACACAATCACAGAACAAAGGAGCTACTTATCAGCATCTTCTAAGTACATCACATAAAATTACAAGCTCTTCCTGGAAAAGGATTTGCCTTTGTATTTCTTTAAAGATTATATTTCTGCTTTTTAAATGCTGTTTTTCAAAAGTCTAAAATACAGAAATGGCTTTTATTAAAACAGAACGCACAAAAGAACTACTTGTCAATTTAGCTTGGAGGAAGCACCGGCAGGCAGAGGTTACCAACAAAAGGCTCTGAAGAACCATACAAAGAAACTTCAGCCCAGAAGTTAATGGTCCATGGAATACAGCTTTCATACATTTCCGTCCCAACAATCATGCCCAGAAACAGAGCCACAGAAAGGCTGACACTAAACATTAGAATGAGATTACATTCAAAACACTCACTGTGAAGCACCACACAACCATGTCCTATCTCAGGCTCCGGGGACGGTGAAAATGTCCACATTTGGTTGCTTGTGACGAAAACCTTGACAATACTTTCTGTTCTACTTCATGCATCCGCTCACCAGAGCCACCAGATCCCTACCAGGCTGCACTCCAGAACAGAGAACCCTGGCACTTCTCCCCGCCCGCCAGCAAGGCCGCACCACATCAGGTGGTCACACCAGTGCCAGACGTGTCCTGTTCCAATGCAACTCTCTCCTGATCACTCTCTCCTCCATGGTGCTCCAAAGCTTTCCTTTCTCATTAAAAGCTAAATCCCTTGCAATGATCTATAAAATATTCCACTCCTCCTGGGCCTGTGAGTTTCTGAATTCATCTCCCATTTCTTCCCTGCCTCAGTCTGCACCCATATCAAAGCCTGTGTTGTTTTACACACAGCAGGGGCCTATCTGTCTCAGAACCACTGCTAAGTCTGTTCCTAGCCTAGTGCTGCTGTTCCCTGGGATTGGCAAGAGCACTATCTTCATGTCTTTATTCAGGTATCTCCTCAATAAGTCCTTTCTGGACATATAGGACAAGACAGTGCAATACAGATAACTTCAGTTAAAAATTTAATTCACTATCTATATAATATATAAGTATATATACTATGATTTCTATATAATATGTAAGTATAAATTTATATATATATTAATAACTAAATTTCCTAGAACTAAATTCTAGAAACACAGCCATCATGACCTAAGTCAGTGGAAGTGGTGAGATGGGGAATAACTCCCAAAACAAAGCCTTTGTAGCACCTTACAACTCAAGGACAAACAAAACCTCTGCAAGTACACAATCATAGATGTCAGTGGCCGTTTACCACCAATCATACCTTCTGTTGTACCATGAAATATTTTTTAAGAAAATGAATAATAAATTTGACCAATACTAAAGGGAAAAGGCAAACATTCACTATTTTTTTTTTTTTTTTTTTTAGTATTAGAAAGCTGACTATATGCCAAGCACTATGATAGGCACTAGAAAAAAAGATCATAAAAATATAACCCTTATTTGTAGTGTACTAGAGACTACTTTATTTCTGGGGCAGAAGAGCTTTCCTTATATACTCTAGAAGTGCTATTTGGAGTACTGAAGATTGCTGGAAGAGTGGGGAAAAGTGTTCTATGTAGGGAGGAACACATGTAAGGCCTGGGCACACAGCATGAAAAACATTTAATATGAAGTAAATGAAGATGGAAACAGTTACAAGAAAGGATTGTGCATCAAGAGAAGAAAAAAGCAGAGCCAGAACATATAAGGCCTGTAGGTCATTCAAAGAAATGACCTTTTCATCCACAACACCAGGAGCTGATATGACTGCCTGGAACCATTCCGCCAAGTCTGCAAAACTCAAAGTAACCACTGTACAAGGCGCCCCTGAGCTTACCCACACATGGAGACTGGCTACAAAATGCCTCTCTATCTGCTCTGAGGCAAGGTCCCTCCACAACTACCAAGTTGGATCTGCAGCTCTGGAGCAACCACCAAGTCAGCAAGGGAGGAAACCTTTTCCCCTCAGGGCCTCGGCCCACAGCTGCATTTCACTGGCTAATCTCCATCACTACAAAGGTGCAGCAACACACCAGGCCCTCGCAGCATCCTCAGTACTCCTGCTCATGGTACACACCAACTTTTCTCCAGTCTTCAAAACCTCTTTCAGTGATACCCTGGTTTCTCACCTATGAGTAGTATTTTTTCACCAGAGTCTCAATCTGGATATTTCCTCCCTCCCAGCAAGGAGAACTGCCAATCTAGCAGCGCTACCATTTTAATGGTATTTTAAAAATAATGCCCTTGCTAAGGCAGCCCCCATTCCTTCGTGCTGTAGCACCCTCTTACCCATCTACTAACCTTGGTTCCTGCCTAGTAATATTCCCCTTAAAATTACAATACCTAGACTCTGATGTGACCTAAATTAGTGTTTATGAACTTTAATGGTCTTCTGAAAGTTTGGACAGTGTCTTGTCCACTTCAACCACGGAGGGAGCATCAGCTGCAGCAGAGGAGCAGAGTCTCCAGGCAGTAAGTCAGGCTGGCAATATCATCTTATGCAGACCAACAAACAGGAGCAAAGCAGAAGACACTCTCGTCCTAAGCCGCACACCTGTGTTTCTCATGTGTGCTTTTTGCTTTAGAAAAGTGGGCATTTTTAAGAAAATGGGCATCAGTAAACCACACATTCTCCACATCCCCATTTCTAGACCAACAGGCTGTATTGCAGGCACTTGACTTCAGCACGTCAGAAGGGCTTCCCAATCAAAGCTAGCGCTGAGGCTTCTTACAACATGTGAGAAGATATTATGGAAAGAAAACTTCTGTCTCAAGATAACCAAGGAGAATTGAGTTGATAGTACACATTAAAGTGACAGAAATGCAATTTCACTTAATGATGCATGCCTATAAAGAACAAGACAGATTCCATAAATCAGATTTTCTTTTTCAGAAATCACTGCAAACTCCTCATACAGCTAAAAATAAATTATAAGGGAAGTTTAAATTTGGAAAAGAATGGAAAAACAATAAAATATACAACAAAATATAAAATATATTCTCCACGTAAACAAACAGAAAGGTGTGTTGTTGGTGTGTGTGTGTGTGTGTGTGTATGAGCATATGCATGTATAGATAATTATATCTCTAGCTATGTGTATATGCATCATCTGGTTGGATTTTAACATTTTATTCTGTGTTGTCTATTGTATTTTGAATTCATATAATACAGCAAGATAGTTCAGCCAAAAGGAAGAAATCTTTGTCCAGTGATATGAATTCAATAATAAATATATCTCTACAAGTAAGGAAATATTAAAGCCAAATATTTCATTTATTAATGAAGAGTTTACATATAAGAGATTAGCTAATAGATAATGCTTCAAAAAAGTGAGCAATACAGATATAGAATTTTTCCGTTGTTTTGGAGATCTCTTTTTGTTTGCTTGTTTGCTTGCTTATTTACTCTTTGAAATGGGGTCTCACCCTATAAATGAGATTAACTTTAAACACTCCTCCTCCTCCTCAATCTCCCTGGGCTAGGATTTCAGGAGTAGGTTACGACATCTATCTGGTCTTTTTTTTTTTTCTTCCACATTTGTAAGATCAGAAAAATCTTTCAGGATTTTATATAAACCACAACCCACTACTTAGAAAAACTGCACATGCACACGCAGATAAAATCATACAGATAATGCCAGTATTGTGGGCAGTCTGAGCAGTACAAGCCCCGAGTATGGCAGGCAGAAGTCACAGAATGAAGACAGACCACCACGCCAAGGACACAGAGAGGCTCTCCTGCAGCCACACAACACAGTGATGTGGACAGAGGGGTGCACTGTGGTCACACTGTGACGCACTACTGCTTCCACAACATGTTCTCTATGCTTTGGTTTTTTTTTTTTTTACACTTATTTTTGTTTTGTTTTCATTTTATCTTCTTTTGGGGAAGAGGTTGCAAGGGCAAAAAGCAGATACAAGGGAACAGGGGGATGAGTGGACCTGGGGTGCATGATGTGAAACTCAAAACGAAAATTTTAAAAGGTGTGTGGGAACTCAATGGTTCTGCTTCCTTGGAGCATATAGTAAATTCTTCCAATCTTTATAAACTTATCTAAAGACAGCAAAAATATAACTTAGAACATCAAGGAACATTTACATACATACAAACCTTTTATATTTGTAAAGAACTGCCAATGCTAGTATAACAAAATGGAAATAACTTTTGTGTATTTTGATAATCCTTAGAATAAAGAAGCTATGAAATGAATCCTCAAAGTAAAAAGCAGGCTTAATTAAAACAGTTTTATTCTACAATTGAGAGAATTAGTATGGAAACTGAGAATTGTTTAAGGTAGATAAGGAAATGTCAGAAATAGCATCATTACTGTGTTCAGCTCTAAGAAATACTACCCTATAAAAAAGTAATTAGGATTCTTGAAAATAAAATTAAGACAAATAAGTTTACCCCTTTAGTTAGACCAAACAGCAGGGGTAATTATAGTCTACAGCAAAGTATACTTCAAAATATCTAGAACACACCAAGGTTAATAACAACGATAGAAATGTGATTTGAGTAGATACAAATGGTAACTAAGCTGATTTGATCACAACTCATTACATATTTGATACACATATCACATTATAAAAGCAAAAATATGAAGCCTTTAAAAATAAAAAATTTAAGGGCAGAGTTGGTCTTACAAAAAGAAAAATCTTGCTATAGCTTAAGAACATATAAAACAACAACTACTGACTTGGAATAGAGTTCCTTTATCATCTAAGTCTTTTTTTTTCCCTACGAGAAGCTGGGAGCCCATTTGTCTTGATCTCATAGCATTGATCAGAGAGTTAGATCAATTCCAACAGTGAGGTTCTGGAATTTCAGAAAGATACCCTTACACCCACATATAATTATTGCCAGAGGTTTCGTAGTCATTGAATCCTTGAAAGATATCACCATTACATTTTGTCACGGTCAAGAAGAATACTAAAAGGGAAATAAACTCATAAAATATCCAATTGTATTTAGTATGTCAAGAAAAAAAAAAAAGGAACATTTCATACATTGAAGTGGAGATTATTATAATGAGACATAAATAACGTTTTAAAAGGCCCAATAGTATAGGAAAGGAAAGTAGAGTGCAGAGTCACAGCAGGCTAAGCACAGCCTCTCTTACTAAGGCCTGACAGGGCAGCCCAGCTATGGCAAAGGGATCTAAAGGCAGGCAACAGAGTCAGAGACAGCCCCTACTCCCCTTGTTAGGGGACTCACAAGATGCCCAGGCTGCACATCTGTTATATATGTGTAGGGGGCCTAGGCTGCACATATGTGTGTTCTTTGGATGCTGGTTCAGTCTCTGTTGAGTACCCATTATTTAGCCCAGGTTAGTTGACCCTGTAGGTCTTTTCGTGGTATCCTTGACCCCTTTGGCTCCCTCAATCCATCCCATCACACAAGACTGCCTGAGCTCGGCCTATTGTTTGGCTGTGAGTCTCTGTATCTGTTTCTATCAACTGCTGGGTGAAGCCTCTCCAAAGTAAAGACTTTCTTAGACTCTAGCCACTACTGTGTTGGTTAATAGTCAACTTTCATAGAAAGGTGTGCACCAGAGACACAGTATTTGCTGGTGTCTGTAATATAAATACTGATCACCATGATTAATTAGAATCTAACAACATGATGGCATGGGCTCAAATGGGACAGTATGAAAGTGCTCCATCACACCAGTGGATCTGGATTCTAATAATGCTATGTAATATCACTACCACCACCACCCCAAAAATCCTCCAGTAATGATTTTCCTCAGCAGTGATGGGTGGATGACTCCAGAGATATTATGAATCAATAATATCAAAATATTGTTATGTTTTCTCTCTTTTTATAGTAAGACGTACATGTAAGTGGACTGTGATACAGTTACAAAACCAAAATTATGAAGATCCAAGAATAAGGATGCATGTGGTGGTGGCTCATGCCTTTAATCCAAGCACTTAGGTGGCAGAGGCAGGCAGATCTCTGTGTTCCAGGCTAGCAAGTTCTACATAGTGAGTTGCAGGACAGCCAGGGCTATACAGAGAAACATTGTCTTGAAAACAAGAACAAAAAACAAACAAAAAGATGCAAGAACAACTAATTAAGTTTATATATATAAACACTCCACAATGAAAATGCTAATCAATGTTTATTTTATATTCAATTTCAACTAATAAAATTCATTCTTTTTGACAACACATTTTTAAATCACATATCCTAGATAGAGTAAAAATATGCTATTTTCTAACACTTCCATAAGATGCAGGATAATACTAAATGAAAATTAAAACTGTAGTTATTTATAAGAGTAGCATTATTTTTAAAGATAAATATTTAGATATACAATAAAATGCTATCATCTGAGAATTTATACAATAGGAAATAAAATAATAACATTTTGGTAAACAATGTAGATGAGTATATAGAAGTTTTACAAACTTGCATACACACACACACACATACATACATAGACATACAAGTACACACAAACACATGCTTGTACACACACACACATACACACACACACAAGTACACACACACACATACATACATAGACATACAAGTACACACAAACACATGCTTGTACACACACACACAAGTACACACACACACACATACATACATAGACATACAAGTACACACAAACACATGCTTGTACACACACACACATACACACACACAAGTACACACAAACACATGCTTGTACACACACACGCATGGTGCAAGCACACATACACAAGCACATACACATACACATACTACTACCTTAACTTCTGTGTTTACTTTGAAGTTCTTCCCAATACATACAAATAAATCTGATAGATAATTATGTTACACAGATATAACTATTAATTTTTCCTAAAACCTAACGTCTTTAATAAAACCACATTCAGGTTGTAAAACAACACTTAAATACTAATTTTAAAAAATCAATATTCAACAACTGAAGGAAGTTGAAAAAAAATAACTACGTGGGACCAAAGTAAAATGTTCTCCTAATCAAAACTCTTTATGTAAAGCCACTGAGCCCTTTTTGGGGTGTTTTATGACCCCACAAAGATACAGATGACCATAATGTGCAATGTCAATTGTGTTCCTATTAAAGTAACACCCTTCATGTAAATGCCTGACTTTAAAACTGGCAAACAGCACATACCCAGGGAGCCATGACTCATGCAAAGCAGAAAGCCATGCCAGAATGACATTGTTTGTGCTCTGCAGCATTAGGTGAAACAGGAGTAGCTTAGGGGGCAGGTGATAGTCTCAGAGGGACCTAAGTAATGGGTTTACCTGATTTAACATATGCATATGGCACTGTCGCAAATAAGGAGCATACTGAAGACAGAGCTTTGCAATGGGTGCCAGCTAGTTACGATTTATTATAAATGGAAAAAGATTTAAGTTCTGGCCCCAGAACAAATCCTTGCTTGGCTTAGCTAAGGTCACACATCTTTCATCTTCAGAGTTTCGGGGAAACAGCTGAATGTGTTACCCTCTCCTTCCCCAAGTACTGTGAAAATCTTTTAAAGGACTATTTACCTCCAGCTTCAATAAAAAGCCTAAATTTCTAAGTGTTCATGAACACATACTTTGAACATTTGAAGAACTGGGACAAGGCACATTAGATTCATCCCCCTGTTGTTCAGTCCAAAACTCAGATAAATGTGTATAGATAAAAACAAAACCAAGGATCACAGGACAACCAACTCCCAGGAAATTCCAGCATGAGACTCTAAACATCTTCAAGTAGAAGCATGATGTATTTTTAAAATTTGCTTTACTGTTTAATTTTCTTATTTTCCCTTAGAAAAATCAGAATGTGAAGAGAAGGCTCTGCATTTAAGACCATCTAACCATTCTTGCAGAGGATGGTAAGTCTGTTCCCAGCACCTACGCTGGGTATCTCACAACCCCTTAACGCCAGCTCCAGGAACCCTGCAACACACACACACACACACACACACACACACACACACACACATACACACACACACACAAACACACACAGAGGCGGGGGCAGGGAGTATGTATACTCAATAAACACATCCATAAATAAAAATAATAAAGTATATTTTTAGGAAATTTTTATAGAAAAGCCTTTTATAATTTCAAAAATCTGATAAACAGTGGCATAAAATGACTTTATAAAATCAATTTTTACTTCCCCATTCTACGTTTGAAACGTAGTAAATATAACCCTCAGAACCATGCTTTTGTTTCTAAGGAATCTGCTTCAAACTCTAGTTATACAGGATGGTTGGTTTTCTGTTAGCCTGTTAACCTAAGAGAGGAGTAGCATGGAGCAATGACTCTACTGTGCTGAATGCAGTAAGCTGGATTTGCACTGTTGATGCTTCTTTTCTTTTCTTTTTAAAAGATAGCATATATTTATTGAACATAGCAATGAGTTTCATAAGGGAATTTCATAGAACGATGTCATACTTCAATCATATTCATCTTTGTCCTATCTCTCCTGTTTATCTTTCAATGTTGAAAATTAAGCATATATACAGGTTTTCCTTTTGTTTCACTTTGTTACCTATGGATGCTTATGAGGAGTTTATAAAACGACTGGCGCCTGATCTTCTGAAAGCACAGCAAAGGAGCAGCACTGGGATGCACAAAATGCTGGTGCTAGCACAGGGTGTCTGAGTGCTCCGGCATAATCGCACGGAGATCATGAAGCTCCACAGAGCACACTCTAATTACTAACTTACTAAGTTTCTAAGTTCAATACTAGGAGATATTTTAAATACTGCTATGCTGACATTGCTCAGATACTCTTATGGTGCCTAGGCGATTTTGACTGCCAATACTACCTTGTCTAAAATCCAATACCACATGCATTGAAATAAGTTGTTTCAATGTTTCAATACCTGATTTATTAGTTCCTGTTCAGCTCACCTCAGAAAGCTGCAGTGAGCCTTTTCCTTTCAGGCTGCCCCTAAGTCTGAAGTGCAATTTTCTTTAATTTTATCATTTTATCAGCTTTGTCATACACACATGTTAAGTTCTCTTTTCAACTACCTAAAGCACTTAAATTCATACCTTTTCCCCAAGACCAGGCCTGTGCAGCAGAGACCTAATCAACACATTTAAAGCAGGAGCAAGGGAAGCAGGGTCTCCTGGGTGAAACAACCTCAGTTCCAGTTGCTTATGGAATTTACAGGACTCTTCAGTGATAGTGGTTAGAATAAAAGTGATGAGGCAAGATGTTCAGGCATGGGATGGAGGAGAGACGCAAAGGAACATTGAGGATGGAAGAGAGACTAGAAAGCGTGAGATGAATGGTACTGTAGCTCAAATGACTGGATAGTTGCTTGTTTGTTATATAGTTCAAGGAGCTGAATCCACGGCTTCCCACAGAGTAGGATGCACACCAACACTGAGCTGCATGTTCAGCCTTAAGCCATGGATGATGGCAATCCTCCAGAGGCCCACTGTTAAACGCTTGGATCACAGTGAGGTACAAGCACAAGAAAAAAAGAACCTTGGAGAGGTAGGGGCTAGGGAGAGGTCCATAGATAACTAGAGGGGACTTGAGACTTAGGCGTTTCTCTCTCTCTCTCTCCTCTTCTTCTTCTTCTCTTCTCTCCCTCCCTCTCCTCTCTCTCTCCTCTCCTCTCCTCTTCTCTCTCTCTCCCTACCTCCCTCCTTCCCCCTCCCTCCATCTCCCCCCCCCCCCCGAACACACTTTGTAGATCAGGCTGGCCTCAAACTCACAGTGATCCGCCTGCCTCTGCCTCCCACTCCCGGAATTAAAGGCGTGTGCTGCCATGCCCGGCTTCTCTTTTTTTTCTTGGACACGAAGAGATCAGTTTATTGTACAATATGCTTCCAGACATTAACATATGGTACCCCAGCTCAAGGAATAAAAGCATTGGGATCACATATGAGCCTAAGCAAATAATCATGTATTTGAACCCTTAAAAGAATGAGGGGAAAAAAAGATCATTCTTCTCTGGAAATTAATAATCTCAGGTATTAAGTTATAGTGCCGAAATCAAAACTACAAATAGGCAGTCCCAGGTTCTTTGTGGTAACTGCCATGAAAAGAGAAAAGGCAGATGAGATGAAACAGAGTACAGAATTAATGTAACCAATTAAAAACCATGGGATTGCAAGACACACAGCCAGCTCTGGGGCTTTCACCTTCTTGACAGTGGTAGAGCAATGTGCAATTATCACTCCTCATCTCCCTCACTAAACTGAGTAGCAGTGATTGACAAAGTTAACTACTCCCTCCCTGAAACACTTTCCTCACTTAGCTCCCAGGACCTCACAGTCTTTCAGCTCCCCTAAGACTCAAACCCTCTCCAGGGTTCTTGCTCCCTCCTCACCTTTCTGACCCTTTATCTTGTAAGTGCTCCTGGTTCAACCTTTTAACCCTTTTCCTCCTCCATCTATGCTATACAGAAGACTGCATTTAACCTTGGTGGCTTTAAATATCATCTATATGATAATGACTTGGCAAGCTCTAGTCAAGACCTCCTTCCTGAACTCCAGATTAGCATGCCCAAGTGCCTACTAAAAACTTTCAGTGGAATTTAATATCTACTAATATAATTTCCTATGTCAAAAAACAAATTCAGACATATTCCACTTTGTCTATTTCATAACAGTCACACTTAGCTCAGGGGAAAAAAATAAAGTTTTTATTTACACTGAATCTTAAAAGCATTATGATAAGTGGGGGGAAAAAAACAGAACAAAACCCAGACAGAGGCCACATAGTGTATGATCCCATTTACTCTTAATGTCAACATTAGGCAAATCCACAGAGACAGAAAATAGATTGGCTGCTCCTGTGGCTAAGGGAAGGAGGGACAGAAAGTCACTACTAATGGATCGGGGTGTATCTTTTATAAGGAGCAACATAGTCTACAATTAAACAGTAGTGATGTCTGCACAGCTCTTTAAGATGATGAAGATCATCATTTGTGAGTTTTGCCTCAATACAAATTCAAAATAAATAAAATAAAAATAATAAGATAGCAGGAAGTATTTTTGTTGTTTGCGTCTGTATCTGAAGCATCTAACATAGTTTCTGACAACTGTGAACACTCAGAAAATGCCTGCTTAAGAGCTGACAAATCAATCCCTAAAATCCATACATATGTATTCGCCTACTAGTTTTCTGCTCTTTTTTTCATAGAGCAAATGTAATGATGTGTGGCCAAAATGCAGAGGTAAGCCCAGAAGCCCGTTGTTCATCTTAACAACAGCCCCAGATGTTAATGTGAACATGGGACTGGAGCTGACTGCGAGCATTAAGCAATTCAATTTTTTAATTCAGAGCTCTCGCAAGGTAAAATAATTTCAATTACTTGAGGACTTGTGTAGCATTGCAGTTTACTTTTTAAAATATCTTTGCAAAGCACACAAGGTTTACTCTACATCATTGCTGATAGCCTTTCCAAGCCTACTTTGTCCATGGCAGGGGAGAAATAACAAATGCCAAGACATGGTGCCACACCAAGGACGGCTTCATGACCCACAAGGATGGAAAAGATACAGCCATAATACATAAAAATGCCCAAAGATAAAGGATTAGCAAGTTAAATATTAAAATTATGTTGTTTTAATTTGGTAGCAACTGAGAAAAATTACATAGTCAAAAGATGATTTAGAAACTGGCAGCTCTATTCAACATGGAATATAATATTATTAAAGGGAGTCCTTGTGGATATGCATTCATTTTTAAAGGCAGTCGTAGCACGATAACAGTTATCAAGACCCCTCTAATACACACACACAAGCACACACACCCCACACCACCTTTTTTACACACAGACAGAACAGACATAGGAACCATTCTAACACCAGATTTCCCCTAGATGTCACTGCCAAGGCACAAACCAGGGCTTTCAGGAAGAAAAACTCTACTGAAACCAAAATGGACGAGTCCCTACACTTTGCCCTGATACATCGAATTCCTCAGCCTGCTCATCCATAATCTCTTTGAGATGAATTTCTCTCCCTTCTCATCACAACAGCTTTGTTTGGTCTGAAATTCAATCACAGATGAATTAGGCGTTAGGAATCAGTCCCATTCTAGCTCTGCAGTCACATCAGAAACCCTGGACCCTGTGTTAATTTTGTTACAGCTTTTAGTTCTCACATTTCAATGCAAAATCACTTCCCCCTGGAGAACGCCACTGATATTGGCAAGAAAGCACAAGGGGCTGCCACACAACTCAATCCCAATAACAACCAGGAAACTCAAGCCTCAGCAGACATCGGTAATCACGGGAAAACAGCCAGAACTTTAATCACCATTCTTTCACAAACAGCCAGGGATTTTAAAATGCTGTTATTCCAGGATATGACCCTAATACAGTGCTTAATCAAAGCCATTGCCAGTACAAGAACAACCTGCAGACTTTAATGAAATCCAATTTCATAAGAGTCAGTGTGTCAGCATCACGCTGCATCCAATTTAGAAAAGCTCATGTACACGCAATCAATAGATACAAATTTGTTTATGATTCCAAATATTACCTCTGAATAGGAGAACGTGAATGCATTCAATTACACAGGCACACTGATAGATATCCATGTACGGACACATCACTCCCCACGCTTAGGCATGCAGTCACACAAACAAGCTTATTTTGTCAACAAACATACTGGAAAATATGAACCCATAACACTGGTAGCCAGCTGTGTAGGCAGGTGCAAGATCTGGAGAGAATTGCCCTGGGCCTCAGATGATGGTGTGGAGACTTTCTTCTAAACCAAAATTTGGGACAGGCCATTTTCAGTGCCAAGTCTTGGCTGGCAACACACACAAATCCCAGATGTTCAGGAGGCTAGGCAGCTTGACTTAACTCTGCCACTAGTTCTATTTTTAGGCCCTGTCCTGGTGAAACGTAGGACATGATGCCACCTTGGGACTGAGCAGCTGCCTCCGTTGCTTCTGTAAAGAGGGCACAGTGGGGCCGCTCTGTATCCTGGAGGAGGGGGAAGAATAGGAAAGGCAACGGCAGACGCCTTCGCAGGCTCTCCACTCAGTCACACAGCTTCTTAGTGCCACAACTAGAAAGACTGCAAAAGAGAAGGCGGAAGCCACGAGAGGACAGAAAGGCAGGCGGTAGCACGGTGTGTGCTCCTTTTTATATTTTTCTCTACGGAATAAGAAGGAAGGGCTCCATGTATAACAGCTCAGAGAGATTTACAAACTATTACACTGGAAAGAAATTGATTTCTCATGATTTTTAAAGAATATATATATCATGGAGTGGGGTCCTTAAAAAATGAACACAGATGACAGATTCAGTAGATATTTCACCTAATCTTTCCACTGAAAAATGGAGGAGTTGCCGTCTAATACAAATGCCACCACTCTGAGTAAGTATTAGAGGCCAATCACACTAGCAATCACCAAGCTCAGCAATTCCATGAGTCTAAAACCCAGATCTAGAATCAGTTTACCCCTGACAGAACCACCTCAATCAAAAGGGAGTTGAGGAAAAAAAGAACATGGCAAATAAACAACTTTTTCAACTTTAATTTATTACTGTAATTATTTACATTATTATTTATTTTTATTTTTTTGAGTTTTTTGTTTGTTTGTTTGATTTTTAAAACAGGGTTTCTCTGTGTAAGTCACTGTCCTGGAACTGGCTCTGGAGACCAGGCTGGCCTCCAACTCACAGAGATCTGCCTGCCTCTGCCTCCCCAGTGCTGGGATTAAAGGTGTGCATCACCACTAATGTGGTTCATTTTTCAACATTAAAAAGATAACATATAAACAGAGCAAAGTAGAGCAATGAATTATATATTTTTATATTTCCATGAACTCACCCCAAACAGTCTTTAGGTGATTATTTTCAGGATAACTGATTCATAGCAAACCTGGTCTCTATTATATATTAAGTTTAACCATGCATTTCCCATCGTAATGTATGCATAGCTGGGTATTTCTACCTGACCAGCAAAGCTTTGGAATGTTAGGAAGCTAAGTCAACAGTGCTTAAAACAAGAAACCAACACTGGAAGAAGAAACCCATGCTTTCCCACCCAATAAACTGCAATATTCTAAAGCTGCTTCTTCTCTTCTCTACTACTACTACTACTACTACTACTACTACTACTACTACTACTACTCTCTCACACACACACACACACACACATACACACACACACACACACACACACACACACACACACATATATTGTGCTTTTGTTTCTTAAATTACAGATCTTAGAACATGAATGATGCTTATGTGAAAGCAAATGCTGAGACATTTTTGAAATGGTTTTAATACTTATTTGCCTGTACTTTAACTCTGGAAGTAGATGCTCCTCTCCTCAGTGAGAGCGAAACCATGTTTTCCCCCTCGGCATTCAGGAAAGGGGTGAACACTGCCATTCTCATTTCACCAAGTCTACAAGACAGCCCTTTACAGTAATGCTGGGACTCGGTGTCCAAACTGCCCTTACAATTATACTCTCACAGAGCATGACAAAAATCGAGGTAAAGTCATTCCAACTGCTGCCTTCACAAAGAAAACATGATGCCCAAATGGGAGGGGGGGGCATGTGCACAAAATCCAATGTGTGGCTACTAAGAAAAATGGTAGAGACTCCACTGACTATTTGAAGATCACAAAAAGTCATAGACTTCTAACTGGTCTATCATTACTTGAGTGTTGTTCAGGTAAATGATGTTAAATTGCCCATAAAAACCGTACCTCTTTCCTAGACACCAAAATAATGAAAGTTAAGTATTTTGCATGCTTTGAGCACAGCACACTACACAGAGCTTCATGGGAAAGATTTGGTTTCTGTTAATCTTAGCATGAACCAGTATCCAGAAAGTATGCACAGTAGATATGGGAGTATCATCAAAGACACGGTAAAGCATCATATTCACTGAGATGATAACCATATGATCATCTTTCAAACAGAAATTAGCTACAACTCTGCTCGAGGCAAGCGAAGGTTGAGGAGAAGTAGAAGAGAGTATGATGGAAGGGGAGAGAAAGGCATAAGGGGAACACAAGGGAAAAGTAATACACAAGGCAATATCACAAGAACATAAAAGGCAGCTTTATTCATGTTTAAAACTGGTGCTACCTCAGAAACTGAAGATGCTAAGAAGCCAAATTCTCTGCTAAAAAGTGAAGCTTTCCAAGGTCCTCACTATTGGACATATAAGTTCCACTACAATTTTTTAATCTTTGGTAGGTGAATAAAAGCAGAAAATGAATTTTATTAATTAGTATTGCCTTTAACCTATAATGAACAAATCATGTAGAGTAGCTGCAGATTAAAATTTGAGAGTTTGTACTTTTAAAGTGACCTTTTAAAACCAATTTTCACTTTATATTTAAAGTATAACTAGAGTCAGATGTTAACTGTTCATCAAAAGTACTCACTTGTTTTTTTTGGGGGGGGTTGTTTTGTTTTGTTTTTGTTTTTTTGTGTGTGTGTTTTTTCTACACAGGTTTCTCTGTGTAGCCTTGACTATTGTGGCCTGGCTCTGTAGACCAGGCTGGCCGCAAACTCACAGAGATCCGCCTGCCTCTGCCTCCCAAGTGCTGGGAGTAAAGCGTGCGCCACATTGCCTGCCTCTCACTTGCTTTTAAACTCCATAAAATTTGGTTTATAAATTAGTCACATGCTAAAGTTGCTCCAGAAATAATAAAAACCTACCAATGACTGATTCAAATGTTTTAACTTAAATTAAACCACATTTAAAATTCTGTTCATCAGTTACATTAGCCACATTTCAAGGAGTCAATAACATCCTGTAACAGCTGGTCACACTGCTAGGCAGACAGCCATGCACATTCAGTTCCGCAGCTTCTAAACGGTGGACATTCTTCTGCTGCTAATGTCACAGCTTTTAACAGGACAAGTGGAGGTAAATAGATTCCAAATATGAAGTGACTGCTCATCTGTCTTCTCACATAATGTGCAGGTGATTAACCTGGAAGGTGGAGCAGAGACTGTTCTTGTTACCAATAATTATTCTCCCTTGCCTGCTGTTTGAGCATCTTTGAATTACAACTGTGTAGGTGTCTCTGGTATATGTCATTCCTGTTTTATCCTTTCTGTCATTTCATGGATACAGTGACAACAATGGTCATCACTTTAGATCATGGACAGCCACAGATTGTATGTGTGTGTATACATTTCTCTTGGTGACAAGAACTGGAAGGTGCTGGACTCAAGAAGTGTGGTGTGACAAGGCCATCACATAAGTTTTGAATCACATTCAGTCTTTCAAATAAGGGAGAAATATCACTGCAGGAAAGGCCATTGTTATTCATCATCCAGCAGAGCCTAATCTGATTGGTGAATGGGTGCTCAGGTGAGCTCAATTGGCACAGCACTATTCATCAACCTTGATGCAAATGACTTGTCTGGTTCAGCAAAGAATATTTCATGTGGAATTGCTGGATCTTGAGGAAGCCTTATTCCCAGTTTTCTGAGATAGTGTCACATAGATTTCCAAAGTGGAGACAGCCTAAGTGTCCCTCAGTGGAAGAATGGATAAAGAAACTGTGCTGCATTTACACTATGGGATACTACTTAGCTATTAAAACAAGGAATTCCTGAAATTTGTGGAATAATGGATTGAATTGGAAATGATCATAATGAGTGAGTTAACCCAGAAGCAGAAAGAGAAAATGGTATATACTCACTTATAACTGGACACTAGCCCAAGGGGCATGACCCATGAAAGTCTTCACTTACCAGGAAACTGGGACAGAGAGAAGACTTCCTATTGGGACGCTAGGTGAGAGAAGCAATGGAGAATGGGGAAATAGAAGGATCCAGAGGGTCCTAGAAACCTACAAGTAGAACATTATAATGGGCAGAGATCGGCCCAGGGGTCTTGCTCAAACTATGGCACCAGCCAAGGACAATCCGTGCAGTAAACTTCGAACACCTACCAAGATCTAGTCAATGGACAAGACATTCTCCAAAGTTGAATGGAGAGTGAGGACTGACTTTCACACTCTGGTGTCCCATATTTGACCACATCCCCTGGATGAGGAGGCCTGCCAGCAATCAGAGGAAGATACCAGTCTACCAAGAAGAGACTTGATACCTTAGGAGCATATACATGGGGAGGAGGTCCCCCTCAGTCACAGTCATAGGGGAGGGGAGTAAGGGGAAAATGGGAGGGAGGGAGGAATGGGAGGATACAAGGGATGGGATAACAATTGAGATGTAATATGAATAAATGAAAAATATTTTTAAAAAAGAATATTTCATGTACACTAAAGGACACAAACATAAGTGGAAAACTGACCACCTACCTAAATTCATATTATTTTCCATGCCTTTTCTCTAAAGAACCATGGTTTCATTGTGGACAGCAGCATGGGCCTTGAAGGCAGGTCTATCCTTCTCCCCTTGCTAAAGCTAAACTTAGACCAACTGAAGTTAATGAGATGTGGGAAAATATCAAAGGACATGGACCGTTGATGTCCTAGAGCTCTTCACATGATCTGACAGTAATGAAATTTGTGAAGCTTTACATGTTGATAGCCATCTGGGCGCCAAGGTGAAAGGTCATCATTGCACCTAGAAACAGAGAACACTGACAGAGCAGGGAATTACAAACTTCCCACACAACAGCCACCAACAGTACTTCCTCCCATGGGCCCCACAACTCCAGCAGGAGACTTCTACTTTACCAAAGGTCATCTGAGTACT
The DNA here is from genome assembly GCF_964271855.1 of Acomys minous. NCBI lineage: Eukaryota > Metazoa > Chordata > Mammalia > Rodentia > Muridae > Acomys > Acomys minous. The sequence continues at coordinate 73,731,447 of NC_140487.1, forward strand.
AGGAACCCTACATGGCTACATCAGAACACAGTCAACAGGAGCCATGGTGATAAGGCTCCACCAGAGCACAGCTATTCTACCACAGAAATCCCTGGATATTCCAGCACAAGCAAATGACCTTAAATCCAATCTTATGAAGATGATAAAGACCCTTAAAGTAGAAATGAATTAATTCTTTAAAGAAATTCAGGGAAAAAAACAAACAGGTAAAGTACATAAATATATCTGATACTTAAGAATAAAAAGAATAGTAGGAGAAGATTCCCAGGTTAAAGTCCCAGAAAATATTTTCAACAAAATCATAGAAAAAAATTTCTAGCCTAAAGAAGGAGATACCTAAAAAGATACAAGAAACTAACATAACAAAATATAGGTTGGACAAGAAAAGAAAGTACACCTACCACACAGTAATCAAAACACTAAATATTTTGTGTTCTTAAAGAAATAATTCTTAAAGAAAGAATATCAAAAGCTGCAAGAGAAAATGGGTAGATAATATGTAAAGGAAGACCAACTAGAATTACACCTGACTTCTCACCAGAAACTGTAAAAACCAAAAGAGTCTGCACAGATGTCTTAAAGACTCTAGGAGACCTCAGATACCAGCCCAGACTACTATACCCAGCAAGATTTTCAATTACCATAGATGGAGAAAACAAGATAGTCCATAACAAAAATCAAATTTAAATAATAGCTACCACAAGTTCAGCCATACAAAAGATATTAGAAGAAAAACTGCAACCCAATGAGGTTATCTATATATTGCAAGTAAATAATTTCACACCAGAAAAAACAAAAAAGGGAAACACACATATACAAAAACACACACACACACACACACACACACACACACACACACACACACACACTTCCCTACTACTACCATCATCAAAATAACAGGAATTAATAATCATTTGTCATTAATATCTCTCAATATCAATGGACTCAACCCCCTAATAAAAAGACACAGGCTAATATAATGGATTTTAAAACAGGATCAATCTTTCTGCTGCATACCAGAAACACACCTTAACATCAAAGAAGGACATTAGCTCAGAGTAAAGGGCTTGGAAAGATTTTAACAAGCAAATGGACCCTAGAAACAAGCTGATGTAGCCATTCTAATATGTATGAAAATAGAGTTCCAACCAAAATTAATCAAAAGAGTTGGGGGAAGACACTTTATACTGATCAAAAGAAAATCCACCAAGATGGCTTCTCAATTCTAAACATCTATGCCTCAAACACAAGCACACCAACATTTGTAAAAAGAAATATTATTAAAGCTTAAATCACACGTCAAACTCCACATATTAACAGTAGGAGTCTTCAACAATCCCCTCTCACCAAAGGACAAGTCATCCAGACAGAAACTAAACAGAGAATACTATCAGACACTATGACTTACACGATGTAACAGATTTCTACAAAACATTTCACTCAAACACAAAAGAATATACCTTCTTCACAGCAAACCTTCTCCAAAATTGGCAACGTACTCAGTCACAAAGCAAGCCTCAACGGATACAAGAAAATTGAAATAACTTGTTTCTTATCAGACCATGGATTAAAGCTGGATTTCAACAACAAGGGAAACAAGAGAAAGTCCACAAACTCAAGGAAACTGAACAGCTCCCTACTGAATGACCACTGAGACAAGGAAGTAGCAGAGAAATTAAAGACCTCCTAGAATTCAATGAGAAGAAGGCACAACATCCCTAAAGCTGTGGGACACAATGAAAAGGGCTCTAAGACTTCATAGAAGTGAGTGCTTTCCTAAAGAGGTTAGAGAGACCTCATACTAGCACTTAACAGGGCACTGAAAGCCCTAGAACAACAAACAAATGAACAAACAAACAAAACACACCCAAGAGGAGATGATGACAGGAAATAATCAAACTCAAGGCTGAAATCAATAAAACAGAAACAAAGAGAACAATACAAAGGATCAATGAAACTAATAGTTGGTTCATTGAGAAAACCAATCGGATATACAAACACTATCCAGACTAACTAAAAGTGAGAGAGAAAATATCCAAATTAACAAAATCAGAAGCTAAAAGGAAGACATAACAACAGACACCAAGGAATTAAAAAAATTATTAGATCTTACCTAAAAAGACTGTACTCCACAAAATTGGGGGGGGGGAATCAAAGAAAAATGGGCAAATTTCTTCATATCATTTACCAAAATTAAATCAACTCAGATGAACAATGCAAAGACAACTAAAAACCCCTAATAAAAAACAATAGAAGCAGTCATCAAAAGTCTCCTAACCAAAAAAAAAAACCAAAAAACAAAAAACAAAACTCAGAAACAGGAAATTTTTATTCCAGAATTATTCTAGACTTTCAAAAGAGAGCTAATACCAATATTCTTCAAATTGCTCCGCAAAATAGAAAAAAATTAACATTGGCAATTTCATTTTATGAGGCCACAGTCACCCTGATATGGAAACCATACAAAGACTCAACAAAGGAAGAGAATTACAGACCAATTTCCCCCATGCTGGCTGCTTTGTGCAGCCCCCGTACAAAGCAAAGTGCCTGCTCTTACTGCAGCTAGATGTGGCAAGGGGAGATACCCATGGGAAGCCTGCCCTTTTCTGAAGAGAAAGGGAGGAGTGGTTGGAGGGGTGGTGGTCAGAGGGAGGAGTGAATGGTGGTACAGAAGACAGGTGCTGGGGAAGAGGGAAGGGAAACTGTAGTTGTGCTGTAAAAAAGAGGAAAGAAAGAGGAAGGAAGGAAGGAAGGAAGGAAGGAAGGAAGGAAAATGTTATATAATTTAAAAACATATATTGCCAATTATAAATACAAAAAAATACATAATGGATATAACAGCAAACCAAAATCTGACTTGAAGACTAATAATTCTACTTAATACATTTTCAAGGCACACTTTGCACCTTTTTAAGATAGAGTCAGCAATTTATTGCTTTTTCACAAAATGAAAGACATGTTTCTGTCTTACATCAGAAAACAGCCATATCTCTCACAGTGCTTATCATAAAATGACGACACATTTTATTTTTACATTAGAAAATGAAATAACCAATTACCACTTTCTATTGCAATTAAAGGAAAAGAAATCAAAGTAGTCCAAGGACTAGGTTATCCAACAAATGGCTTACCTAAAGTGTATGGGATGAGGAAGAACTGAGGCAGACAGGAGACTTAGGAAAGACTAGTGGAGATGGAAGGCACGTGAAGAAAAGCGTACAGGGAGAGCACACCAGGAAGGGAGCAGCAGGCAACACGGATGAGGCTGCATCTAGTGGGCAGGGCAGGGACAAGCAGAGCATCACCAGAAGACACCATCACCAGATACAAATAGTCCCCTGTCACTTCTGAAATCGTGAGTCAAACACGTCTATCTCTTAAAGTTGCTTCCTTCACCCATTCTGGCACCCTCATAAAGGCCAAGATGCACATCCTTGAGCGGCCTCGTGTTTCTCGGTTGTTCTTCCCACACCCTAATCTGCTTCCCGGCTCTGTGTCTATCAGATTCTATAAAAACAAATGTCGGCTCCATAAAAACAGAAACCCATTTGCTCACTACTATGCTTATCACTCATGTCCGAAAGGCTGTCTAGCATGTGGTAAAAATGCAAGCATAACTGCTGAAAGGAAGAAAGGGAATGCTCTTCAAATGCAAGTCCCTTTCCTTTCTGTGCTTCATTTCTCATAAACCGCTCTCTTTTCTTCCATTTTACACTATACAAAATTTTGCCTGCATTATATGCAATTTTGCCTTAAAAAAAACAAACAAACAAACCCATGAAGACTCAGAAGCACGCGTTCTGCGTTAAGCTGGCTCTCCTTTCCTAGTTCTCTCTGTTCAGGCTGGGATAGCTCTGCCTCAGTGACATCCACAATACTTACTAATATATCAGCACTGGCTTATGGACAATCACTAAGGTACTATACAGAATCTCTACTTCTTGAAAGAACATTATTTTTATCTAATGTACAGCTAGGTGTCACCAAATACATTTTAAAAGCTATTAAGTTTTACTATGTACTTATGTAACCACATAAAATACAGAGTTAGATTAGAAATTAGAATATATTTTCATTTAATATTTAATTAAAATAAAAACAAACCTTATCTGTTTATCTTCATATGCTTAATAAAATACTCTGTGCATTGTTTTTAAGAACATTTTGTATTTCATATATTTGCTCAAAGCAGGACCTTCACCTAATTTTGAAACCCACTCAAAGGGGGTTGTAGCAAAGCAGCATGCAAGTGTGCGCCACCCGCTCTCAGTGTGGAGGCATGGGCTGAAAGGGCGCCTAGAAGCACAAGAGACTCCACAGGTTGAAAGCTTTCTCCATGAAGACCCAGCAAGGTCATTAAATGCACAGAGCTGACACACTTCCGCAGCTGTTCTAGATGCCGTTTCCCCAGACACGCCCATTCCTATTCATAATTACATGCATATTAGTGAGGCAACGTGTAAGACGGCCCACGGCTTATAGATCTGCAGCTGACGGAGCTCAGGCCCTGAAGGTTATGCCTGCTGGGGAAGGATTACAAGAATCATGTCAGAGAGAAAACACTCGCTACTGAAGGGAATGAAGAAATGGCGGGGTGCACACCAGAACAATACACCTCCACTGCCACTCGCTCCTTAACAAATCTCTTGTTGCCTATATGTGGTCCATCCTCCTGTGTCATTTGTAAAAATGAGACAGGCATCAGGGCCACAGCTGACTGCAGCTCTAAGTAATGACTGCTCACAGTATTTTTTTCCTCTCCTGGATTTTTACAACAAATGAGAATTGAGAGAATCATTAAGATGAAAATAAACATTTTCCCATTTTTAATATACATTTGAGTCTTAATGATATCTTCTCATTTAGTGGTTAGGCCATCCAATGTATCTCCAGATGTTCCCAGGGGTATGCATTTGCGACAGTACCACAGGGCTCAAAGACAGACTCAAGCCTACATCCTGTGATGATTTTTTTGGTCCAAAAGTAATTACAGGAGGAGAACATGAGTGTTTTGAATGGGAAAAAATTCAAATACTAGTTATCTGTAACAGGCTCACATTGCACGTGCAGGATTGCAAAATCCACCACGGCTACATGCCTATTTGTCTCTGCCTTGTGGCCAGAGTACAAGGACCTTTGACACTGAATGACCAATTCTGAGACCTACATTCATTCAATCCCTGAAGCTAAACCATCACATTTCATAATCCAGTGAAATCTCCATTATATTTAGGTCCTAGTGTGAGGCCTCAAAGAATTCACTTCTCCAAAGAGATGGTTAAATTGGATCATTAACAATTTCTTATCAGGAACTTAGTAGTAAAACAAAATTTTTACATAACTTCTCAGAGGTAAAGATGTAGAGTTGCTGATGACTACCGATGCATGTATTTTAAATTAAGTGATATCAAAATAGCTAAAAATGGTGTAATAAAGTACTATGTCTTCATTTTTTTTTCATTTAGTCACCCAATTTCATATAAATAAATGGAGCATATAAAGAAAACAACACTATGTTAATATTGTACTAATAGTAAAGTATTATTCCCCAAACATAAAACCTTAAGTGGGCAAGGAAAAAATACTGAAACAAACCCTTTATCTGTTTTTATGATGCCACTTAAGATTTTTAAAGGCTGTAGCAATGAAGGCCACAGAAGGAAGAAGAAGAAAGGGTAATCGCTCATTTTGTGTACATGATATTTAATTTTTTGTTCTAGAAATGAACTTTAGGACCTGGGTGTCATGAATCTAAATGCTACCGCATGACCCAGTTCCCAATGACTGGGCTATTACATTATAGTTGGATTTATGTATTTGAACAAATAAATGGTTTGTCCATGACAGAAGGCATTCCTGCTTTCCAGTAGATAAAATACACAATTTCCCCTAGGGGATGAATATGGAGCAAGAATACAAACTGAGTCTAACAATGGCAAAAATGTCAGGAAACAGAAAATGTCACATCCACAAGTGGGGAGGGGGGTGCTCAAACTTTGGTTAGAGCACAAGCACCTTTGTGTGTGTGTGTGTGTGTGTGTGTGTGTGTGTGTATGTGTTAAAATTATAGCTTACACCCCCACACTCAAAGGGGGAAAACAAAAACAAAATCTGCTAGAACTAATCATAGTATAGTATTTGGTGCAGGATTTTTTCGTCAGAGTTCAAAATAAAACAAATAGTAAGAATGCAGATTTTAAATTCATCACTGCAAAAAATTTAACTCTTCTAAGGATAAATTTACTTTGAGAAAACGAAACTCAAATAACTGAAGAATAAATAAGAACTTCACATCCTAAGCTCCTGTTTCTGATCTCAATTTCCTGTAGGGTACGCTGGCATCTCAAAAGATCTAGGCAACAAATGTAACTGCTGGCTATGTGTTCTACCCATCTGATTTTGTTGATGAACATAAACAATGATGCTAAAACTTGGGCATTTTACTACATGATATTTGTTCAGTGTGGCACGCAGACACCATGTAAGAAGGGCAAATAATGTGAATGATGTGGCTGATGGCACTATCCTACCAAGGTCATGCTAGTTCAGGCCAGCATTCTGGCACAGGAATGCTAACTATGTTAGCATGGAGGGCAGCATTTCCAACCTGAAACTAAAACAGTATCACAATCAGTCAAAACTTCCAAATGACAAATAATAACACCTGATTCTGGCAACTACCTCCAGCCCTTTGGGTTTTCATTTTCAAATCATGAAAGTCTGAGCAAATAAAAACTTAATAAAACAAGAGCTAAATATTTAGCTTCCAAAGAACTTCCTATTAAATATGAAGTACTTGACCTTTCCATCATTTCCAGCTGAATATTTGGATACAGTACCAATTCCTTGTCATTATGATATATCTCTACTTCAACAAAAACTGAATGAGGACTACAGAGCTAATAAAAACTGTCCCTCAGATCAAGGAGCCCACAAAGGAACTAAAGAGAAAGCTAGTGAGGCCTACACAACAAGGAATCCAACAGTATGTCAGAAGGAGAAAATAGAGCATGCACTGTGCTTCTGGCTTTCTTTAGAGAAAACACATCAAAGGCATCATCCCCTTACGATCTACCTAGAACTCCCACCTCTTGCTTTTATGAACTTATGTCTGCCTTCTCTCCTTTCACTTTTAAACCTAGCACATCGTCAAATCATTTTTCTAGATGATAAACAAGCATATACACTTGCACATGGGCTTTATGATAGCTTCTTTGATAGCTGTTATAAATGTTCAGAGTAGTGCCAAAGTAAATACTGGTTGAATGAACAAAATGAGTGAATGAGAAATACATAGTTACACTGGCTAGAAAAAAATATAACGCTGTGCTACACATCGTGCTTTATTATTACTGATAATAATAACTTAACTCATAGGTGGCCTGTTTTAGAAATATTAAGAAAAATTGCAGGTGTTCAGTAGGTTGAGGCATGGGGGTTGACTGAGTTCTACTATGTCTTGGCTGCAGTCTTCGGTGAGGACAGGATGCCTGCATTGCCTATGGCATGAATATGTTTCTGTACAGGAGTGGAGAACCACCAAGTTGCCTAATGAGCATATTTGCCAGGATCAGAAAATCAAAAACAGATACTCATAAAATTACTGCAGTGGAAAGACTCAAATGGTATATACTCACTTATATCTGCATACTAGCCCAAGGGGCATGTCCCATGAAAGCCTTCACTTACCAGGAAACTGGGACAGAGGGGAGGACATCCCATTGAGACTCTGGATGAGAGAAGCATGGGAGAATAGCAAAGTAGAAGGATCCAGAGGGTCCTAGAAGCCTACAAGTAGAACATTATGATAGGCAGATTTGGGCCCAGGGGTCCTGCTCAAACTAAGGCACCAGTCAAGGACAATACAGGCGGTAAACTTTAAACCCCTACCCAGATCTAGCCAATGGTCAGAACAGTCTCCACAACTGAGTGGAGAGTGGGATATTACTTTCTCACATACTCTGGTGCCTCACCTTTGACCATGTCCCCTGAAGGGGGAGACCTGGTGGCACTCAGAGGAAGGACAGCAGGTTACCGAGAAGAGACTTGATACCCTATGAGCATATACAGGGGGAGGAAATCCCCCTCAGGAACAGTCATAGGGGAGGGGAATAAGGGGGAAATGTGAGGGAGGGAAGAATGGGAGGATACAAGGGATGGGATAACCACTGAGATGTAACAAGAATAAATTAATAAAATAAATAAAAATAAAATAAATAAAAATAAAAATAAATTACTGCAGTGTCACAGAAAAGTAGCTATACAGGATTTGCCCGTAGCTCTGCACATGATAATCACTGATATTTAGAAAGGTGCCTCTGTATGCATGAGTGAGAAATGTGAAGAAAATGGAAAATAGAAATATAAATAAAAAATGGAAATATAAATTAAAGGCAGACATGAAAATATGGGAATGAAAATTAGAAAGAAGTACGAGGCCAAGAAGATGGATCTGCAGGTCCTTTACAAGCACACCTCCAAACCTGACTGCCTGAGATCAGTCTTCTTCCATGTGGTGGAAAGAGAGCTGACACCCATGAAGCTGTCTTCCCAGTCTCCACATGTGCACTGTGGCATGTGTGCCTATGTACTCACATAAACATATACATAACACACAGCACATGAATGAATGAGCCAGTTAATCAGGTAATAATTTTTTAAACAAAGGATGAAGTATTACACAACAGAAGGAATCTATAATTTATGGTGAAACTAACATTCAAAAATATATATTGGAGCCTTGTATGCTGCTTTTTCATAAATGGACAGTTTCAAATGTTTGACTTTCTGGACAGAACTTTGGTCATATGAGAAGTTATTTGGAACACTGATATATTTAATAAATAAAAGTATGAGAAAAATTTAAAGGCAATATAAAATTTAAAATTCCATCACTAACAATCCTTAAAATACAGTGAGACACATTGTTAAAACAAGAAAGAGACTATTTGGCAGCTATTATAGGAAAAAATGGGTGTGTTGACTAACATGTCAGATACTGCCGAAGAGAACCTTCAAAATCAGATGCTTTGTTGACAGAACAAGGAGGATGCAGAAGATTGGAGATGATATGGAATAACTGCAGATAGGCATGGGCTCTTCTTCATCCAACATGGCCAACATGCTCAGGACCCCAGTGTTTTGTTTTCATTTATTTTCTCTCTTCATTATTCCTGAGAATGGCCGCACCATTCCATTGTCAAGTACCACCTGAATATTAATAACAGCTTACAATCCATGCTTGGTTCAGTTTGCTCCTCTAGCTCTAGGTTTTACTTTTTTATCCCACAGACCTCAAATACAGAAAGTTCTAATATGAGCTCTTCTTTGAATCATGCCCTTCATGCTCCAAAGCAAGACTGCACTAGCCACCGGGAATCCTCCTAGACTCTCCTCCCTGGCCCGCATCAGCATCCTCCTAGGTATAGCCACCATACAGTTCAGACACAATTCAGCATCTCTAACAGGAACAGTAGCAATAATATTAACTTTAGGCACCAAGTCCTATTACCTTTGCCAAATTTATCAATAAATCTCTTGTAAAACTCTGACCATGTCATTGTTCTGTTTAAAACCTTTCATTAATTTCATCACTTCTTTTTTTCTCAGCTAGCACCCTTCAAAGGCTACCAATGCCTCTAGGAAAATAGTGCTATCCTTTCTACAACATCTTGGGGTTTTCAAAATCATATCTTTCCCCTATATTTTCTTCCAAATTCCTGTCTCTCTTTTCTCCTCCAACCATAGCACTGCCGGAACTGCTTATCTTCCTCTAGATGCAGCAGGTCCTCACACTTCTTTATTCTGTGTGCTGTGAGACCTTTTCTTGGGAATCTCTGTGCAGTATCACAAGCCAACTGCTACCCACTGTCTGAGACCCGGCTTAAATCGTTTCTGCACCACCTTCTACAGCACTCAAGTGTCTCTGCTCTAGTTTCCCATGTGGCATAGTTAGTTTGTCTGCTGCTGTGAAAAGTCACTATGACATAAGTCAGCTCAAGGAGGAAAGCATTTATTTCAGCTGACAGCTCCACAGCACAACATCAGAGAGAGTCAGAGAAGGAATTCAAACAGGACAGGAACCTGGAACAGAAACTGAGGCAGAGACCATTGAGCTGTGTTGCTTACTTGCCCCCTCTTAGCATAGTCAGTCTCCTTTGAGAGGTGAGCATTAATCATTATTTTATCCTCCTAGAGCCTCCCCACCTGCCTACCCCTCTGTCTTTGAAAACATGAAAGAAAACCAAAACAAGCAAAAGACCTATAAAACAAAAAATGCTAAAACACAGCAAAAAGAAACAAACAAACAAAGGCAACAAAAATACCACTGGGTCTATTTTCTGTTGGCCAACTACTCCTGGGCATGGGCATGCCCTGAAATGCGATTGATACAATGCCCAGTAAAAGTCTCCTTAGAAAACTAACTTTCCCCTTGCCAGCAGGTAACAATTTTAGACACCTTCTTAGTTAGGGGTGGGGCCCTGTGTTCCCTTCCTCCTCTCCGTGCTGGGATGTTTTGGCTTGAACACATCTTGACTAGGTCTTGCATGTGCTGCCACACACAGTCTCTGTGAGCTCTGGGAGCGCTGCTGTGCCTGAAAACACAGTTTGCTCAGAGTCATCTATCACCTGTGGCTACTGCAATCTTTTCACCTGCACGTTGGAGCTTCAACAGAAAGCGATCAACCTGCTCTTTTACAGTACTCTGAACTTTCTCTGAATGGCCTTTTCTTTGAGTATATGCTTATTATTGATATTTTCCTGATTCTTGAAACATCAATTCTCATCCCCATGCTGCATTTTCAATGCTATTTAAGATGCATGGTCAAAAAAAAAAAAAAGATGCACAGTCATTCCTAGGATTCTGAGTGTTATTCATATTCACACTGAAATGGCATCTGGTCGTCCTTGTACCTGTTAACAACAGTCCTTAAACTTCCACTTCCCACCTTTCTTCTAAAACTGAAAAAGTGCAGTGATTACAACTGCATAAAGACAACTGGTATAAAACAATCTTATTTGACTAAATATGTTGTGAAACCTGTGTTAAAGAAAATTGGAAAGCAGTCTTTTATTTTGCTTTGATATATAGACTTCTATACCATCCATCGCTCTATAATGTAAGGCCTATTAACAACCAGACTGTGAAAATTAAAGCACACTAGATGTGTGTGTTAGAAGTGCTGTTCTTGACAAACACTGGTAAAAATATTTGACAAATCAGCCTTCTTGTCTGTAAAATTAAGCTTCTTGTGGGATCATCTCTTATCATACTTTGCAACCCACTTGAAATTTCCAGGCAGCATTAACAAGTCAGCATTGCTGGTGGGTACAGACACTTTCTGATCTAACATCAAAAGCAACATTAAAAAGTGAAATAGTCTTCACAGGCTCAGCATCTGCCTTAAAGCAGATATTTAGAAATATATAACCAGAGCATGGCTTGGAGGAGATTTCTACCAGGGAATCCAGGAGGAGAGAGGCCTTAATTGCCTGCTTAAAAGGTCCTAGCTGGATGTACAGGTGTATTCACTTCAATATCCGTTTGAACACTTACAACTCATGGGGTAAAATGTTTAGTGCCTGCTGATATTACAAAGATAAGGGCATGTGACTTATACAGTATGTGACAGAAATCAACATTCTGCAGCATGCACTCATTCGAAGGTATCCTGTTAAGAGTGGCTGTAAAGAGGACCTACAGGTGTCCTAAAAGGGTGTCCTGGAAAGGAGGATGGTACACCTCATCTAAGACCTGAGTCAATGTTAAGCAATATTTGAGGAAACAAGGAGGATTAAGAAGAATTTTCAATTTTGTTTTATACTTTCAAAATTGTTCAAATCTCTACAATAAGGATACGTGATGTCTACAACTTAAAAATCCGTGTATTAAAGACATTATAACTAGCGTTGATGAGATTTGGAACAGATAGAACCCAATGGATCACTGGTTGGAAAGTGGAGGAAAAAGTGCCAGTCTATGGAAAATGCTAAGAATGTGTGCCCCCAGAGCCCAATAATACAACTTAAAGTATCATATGATTCAGCAAGTCTACTTCGGATGAACTCAAGGAAGAAGAAAGCGGGGTCTCAAACAGGTATTTATGAACCGTATTTCTATTTCAGGATTACTCGCAATAGCCAAAATGTGTAAGAAACCCATCAAAATATATTTTTTTTAAAGATGTGGTATATATGATGAGAGAATATAAGGCAGTCTCCCAGGAAGTAATCTCACATATCTTACAGCATGGATGATCCTTGAGAACTTGATGCTAAGTGAAACTGAGGTGAGAGACAAAAGGAAAATCTTGGGGGAGCTAAGAGAATCCCCTCACCCAGGAATCAGCTAAAGCCTACTGACAGGAGAGAACCAAGAATTTTAGCACAAGTAAAGCCTTACACAATGGCTTACAGTCTGTCTCCCTTCCCAGCTGTAAATCTACAGCCTTCTAGTACCCCCACTGGAAATATTATTTACAGGAAATGAAAATATGCTAAACCATGTGTGGCCCCAGTGACTATGGTCTTTTCCTTATCAGATTTGATGAAGGCCGTGTCCAGGGCCATCCTATAATCTCACTTCAAGAGAGGTAAAGGGAGAATGTTTTTCTAGAAATCTTTTGAGCTGTAACTTGAAAATTACAAGAGGTCTATATGGCTAATGCTGACAGTTAACTGTGATTCTCCTTTGAGGAGCCCATACCTACACTCTCTGTCCTTTCTAGAGCTGGAATACAGATTGTATGAGTAAACTGCCATGTGTTGTTTGTGCTTGTTGAGCGAGGACTCAGAACAAAAAACAGTGTTATCTCAGGTACCCTCCAGGACTCCCTGGAGCTGGCTAGACCTCTCACACTAATGGGGTGCAGGAGAATATCAACAACTAATAGTATTACAAACTTTGCACAGTTAAGAGCAGCTTATGAGAAAAACAAATTCCAACCAACATTCCCACTGTTTACGCAATGGTGTATAAAGATCTGCAGGACGCACAGAAACTTGTGTGGTGAGGCAGCTCTACTCTGGAGGGAAGTCTGTCAGGAGCTTGAGCATGTCTCTGTTAGTAGCATTTCTCCTGCCATTTCTGATGCATTTGATCATGTTTTATATCTACCTGTTACTATTATGTGTTTTATTCTTGCGTTTGTCTGTCTGCTTCACATAGAACCCTCCTAAAGGGAGCTCTGCTCCACACACAGCTCTGACTCAGGAACTCTGGCTGCTTCTCTATGGAGCTTCCTTCCTTCTCCTGCAGACTGTAAGCACCAGACTTAAAGTGGCTTTTCTACCTATCTACTCCTTGGTATCTGTTCTACTACATTTGCTTGCTGCATAATTAATAAACTCACTTATTCAAAACTGAAAGTACAGCTACTGTAACTTAAACCTTCGGACAGAACAGGAAGTATATTCATACTGGATATGTCTTTCTTTCTGAACGCCTTCCTTTCTCCTGAACCCTCATGTTTAAGCCTGCATGAAACCATTTATAATAAAACATTTCATCCTCTTTCATTAGCCCTTGCCCTGACACGCCTTTCTACCTTGAAGCTACAAACCTTTGTTTGGCCTGAGTCTAGGCCCCTAAATTCTAGGTGAACTCCTCGGGACATAGAGGGTAGCGGAATGAGCCAGGTCTTTTCCCCTCAGTTGTAACCAAATATGCTAGGCCTAGAAACACAAATGTTGTGTTGTTCACATGAAACCTAAAAAGAACAAATTGATAGAGGCAGAAAGAATGGTGGTTTCAGAGCTACCAGGAGGAGTGAACAGGCTGGGACTGACTGAGGACAGCTGGACTTTGACAAGCCATAAAGAATTCCAGAGGCAGATGACACTGACAGCTGGACAATGAAGGTAATGTAGTTCAAATTACTCCAGAATACACCTTAAAATGAGAAAGAAGAAACAATTTGTATTATACATGATTTACTACAACTTACAACATAAAGTTAAAGGTGAGGATGTCACTAAACGGGTCACTCAAGGCTCAGGGGTTTCTTTCCCAGGGAAGGAAGGAAGGAAGGAAGGAAGGAAGGAAGGAAGGAAGGAAGGAAGGAAGGAAGGAAGGGATGGAAGAAGGAAGGAAGGAAGGAAGGAAGGAAGGAAGGAAGGAAGGAAAGTAATGAAAATAAACTATACAAAATATAATGCGGGTGAAGACTACAGTTTAAGAAAAGCATTTTAGAACTCAAAGACATTCTGTTCACATGACTTACTCTGTATACAAAATACCCTTTTTATCTCAGAAGAAATGATGCATTATGTAAATAAACAAATTATTTGCGTATGTCAGGTACTACATTTTCATTTCAGAGTCAAAAAAACAATATATTACACTGTGAGCTTAAGTATCCCGTCACTGTTAATCAAGTTTAAATGAAACCCTTTATGGATGACTAGAGACCTAAAACTGAAGTATCAGTACACTATTAATATTTTAATTGACTATGAATATTCATAGTCATTTATTTCTTTAAAGAACAAGATAAGATAACTTAATTATTCTAATATGCAAATTCCAGTCCTGACATGACATCTTACCTTCATCTACATTACAAAAACACTGATGCATTTTGGGCCTATTCATTATTAATGGCCTCCTAGAGTTTTTCAGGTTAGCAAGAGCTACTGAACACAAGCAGCATCTTCTCAGATGGGAGCAAAGTAATTGTGGTGTTACAAAGTCATCATGCCCGGAATATCTCAAAGAGTTGCATTCTATTTTTTCCAGGGGCCCAAAGTAATTTCAACACCATCCCAACAACTGTTCTTCACTATGAGCCTAAGAGAATAGACAGAGTGAAGGCCTATTAAACATTTGGATTTTTGCTGCTTTCATGGCCAGGGGAAATTCCAGATCTAATTCAGGTATGTTAAGAACTTTGACAGTCAGACCTATAGTTTTATGGGAGCAATAATGCACTGCTTCAGTTTTCAGTCACAAAAACATTTATGCAAGCAAGTTGCTAGTTCCCTGAGGTAAAAACAACTCTTTTTTTATGCACTAGGACAAATAACCCACTAATGCAAAGAGCAATCAAAAGTGCATAACCATGTCAGTGTTCTCCATAGCTGATAATGGGTCAAAAGGACTATGATTTCAAGTTAGCAATGGCAATGAGAAATGCCATGGTAAAAAGTCAGTGAAAAATAATTTTATTGATTTGAGATATAAAAATAAATGTCCTCAGATCCAAGCCCTATATGCCAACGGAGAACAAGGAACTGGATCTATAGTTGTTCAATAATTAGCAAACCTGAAAGCTACAATCATGGCTTTGCAGTCAACACACAAAAATAATTCTGCATGTAGCTACTAAGGTAAATCTACAGGGAAATAATGAAAATTGCTCTAGTATTTAAGAGACGAACCCTATAGAAAAGGGGAAAGATGAGACCAAAGAACAATGAAAAAACAGAAGCCTCCTTTTCTTCAATTTCTGGGTAACAATCCCATTATATACAAGATAAATATAATTTGAAAATTGATAACAATTTCATGTGTGTATGTATGTATACATACACAATATATATATATATATATATATATATATATATATATATATATGTGTGTGTGTGTGTGTCGGCAAAAATCTGTATTTACAAATTGGGGGATATAAAATGAATATGTATTATATTCTGAAAAATCTCTAATCTCTGTCATTTGATCTACATCTGATTATGAACACTGACTAGTGCACCATGTACAACTGTGTTGGTGTTTCATTATGCAACAAGGGGCTTCCAAAAAGACAGATGGATCCATCTTGGTTTCTTCTCTGATTCTAAATTCTTGTTAATCATAAATATTGCATATGCAAAACCAAACTACCAGGTTAATTTGCTAATTTGATAAATATGTATGTAACTTGTAAAAATTTATGACTTATAGAAAATAAGAGTTCTATAATTCTATTATTAAAACATGACTGAAAATGTTGATAGTAACTATGGAATTGGGCTGAGAGTGAGTACTTGTGACTTTTCCCAGGCAAACCACGCAGACATGGGTGTGACAGGAGGCAGCTTGACAATAAAGACTGTAAGGAAACGAGGAGAGCTGGGTTCCTCTAAAGCTCCTCAAATGACGTGTAAAATCTGGCACAAATCTCTGAATAATCTTGGGCCTCAGTTTTTCTTGCCTGAAATGAATTAAAAGTTATTTCAAGAGATCTTTTAATGTTATAATAATCACTGGGATAATTAACAGAAATATTTGTCATAGTATTGGTAGATGGAGGAAATGACTGTGATGATCTTGGGAACATACAAAGTGATGTATTTAGAGTTTTCATAAAGGAGAATGTTACTCAAGCAAAGGGGAAAAAGGGGCAGAAACAAACTTAAAACTTTATCATTTCTTTGCTACCATTAAAAAATCTAGTGATTGTGTGAAAAGAAAGAAATGCTTAAGAATAAGCAGAGATAACACATTCTCTTTTCCTAATCTATAATATTATAGGTAAGAAACAGAGGGCCTTAGAGGAAGGCTGTCCCACTCCATCATTTTTTAACATATTCCTTTTGAACTATAACTACCATACACTAACCTCTACAGGGGACGACCAAATCTAAGCTTTCATGCCCACCATACAGAAGCCTCTTCTTCCTTGCATTCAGTCAGGAAAACACACATACTATCCTGGCCGTATTCTTTCACACACTCACACAGTGAATAACAGACTTGAAAGCAAAAGGAAACAAGTAAATGACTTAATCTTAGCATCCTTTTGTAAGCATAATTAAACGCCCACATTCATCATCATAAGAACTGGGTGTTACAAAAAAGAATGTTTTGAAAGTGCTGATATTGCAGGGCTTGGAAGTGCATGACCCTAATCCCAGCACTGGGGAGGCAGAAGCCCGGTCTCTGTGAGGCCAGCTGGTCTGATAGTGAGTTCAAGGCAGCCAGGGATATGTAGAGAGACCTTGTCTCAAAAAAAAAAAAAAAGTTGGTGTTTAGACTTATGTTGAATAGTATTTGTAAACGGTACTTCATATGCTATCTTCTCATCACTTGGTCATCAGTAAAGTGAGGAAGATGAGCACCTTAGCCCTAGATCTCCCGCAGTTCTGTTCAGATTTGCTGTATGGAGAAAAGCATTTGACTATAAAGACCTCAGTTACTCTACAACCACAGAGAGGCCCATGCCTTCTGTCACCATGCAGACGGTGACTCTTCACTGAGATGGGGTCCAGATCCCATTTGTCCTCACGTTCCCTTAGCTTTTCCTGGATGGCACATAGCCTTGGAAAACCAGCCTTGGAGACCTGCAATTATCCGGGATTTCCTAGCTTTGTTCATTTTGATTTTGCTGGTTGCTACTCAATCGACCAGCAAAAGCATTAATATAAGAAAATGCTTTATACAGTTCAAACTTAACTCACAGATGCCCCTTAACAAACGGGTTAAGTGACAGTTTTTAATGTGCAATAATGGACTGCATAATGAGAACGGGGCTGTGATGGAAACAACAGATTAAAGTGAAATAGACATGCCAGCCAATCACTTTCTTAAGGTGTGATCTGCCAATTATCTCAACCAACACAGACCCTAATATTATCATTCCAGGCCATATGTGTAGTTCTTGGGCAAAAAATAAATCTTTTAACAAGTCTGTAAGAACTGTTGGCACCCATTCATGACAGCATGCGCTAACATCTTGAGAATTTTCATTATTCCAAAAAGGATACAAGGGGGGCAGTAGAAGAGGTAGGAGAGAACCCAACCACAAACGTGAGATAGTTGTGGGTCCAAGACTGATGAGAGAATCCAAGGGATTCTTTTTAAGTCTGCTCGCAGACAATAAGGAAAATGCTGGCAGTGCTCCCCGCTCACGAGCTGAAGGATGCGGAGGTCCAGAACACGTTCAGTATTCACTGTGCCCATCTGTTCAGCAGCACAGTCGCCGAACAGAACGAGCAATTACCAAAGCCCCTCTCAGATATGATCTGTCAACCACATCCAGTCCTCCTGCCAAAAGAAATCAGAACTGAGGAATGCAAAAACAGACTGCCCTTATGGGACCAAGAGAAGTTCATTTGAGATAAACTTAAAAGTAAAGAAAGGAAAGCAAAGGGGGAAAAAAATCAGAGGACTGTTTTAAATATATACTAAAATATTTTTAATTGGAAACCATCATATCAAAGCAATATGAAAGGAGAAATGCTCTATTATGACTTACACCAGCTTTGCTATATTATATTTATTAAAAGGTTTATTTCAAGGAATAGTTGTTTACTCTCAGAATTGGTATATTTAGGAAAAAAACATATTGAATTTAGCCCTCAATAAAGGCATTCTATTATCATATCCTGCCACCAAAGCAGAAGTTTTTAATTAGGAAACTGTTTCAATTGAGAAAATAACCATTAAGTGTTTTCAACATCTGAATCAGTATAGTATACGTGATGGATCATATTTAAATTGAAGAGGGCTCTTATGAAGTAATGGCTTACATATCATAAGCCAGTGTCTCTCTGGTTCCCTTTATGGTTGACTATTACTTTCAACCTACAGCTAAGAGCTCATAAGCACTGTTGCTACCACAGTATGCAAATGTTCACTGAGGTACACACAAAGGACCAAAATTAGAAAACCGAAATATTAGGTATATAATACACTGAGATAAGGTGATATGCCTTGGACTGTGTTTTAGTAGTGAGCCAAGGAACTCACAAAAAATAAATCAAAATAAAAGAAAGAGTAAAATACATATATATTGACTTCACTAGGTGAAAAGAAATTATTATAATATTCTTGGCTAAGAAGCACATATACTTCTTTCCTTATTAATTGGTACACACATAATTGTTTCATCATTTTGTGAAGCCTTTCTTCAATACAGGCCATTATAGACATATTCAATATAGATAAAATGAAATAAGCAAGCCATCCATTTCAAAACTGCTACCATTTTTATTCTAATATGATCTTCCAACAACTATTTTCTAACAGATCTCTCATCAACACTAGAAATAAAATATAATTTTAATTCTCATGAGGCCTTTAGCTTTTCACTAAAGAGCATCATGTAGAGAACAATAGAGAACAAGGACTCAGTTTATATAGGTGCAAAGGGCAAAGGAAAATTAATAATGAGAGCAAAGATAATGACAAGAGAAGAGAGCAGCCAGCATGAGACAGCAGTACCACGAGGGCAGCAGTGATGCGGCTGAGAAGCAGGAGTGTGCTGCCCATGAGCTCCATCTTTCAAGAATTCACTTCATTCATGAAACGTATAAGATTCCAAGACCAAGGCAGTTATCACAGGCAGGCGAATGGCTATCTTGACAGATTCTCCGCGCATGTGCAAAGCACCATTATTTTACTTTTTCGTTGGGGAAAAATATTCATCTTAGAACCAAAATTTGTCTATTTAAGAGCAAAGGTTTCCTGAAAATGTCTGCTCACAAGAAGCAAATGATCTAACAAAGAACATATATTTAAATATTTGTACATGCGATAGAGTATGTTGATTACACACAACTGAATGATTATGTGTGCATTATTAACAAATGCACATGTATACTATATATATGACATACACACACAGGTCCATTCAAGAATCAGAGCTACATTTATACAAACATGCATTTTCTATTTATTCATACCAGATTATACTTCTGAGTAGTAATGTAGAATATATATAGTAGTAAATATATATTTATATATATTTATAGATATATAGTAGTAACATTGAAATATATTATATATAGCAGAAATAAAATGTCCAATACTATTTATTTGTACTTCCCACAGCACATATAACACTGACCAATCATGTTTCTCGGGAATGTATAGTTTAGGAAGCATTAGATTCACATTTACTGGAGCTGGCTTCTACCTGCAAGTGTATCTATCAGCAGAGGTCCAAAGGCCATGCTTCCGGAGAGTGTGAAGGCTACGTATCCTATCCCATGTGTACTAGTGGGTACTGAGCTAGACATTCCACCCTCTTCTGAGTATGTCTATGGTATATGGACTTGTGTCAAAATAACATAGGATCCCAATTATCTCCATCAATAATTAGTTCACATCCCCAAATTTGATTGATACTGTCTTCATTACTACCGTTATTACTATGAAATCATTCAAAAGCAATTAAAAGAGAAAAAGAAATTGCTGATGAGATCAGCAAGATCCAATGAAGAGTTCCATACCCATGTTAACTGAAACAGCTCCGGTTAAAGTCAGTAAGTCACAAAACAAACCAAAGAGACATGAACATGGAAAGGCGACCAGTAAAGAGAAGGGGGCATTAAGATGAACAGAAGAAAGTGAACAATAAGAATGTAAGGATAGCCAGGCGGTGGTGGTGCACGCCTTTAATCCCAGCACTTGGGAGGCAGAGGCAGGTGGATCGCTGTAAGTTCAAGGACAGGCTGGTCTACAAAGCAAGTCCAGAACAGCCAAGGCTACATAGAGGGACCCTGTCTCGAAAAACACACACACACACACACACACACACACAAAAAGAATGTAAGGATAATCAAAATGTTCTATGCTAATGTATGAAATTGTCAATGGATAAATTTAATTAACATAAAAGAAATAGACAAAATCTGGTTGCAGTCTGAAGAGTACACTTCCTTACCCGAGGAAGGCAAGGTGAGAGGAACATGGAGTAGTTGGCTATTCTGCATCTACAGTGAGGAAGCATGGATGCTGGTGCTTACTTGGCCCTTCCATGTCTTACTCATGTTTTATATTTGGGAGCCCAGCTCATGCGATGCTGCTGTCCACACTCAGGGTGGTACTTACACTTCTCTGGAAATGACCTCAAAGATGTACTCAGATATGTCTCCTAGGTGGTTCCAAATCCACTCATGCTGACAATGAAAATGAATCACTTTGTAGTGCTGAAGTCCCTTACTGTTCTAAGCATATACATCTTTGGGTATCATAGACATCCAAGTCATTTTTAAGTTTTTATTTACCTTATTATTCTGATAACTTCAAAATCACATTATGAAGTAGAACCAAGACCTGACTGCTCATGTGTTATCCATTTCTTAATGATTGCATTTCCTAAAAACAATAAAATAACATCATTTTTTAAAACCTACCTCAGCAACAGCAACTGTATATTTCAATGGGATGACCCCAAAATATATCTTGAAGATTCTTCAAATCAGTAGATATCTACTCTCAAGGTTACTCTCTTATGTTACTAAAGTGATACTTCTATATTAGAGGAATTTCTTTTACATATTTTTCTTCTAATTCTTTGTTTTTTTCTAGACACATTCAAATGCAACAAATCCTTCACATTGTTCAGAGAAATTATTAGATGTTTTATTCCTATGTCCAATGTAAAATGATTATCCAAGCAAGTTGGACTTTACTATTATTGATTTATTGCTATTTTTCCATTGAATGAGTTTGTAGCAGGTTTTCTCCTAAACTATTGATTCTTCATGTTTAGTTTTCTATTCTGGCAAAGTCCATATTGTAACCTAATTAACTATTCACAGCTATGAGTCACATTTATTGTTTGAGATGCAAAAAATTTGGACAAGTAAATTTGAAAGCACTACAGATGAGAACTGAATTACTTAAATAAGTTAAAAAGAAGGAGAAACAAACAAGCCAAAAAAAAAAAACTGGCTAGGGTGTTAAACCTGTAAGTACCTGTAAGCACAATTATGGGCATTCACGTCACTGTCTGTTTTCTCTGTGATAGTTCTGTCCCTTGTGCCCATCACAAACCCTAGTGTCTCTTACATTAGATTCACTCCATCATTGTTTATTGTCATCCAGTGACTCACTAACAAAGAAAACGTCTGTCTAAATGCATACGTCACCTAACGGCATCTATCACACATTTTATAATGAAAACTACTAAATTAACTCTTCTAGACCTTGCACGATCAAATGTGGCCAAATATTGCAGAGGTATCATCTACAAACATACAATTCAACTTCACCAGCACTTTCATCTTGGTACAGAAGCAATGAGGCAACTACTTGATGTTTTATAGCATCTTGCTATTCTTTTATGAAAATTCCTTATGAATGGGAGAAAAACTTTGCATAAGGCAGCAAGGATTTCTCACACACAGACCGTGGCTGAGACAGAGACACAGACCATTTGATGTGCAACAGAAAAGACTCAAAGGCAGCTGCAGAACTAGAAACTTGGGAAATGGTAATGAAAAAGAAGATTAAACTGCTTGCTGGTACACTGGAACGTTATGCACTGTTTTGAATGTATCAAACCTAAAAATCCCAACTTACTTTCAAACTCAAAAGTCATTTTCTCATCAGTTATTTCCTCTGGGCATACTGTCTATTGTTTATTGACCTGTATACTAACTTAGCATTCAACTTCCTTGGACCTGATGTACCAAGTGTTAGCTATTCCCCACACAACTAAGCTTCTTTACCACTGTCATGTGAAAGTTTGCTCTGTCACCTTTCTCGTCATCCAAGCCTTGTGGGTTTTCTTTGTGCATTTGGCTTTATTTATACACATCTGATGACACTGTCTCAAAAATAGATAGATTTTTGTTCCTTCCTATTTTTCTATATAGGAAAAACTAGTTATTCATTAATTTTCCTTAGTTCATTCTATGAATTTGTTTATTTAAACAAATAAAAACAGCCATCCTTATACATGTGGCTCACATGATCAGTTAACCAACTGAGGCCATAAATGTACACTCTAAAACCAAAGACCGCACATGCTTTTACAGAATACTGGTTTAACACATTATCCACTTACATTATTTTAAGACAGATGGTCAATACACAAATGGAAAAATAGAGACATAGATATCAGCATGCTTTCTTCTTAACAAATCACCAAGAGAAAAGGCAATTAAATGTATTCAAAATAAAAGTTACAGAGAGGTGACAAAAAGAGTACAAATATACACACATATGTATGTATCTATATGTATATATATTTCAGTATCATAACAAAGGAAAATATAGACTCAATCCTAAATAAAATATTTCTTTTTCAAAACAGAATTAGTGTGAGTTAAGTCTGATAACAGTGTTTTTAAGAGGGCAAACAATGAAGAAATTGCCTGGCTACTTTTAAGTTGGAGAGCTGGACTAGTGGAAGAGGGTGTGCCGCTCTAGCAGAGAGCTACAGCCCAGCTTCAGCACCTGCACTGGAAGCCTCAAACTGCCTGAGGGCATCTGGCCTTTGAGGCAGGAGCACTCACGTTGTGTATACCCAGGCAGAGATGAACACACTTAGTCATGATGTTAAACTAATGAAACGTATCCTAACATAGCCAACACCATGATGTTGAGTGAAACCACCAAAGCTGCATGCAAAAGCAGAGCAGGCAATCCCCACACCCACCTCCAGAAATCTATCTCACCATGAACCTTACATATGTGTGAAAGGACGCCGTTAGCACCTATTCTGATAGCAGGAGATAGAAACAATATGATTGGAGGCTAATCATTTAAATAATAATACAGCAATATAAGAAATACTTTCTAGCCATAAAAAAGTAAAGAAAGCCTTATGGCATATTAAATGAAAATAATCAGTATTCAGAAAGGTGTTTCTAATGTTTAATGTATGCTATGGTTTGAATGTGAAATTTTCCCCATAGGATACTGTATATCAGTACTTGGTACCCAACTGGTGGCACTGTTTGAGAAGGTTTCAAAAAATTATTAGGCGGAGCCTTGCTAAAAGAAGGGAAGGGGACACTGAATGAGTCCTGGAGGTTTTAAACCCGCCCCCTTCTTGTTCACACTAGGCTTCCTGACTATGTATGGGTGCACCCATCGCATGTCCTTCCCTGGCATGATGGAGCATGACTAACCCAGCTGTAAACCAGAATAAACCTTTCCGCCTTTAAATTGCTTCTTGCTGTAGATTTTTATCACAGCAGTGACAAATGCAGCCAATACAATGTCTAAAAGGAAAATGTATATATTTGCTTAAATGTGCACAGAATCGTACGAACTACTAGAAACTAAGGTTACCGGCTGCCTGAGAGAAAGATGACATGGTGTCCTGGAAAGAGATGTTTACCACATAAACATTCACACTTCTGAATTCCGAAGCACAGGAACATATAGCATATTTAAATTGGCTGTTAAAATAGTAAAGCGACTTTAAGGCAGACTATCATACCCAAAGGTTAAAAGACAGAAAGTGGAGGATGGGGGTTAAATCACTTTATTCCTGCATAAGTACAATAATCAATGCACAGTGTGTAAAAATCTTTACACTTTTCTTTATGTTTTCTATGATTCTACATCCTCAGGTCTGTGATGTTTGAAACTCTATGCTTTTACTCTAATGCCATACCAGTAGGAAAACAACCTTACAATGTCACTTTGTCCTTTAAACTTAATTCACCAGAGTATTTGCCATTAATGATCATCCTGCACTTAGTCTGCAAATTACAAGAAAGGCATATTTCATTCAGCAATGATAAAATACCAAAACAAAAACAGCCCCTGGTATTATGGAGCTAACATTGTATTGGACATCAGATCAAATAAACAAGCACACATGAGAATCTTCCAGCCTACCATGAGTTGGTATTGCTTTCTGTCAACAAAATCCATCAGGTTTGGTAACAGTGCATTAAGACTCATTAAAAGGAGGTGTTTCGTTAAGCCCTCAGCCTATTTTATCTGACATTTAACTGTTTAATATATTCTAAGCCGCATGCTATGTGTACTCATGCTCCCAACAACCATGAGACTGGCACCATTTTATGTTGTGTGAGCATTTAGCCAAATATACTAATATATTACTAGATATAATATATATAATTTAATTTCCTATTAAAATCAAGAAAAGAAACAAAGCAAGAAGTTGAGTTTTGACTTTGCCCTGCAGCTGGGTAGGCCACACCAAAGCACTCTGTTGAAGCAACTGCTCTTTCCAATTTAAGTCAATCTTAAGGAGTCTCATATATCACAAGAGTAAAGCATTCTCATCACCTGTACTTCCCTCTAGAGTAACTCTCTTAGGTACACACACAAACACACACACACACACACACACACACACACACACACACACACACACCAAAAATAACTCAGCAGAAAATTGTGGCCAGACATTGTGGTGATGTCAAAAGATAGTGTCTTCATATGGAATTTAATTCCTAGCAATTTCATAAAAGCAAATTTCTATTTTTGCTCAATTTCAAATTCATGTCAGAAGTATTTTACCATCTTGTTTTAAGGACCTTATCTATTCTAGGATTCAGTTAAATTTTTCCAACTATTTAATGACATCTAATTTTATGAAACATTTGAATAAAAACAAAGCAAAATACCAGCTAACATTTCAGCTATGTCTAACCAGAGCTACTTGTAACTCTGCCACAGCTGAGGCACATTAGCTTCTACTGTTAACAAGTGCTTGAAGATTTTAACAGATAAGCATACTTTAGGTTCTTAGAAACAACTAGAATTTCTTAATATGTCGACACAAGCAATTGCATCTGACCTAGACAACAGTTGGAAAGAGGAAATTAAGTGACATGTGAAGATGGAAAAGAAATAGAGGAATAAAACTAGAGATCTCTGTCACTAACAGCTGCAGGCCAATTAAACTCAATGCTTTACAGATGTTCATGAGAGAAACTAATTTGCCTAATTTTGATTCAGATTTTTAAGCATACACTTCTTGAGAGTTAATTGTTTCCATTAAGGACACACCAATAACTAAAATACACTACCTACCTTCCTTCTAACCTTCAGTCTCTTTTAATTTAATATGCCATTAAATTTGGTCATTAAAAATGACTGCTAATGCCAGGTTAGGACAATGTACAAGTCCAAACCAAACAAATGAAACATATTATAAACATTAGCACACACCCTCCCACATGCTGACCGCAGCATTCCTACTTAGCCTGAAATAACCACGTAAAATGTAAAATGGCCCTGAAATGCTCAACACCATTTCATTCTGTTTTCACAATTTCAAGTGTCACCACATTCTACTCCAGCAGCCCACTGCATTACTAATGAGTCTTCCTATTATTAAAATTAATTAGGAAAGTATTTGGTATGGTCTCAGGAGGCATAGCAATAAAAAAATGCAGTGATTTCAGAATGGAAATTAAAAGTTCTTATTAAGAGGCAGAAAGATTACTAAGGAGACATTAAGGGTATTTAACTTAGGGTTCCATAAGAAACAAGGTCCCACAGTGATCTGTGAACTCCATAATGCACAGATTGTATCATCAGAAACGACAAGGACTCATGGCCTCAATCCTTCTTTTAATTTGTTGACATAGTACAAAACATTTTTTTCACCTGTATTTATCTGAGACTAATTGTAATTTTCCAGTGCTTTGCACAGTTGTAAAAACATCAGAGTTAAGATAACAGTGAATTTTTTTTTCTGGTAAAGTTTTTTCTTATGAAAGAACTCTATTTGTCAAGGGCAATGACACCTACCAAAGATGACAGGCTTGGAAGTGCCAGAGCAAAGAAATTTAGGGAAACCCACAACATAGCAATGCAGAGCCTAGGAATCAGTGCAGCCACCTGGGGTAGGCCATGGCCAGAGAGCCCAGTCTTCAGAGCTGAAACCCAGTGTTGGCAGGAGTGGCTGGACACGGGACAGGATTGTCTAAAACTGCAAATGAACCTTCAGAAAGTTCCATTACTTCCTCACAGTAGACTTGAAGAGCCAGCAGGTGGGTGGCGAAGGCAACCGAATTTTAAACACTCTAGGGGTGACACACACACACACACACACACATATATATATACACACACACATACAATGATCGTATCATCATGGAAGTTAATTCCAGTTCTTCGGACCCTTTTCTGAACTGAAGCAAGTGGCAGGTAGAAATGGACAGAAGATTCTCAGAAATCTTTCCATAGGAAAAACCGGATGAATAATTAACACACGGAGAAGTGCCAATTAAAACTCTGCTTGAATATTTCATTTGCAAAGGTTAATGGTACTGACTGAAAACTCATAGGCCACCCCAACCCCACTACCCATGATGAAGACTAAACAGCCAGATGCTTGACAGTCAACCGCAGCTACATGGAAAAGCATCCACGTAAACAGATGTGAAAAGAGCTGCCATGAGAAAGCTTTCCTTTTCCCGACAGAGGCATAGTGGTGTAGTTCATGCCTACCCTTCCTCTCAGACGTGAGTGTGACCAGCATGGCAGCACTCATCGCACTCATCTTTTCATCACCAGAGAAAGAAAAAATTTTTTTACTGGATCCATTCTCATTCCTTCAGTCACTGAGTCAGTGAGTGTAGTTAGGCTTCGTCAGTTACGAGTAACATAATCCAAAGTCCTATCAGGCTCTGCTACATACAAGCACACATGGAGCCCAAATGCCACGTTTCTGTAGCCTCGATGTCTCAAGCCCATGAAGGACCAACACAACCATGTGTTATCTGTGAGTAGCAGGCAGCAGTACAGGAAGCCTTTATTGTCTTCTTCTGTTCACTGTGTTTTTCCATATTTCCCATTAAGTTTTATTTAATTAAGCAGAGACTAGTAGTGGGTACACAACTGACAATAACATGGCCAGCTTAGTACATGTTAACACAGTTTTTAAAATGAAAAACATACTGTGATTCTGGAAAATGAGTCTCAAAAGAAGAAAACCAATTTTCCACTTATAGAGCTATGAATTCAATCTATTCCCATAAAAAAACATGGGATGTATAATGGAACTTGACATGTTCATTCTAAATTTCATCTGGAAGAATAAATCCCAGGAAATAAGATTA
Organism: Acomys minous; assembly: GCF_964271855.1. Classification (NCBI taxonomy): domain Eukaryota; kingdom Metazoa; phylum Chordata; class Mammalia; order Rodentia; family Muridae; genus Acomys; species Acomys minous. Next base: position 73,759,170 of record NC_140487.1, read on the forward strand.
TAAAGGAATAATAACAATTATAATAAAAGTTAAGAAAGTCCTTGATATACAATTTTGCCAAGTCACTGATACATCATACACAAAAGACAAAGAAGGAATTTAAAACAAAAAACAAAATGAACTCTGAACGTTAATTGGCCCAGCATTGAACTCAAAGAGACACAGATAAACATAATCATCCATGCATTTAAGGCACAGGAAAGGTTAGTCTTTTATCCAAGATGCTCTTGTGGTCAAGTCTGCCTATGTTTTCTTGTAACTGCGTTTCCAGGGTACAATGAAGGGCAACGGGCCCAAAGATGACACCCAGCCTGGTGGCCAAGGCTGGCCATCCTCTTGCAGAGCAGCTGAAAGGTTCAGGAAAGTCCAGAAAAGGACAATGTACACAAAAGAAACCCACAGCATCAAAGCCCCTGTCTATGTCTATAGCTGAGGCCCAGCCACACTCCTTTTCAGTGATTCTGAGGAAAAGCTATTTCCCATTTTTTTACTTGGCTCAGTAGGCTGGTTCAATTCCACCTGAAATCAACAAACTCTAGATGCACACTTGATATTTCAAATCACAGAAAAATGGCATTAATTTCCCATAAATAGAACTTGAACAATGAATACTATTTTTAAATTTTAACTTCAAGTTCTAGCTCACATATTGTACAAAAACAAATTCAATGTGGATTAGATATGTAAATGGAATAATAACAAAAGAGTTAAACTATGAATCCTAGAGCAAAAAAATTTTACTTTAAATAATAGATGAGGAAAGGCTTGACTGAATAAACTTTAAAAATCAGGTTAATATGAGTAAAAATTAGAAGTGGCCACTAGCATGGTTCAGTGGCTAATGGTGATTGCTACCAAGCCTAGTTCAGTCTCTGCATCCCAAACTAGAAGGAGAAAACTGACATTGTTCTCTGACTTGCACGAGTACACGCACACACACGCACATGTAAAAAATAGAATAAAAGTTCTTGAAGTTAATAGTGATGGAGTAAAATTTTGGTAACTTTGAACTGCCATCTGAAATATTTCTAAAGCTAAATTGAACAATGTTGATACTATGGAACCAAGTCTGGGGCTTAATTTTTTGTGTTCATGTTTAATACTTATTAATCATTCCAATAAAAATAAAACTGACAAAAAAATCAAAATTATTAAAAAAAAGAATAGCAATGACACAAAAGAATACACACTTACACAATAGCATATTCTAAAGTTTAAAAAAGCCACAAACAGAAAATTCTTTGCTACCTTAAAGAAGGCATATCCACACTATGCATAGTTATATACAAATCAAGACTGCATGAAAATGGTGAACAAATACAGAAAATTTAAAACAATAAACAAGAAAAACAGAAATTGAAATATGCGCCAAAAGCAATAAAAGTGCAACTCCAAAGCGTGGAGTGGTTTAACTCCTCAAAATCTTAACTCAAAAAATATTGTGTATAAATACTTGATATTGTCACATATTTCCCTCATTTGTCCCCTAGCTTTAAGGAGGACACAAATATGGTTATCAGATAAATCTCTAGAAATGAGCAAGGTACAAAATGCTCTGCTATTGACCTGGTATTCTGCTCCAAGGCAGATACCTGCTCTCTTCTAAACAACCCAAAATTTGCTAGATATTGTGAAGTGTTAACTCTCAGATATTTTGAATATCAGGATTCTATTAAATACTATGTGCACTCCTTCAATGATCATCATCAGAGCTTATGAGGTGACAAGAAAAAATAATTTGTGTGTGTGTGTGTGTGTGTGTGTGTGTGTGTGTGTGTATCACTGAAAGGAGGGATGAGGAAGAGAAATACAGAATATACAGATATACTTATAGTTTTCAAATTTATTTTTCTGCACAAAAAGAAGACAATTTAAATATAATTTCCCACTATATGAGTCAATTTTTGGCACACATATCTCCCTAGTACCTGAAGGATTTATGAACTTAGAGTACTACTTGTGCATTTAATTAAAGAAATTGATTATGGCTACACACCTTGACAACAAATTTTTAAAAGTTAGTAAGTATGAAATTATTCTGACTTCAAAGTACAGCAGGGTTCCAGGATGACAATTTAATATTTTTTTGAGATTTTTCATTTTCTGTATTTCCTAGAATTTACATCTGTAACAGGTTAAGAAGCAAAACTGCTCTTACTGAAAATAAAAAGAACACTGTGAGTTAACTTTTCCTGGAAGGAAGCTTTTCACAGGACTGTTTCATCAGGCTCATTTTAGCTTTGATCAAGGAAAGGGAGCAAGTAAATTAACAAACAAACAACACGGGTCAAAACTTATGCATGAGGTGGAAACACTGCTTTAAGCACAATGGACAGTGAACTACTGGAATCGGGCAGATGTCAGCAAGGAGATGCTCCTTACTAGTCAGAACCCCCCAAAATCCTGCACCCATACCTCAACATCCTAATATGTCCTTAGAGTGTCAGTCTAGTACATCTATAAATTGAAAATAATGGTTTTAGTTTTTATGCTCACGAAAAATAGAAGTCTTTGATTTTGAAACTGAATCACTAACTTTAGACCCATGAAATCTCTGGACCATTATGAGGATGTGTATTGTACAAACCTTCATTACAGTAGGTAGATGTGTCAGTGGACGGGGAGTGGGAAAGTAGACTAGATGGTATTTAAGGCTGCAAAGGAGTAGTCATTCTGAACATAGCTGACTGAATAAAGCTGACAAAGCTCTGGCTGTCCATGGAGGAGCTGAGAGTCTGCTCTGTTGCCAGCATCCCAAGGAGTACCTCATTCTCAAGATTGCAGCCTCACCACAGACGCGATGAAGAGGGTTTTTCCTCGGTTACCTTAAGAGCCTCAACATCTCACTCACTCTCCTCCCCAACCCCGACTTAACGCTTTTTCTCTCCTTGACTTTCCATCTCTCTCCCCTATTCTCCTTCAGTGACTCCTTAAACAAAAACAAGAACAGGTTTAAGAAATCTCAAGGCAGGGAGACAGCCCGACTCTTGGGTGCCAGGAGTCTCTCCTTCCTAGCTTGCCGCACTTGGCCCTCTCTGACCTGATCCTTCTCCTAAGATCAAATTCTTACTCCTGTGCTCTTGAGCCGCCCACCTCCATGTCCATTAGTCCAGCATTTCTAACAGCAACAGCAAAGTATTCCCTTGGTGTCTTAGCTCCCTTGTGCCTAGCCCCATCAATCTTCCAAGGGGGTCCAAACCTGTCATATCTAAATTTGTAGGTTTCTCTAAGTTATGGATACTAGATCCTGTCCTTAAAGTGGCACACTACTTTTGCTTATTTGTTTGTTTGTTTCTTAAGTCTGATGTCCCTGGTCTATTTAATGGAATACAGAGGTGTAACTGATGTTTTGCTCTCAACGGGGTGGAAGCTATGAATTTAGTGTCTCAGAGATTAAAGATGGAGGCAAGCTACAAAGATAGGAACATAAGAATCAACATAAATAGGATGGCAAAAGCAGGGCAAGAAATCTCAACTCAAAACAAAAATGAACTTTAGATATGTGTAGAAATTCTATTTAGGATAAGAATCGGTATCTCGAAGCAGCCAAAAGGGACTATTTGTCCTGAACTACAAGCCATTAACTTGAGCCAAGCTAACAACAAATGACTGCAGTGGCAACTGCTGGCTGAAGATAATTAGTTTAGAACCTATTTTAACATGAATATTTTATCACGCAGCACAAAACTCGTTATGAAGAAGAATGAGAGGGCCGGGACGTCTGGAGGCTCTGGAGAGGTGATCTGTCAGGTCCCAGTAAAGAGCTTGCGAGTAGAAAGCAGGGTTAGAGATTCAGCAGGACTGGGTTTCATTAAAGGTTCAACAATCCATTAAGAACGTACCTGGTGACAAGTTAAAGAGGACAGGTACCAGGCTGCAATGCAACAGCTTAACTACTGAGCAACAACTGACAGAAAAATGAAGCCAGTGAAAAGTCACCTCAAGTAATTACAACTATCTAAGTAATGCACAGCCCTATATTAAAAAATCAACACACACGGACAGTTCTCTCACAAAAAGATGAATGCTGTGTGCTTACTTATAAGGGGAAACTTCAAATTTTAGCAAATTACAAAATTTAATTCTTCATGTTATTAGGTATAGGTCAATCTGGAATTTGTGTTGTAAATACAGTTCGTGTGTGTGTGTGTGTGTGTGTGTGTGTGTGTGTGTGTGTGTGTGTGTGTGCGTGCTGTGTATTTACCTTTATAAAATCATGGGTAAGGTTCTTATCATCTCATACAATCATAATTATCCTAAGGGAGGAGTCATCAAATAGCAAAGAGACACTAAAATAAGCATGTTTAAAGGCATATTTCTAGAGGGACAACTCCAAAATGTAAACACATACAGTCTGATACTAAGTCTGTGCTATTATAATATCTGTATATATAAAATAACCAAGGGCTAAACAGAAGCTTAAGTTCATAGAGAAAGAAGGCAAAGGCCTTTCCATTGTATTTAATGAATAAAATGAAAGCAAAGGCCTATAGGCATTACACTATAAAAGAAAAAAACAACTCAAATTAGAATACAGTCCTCGATTTTTTTTTTTTTTTGAAGATGAGCCAAGAAATATCTTTCTGGTAGAACAGTTGACATAGGTTAGTACTAACATTGCCTTAATTTCCATATATGCAGTGACCGGCAATTTAATTATCACTAGTTTAGCCATCCATGGAAGTCTTTCAGTCTCCGTAAAGAATAGTCAAGTCTAGTGCAGTCCCTTAGGCTAGTGGGAACTCAATAAACACTTGTTCATTATTACATAGATAAATTACTTACTCAGGCTATTCTCTAGTATAGGAATTAATCCATACCCCAAGGGGAATTGCAGGCAAGATTCAATTTTCCCAATAATTTCTAGTGTACACATATTTTCTCTCCAGAGCAATCTTTGAAGCTTTTCTAGATCTTATGATATACACCACTGTACTAAGAGACACTAGTAATGAAAAATCTTATGATCACTAACACGTATTTTAAATCTACAAACATTTACTACATGTAATTTGCAAAACATGGGGCTATACAAAATCAGTATGACACAATTTCCTTCTTCTCAGAACTGGTGAGGACAGATATAGTAAATAGAAGTTTATAATACCAAGTGATAGCATAAAGAGCTATAGGAATAGGAAAGAAAAGACATTAAAACTGTTGGTCAAGTGTAGTAGTACTGGTGAAAATGGCATAAAGGAAGCTTCTTTTTTTATTTTAATTTTATTAATTTATTCAGATTACAATTCAATTGTTATCCCATCACTTGTATCCTCCCATCCCTCCCTCCCTCCCGCTTTCACCCTATTCCCCTCCCCTAGGTCTAAGACCGAGGGGGACCTCCTCCCCCACTACATGGTCATAGGCTATCAAGTCTCATCTTGGTACCCTGCTTATTCTTTCTTTGAGTGCCACCAGGCCTCTCCACCAAGGGGAGGTGGTCAAATATGGGGTACCAGAGTTCATGTCAGAGTCAGTCCCCACTCTTCACATAACTATGGAGAATGTCCTGTCCATTGGCTAGATCAGAGTAGGGGTTTGATGTTTACTACTTGTATTGTCCTTGGTTGGTGCAATAGTTTGAGCAGAACCCCCTGGGCCCCAATCTATCCATCAGATGTTCTTCTTGTAGGTTTCTAGGACGCTCTGGGTCCTTCTATTTCCCCATCTCCTATATTTCTCTCACCTAGAGTCCCAGTAGGATGCCCTCACATCTATCCCAATTTCCTGGTAAGTGAAGACTTTCGTGGGACATGTCTTTTGGGCTAGTGTCCAATTATAAGTGAGTATATACCATGTGAGTCTTTCTGCTTCTGGGTTACCTCACTCAGTATGATCATTTCTAGTCTCATCCATTTATCCACAAATTTCAAGATTTCAAGATAGTTCATACCTATATTCCTCTAAATAGACTACTCCCTAGGGAATTTATATAAGATTTGTCTGAAATTTTTAGTTTCTATATTATAAAAAATAAGGGGTTGATAAACCTACATTAAAATTTATATACTAGGTAAAAAAATAAAAAGTCCAAGCACCATAGAGCACGTGTGAAAAGTGGAAGCAGAAGCAGAAGTGTGGTCTGAATGGCGACAGGATACATGGCAGGAAACCATCTACCAGGACTTATAACTCTACAGCAGCAAAACAGAACCTGTACTATCTCATACAACAGCAAATAAAACTGGGTAACTTTCTCTCTCCTGGCCAATACTTTCCATTCCTACATCCTATTATCTATTTCTACAAAAGAAAAATGGACACAGGGAAGAAAAGTAGAGAACAAAGTCATCATTGAGATTAGTCTTGAAACATAGGGGCATCAAAATTTATTGACTAGACACAAAGAGAAGATGCATGGGTGTAAGGACGGCAAGCTCAGACCAAAGCACACCACTGGAAAGGTCACAGAGGACAAACGGGTGGCTGCTGAGGGAACAGCACGGAAAGAAACTGTATGCAGAGAATAAGAGCCGGATTTGTAGGGCCGGGCGTGGTGGCGCACGCCTTTAATCCCAGCACTCGGGAGGCAGAGGCAGGCGGATCGCTGTGAGTTCGAGGCCAGCCTGGTCTACAAAGTGAGTCCAGGACAGCCAAGGCTACACAGAGAAACCCCGTCTCAAAAAACCAAAAAAAAAAAAAAAAAAAAAGAGCTGGAATTGTAGACAGGAGGTACCATACAAGTCCGGAAAGGAAAAAGCTGAGCCACTGCAGGAATAGTCAACACATTCAGTCAACAACATAGTATTCATTCAGGGTAATTAGGCATAATCCAAGCTCAGGGAAGAAAGTCTGAATTACATTGGGAGGTGAGAATAAAAAATAATATACAAATATTCTGTGACATGCTACCTTAACACATCTAATAAATGTTATGAAGTACTCTATGTCTATTGTCTTAAGTCTTGACCATCATCTAAAAAAGACATATAATAGGATAGAGTCAATGTCTGAGATATTACAACTTGCCCACTGTTGTAGATTCACTTGCAAAAGACCAAGGTCAACCCAGATCTCAGTGCATGGTGACACAATGAGTCTCCAACTACACAAAAAGTGGGAGAATTAGACATGCAAAATATACTTTTTGCTTCTTTGTTTATTGCTTCAGAGACATTTTAAGTAACTATTTTATAAAATTTTAGGTAATAAATACAATAATATATATGAATTTGTAGTAGGATACACTTTCGCTGTGGATACCTCTAAGTAGGACAGAAATTCTTGTTGTCAAGATATTACAGTGTTCCATGAAGGGGCCAGACCTGTAGATTCAAAGATTAAGAATCTCCTTGACACACAGCAACAACAGGATATCCAACAGCAGTCCCAGTGAGGTTCCGGTAACGATAGTGTAGGCCTCCAACCAGACCCATGACTCATAGCAATGAACATGTGAAAGTAACCATATGTGGACAAAAGGCTATACTGCATGACACACTACAGCTTCTGCGACAAGATTTTTTTTGCTTGTCTGTTTGTTTTATTTTACTGAGGGGAGGAGAGGGATTTTGGTGCATGACGTGTAAATGATAGACATTCAATAAAAATTTTTAAAAAAAATTTTACAGTGTTCAATAGTGTGAAATAGACATTTTACCAGGTGCTATGAACACAGCTGAAGATATATCCTTGCAGGGTGGCTATGCAAATTATATACACATGCTCACTTCTGTAGCCACTGAGAAAACATCCCTCCCTGCTACCCTTCTTTAGTACATATTTATACATCTATATAACATAAATATAGGGTAATATTCAAATAAGAGTAAACATATCTTCTATTTCTCAATATTAATCATTTCTTTATAATATTAAAATGTTTTCTTCTAGTTTCTCAAAAATGTACACATTAACACTGTTCATAATAACTATACTAATGCAATATAGCAGGAGAACTTGTTTCTCCTCTGTAATTGTAACTTAGTTTACATTAATTAACCTTTCTCCATTCCTCTGCTATCTTTATTCTAATCCCCAGAATCCCAGAAGAAGAAGAACCTATAGGAATGGTCCATTCTGCCATTTACTCGTTGGAGTGGGTACCACTGAATACGTGGCCCTCAAAATCATCTCAAACATCAACAACCCAATAATTATGTTTCTACTTCCCCAGCATGTTGAATATTGATTATACAGCTGAGAGAAAGTCACGGATGGGACTGTGAGGTGGTGCAAAAGGTGACTGCATGAGCCTCATCACCAGGAGCTGCACGGCAGGAGGGGAGAGAGAACTAACTCCTGCGTGACATCCTCTGTCTTCAACACAGCACTTGGAATAGTGTGTACACACACACACACACACACACACACACACACACACACACACACACACGGCGCTGAAAGTAAGAGAAAGAGAAAGACACAGAGACAGAGGTGGAGAGAGAGAATAAATAGATATAAAAGCAATGTTTAATGTAAGCAAGAAGTAGCCTTTTGTTTTTACATGACAGCAGTAACACAAAGACATTGTCAATGATTTCTGCCTGGTCTATTAAAACAACTGCTTCGGAAGGAAACTAAAACATATAAGATGCAATGAAAAACTATGCCAGCTGACACATAAACCAACAAACCTGAGTAGAGCTTAGAAACACGTTTTTATGAGGCCTGAATCCATGGTTCAATAGAGCTTTGCTTTTTCTCTCCTGTTTCTAAAATCAAAATTTCTTAATGATATAAAACATCTTCAATATCATGCAGTCGCAAGACAACCATTTTATAACTTTTTATATTCAATCAAAATGCCAAATGCCATTCACAATGCCATTACTCCTGAACCATGAAAACACATTTAAATTCATTACTATTATTACTTTTTAAAATGTCCAAAACGATCTAACTCCATCATCACATGAAGGAACAATAAAACAAAACAATTTTCCTCTCCACACTGCAAGTGAGAAATGGATACACTACGCCCCGCTGTTAATGGGGTGATAGAACCAATACTGCTATATGACTAATGCACTTGTTTAATGAATTAATTTTTTCTCAGTAATTACTGTAATAACAGTAACTCATCTCAAATTTTAGCACTTTTAACACAGACACATTATTCTCACATCCAGGTTTAGTTTGTTTACGTCCTGGACAAATTTAAGTGAATGAAATTCAGCACGATTACAGGTGGCATAAACCCCAAAGAAATACCATATGGAGAGCCATATGCCTGGCAGTACATCAGCATGTGACAGAATTCTGGAAGACAACTTCAGAGCAAAGCTGTGTGCTCTAGAACACATTTCAACCCTCATGCTAACATATCATACACCTACTAACAGACAGTGAGTCCAAATGCAGGGCAGCTGCTTTTTTTCCTTTAAAAAAATGAAAAATAAAAAAAAAAGCAGATAAACAATAGCTTTTGAGACAACTAAATTTACGTAACATGATTTCTCTAGAATCTAGGCCAGAAAAACAACTTCAAAGTTTTTGCAGGGAAAAAAAAAAACTTGGTAACTACAACAAAATCAAACAGCTACTGAGTGATATACAGTCGTGCAATTGATGGCACCCACGCAACTGCAGAACAGGTAACAATTACCACAGTGAGAATCTCATATAAGACAGCAGAGCAGCAGGTAAGAATCCTGCCACATGTAGAGTCCTCAGGAAGCAGCTGTTAACACACTGTGGAGTCAGGGATTCACCACCACAAGGATTTGGCTAAGTGTAGAGGGAACTATCAGTGCCACAAAAGAACTCATAGGGTTTACTTCCAATACACTGAAAATGGTACTGCAGGCTGTATAGGATAATTAAGTAATGCAAGTCCAATTTTGTCACAAGAATATATATCCTAGGTTTAACTGCTAGATAGGATTCTATAAATATATAAGGTAAAATAGTTATATACGATCTTCAAAAGCCTCAGAGACATACAGAATATGGCACTTAAAGATGTTTTTATTGCTGTAAAGATTATTTGACAAGACAGGTTAACTCCTGGCAATACTCAGCCTACATCAAAGAAGATGATGAGCATTTATGGAAAAGGCTTCAAATGTGGCAAACAAGCCACTAGGCAAAATGTCCTTGTTTCTGCTACAGACATAATTCTGCCTAAAAATGGGCAAGCTTGGAATGCAGGCAGAGTCAATGGCCAAACTCTGCCAGGACAGGGTAAAGAAGACCTCAATAGTTCCTGTCAGATATATTGGGCCAGAAGGCTGAAGATGATGAACCAACATTATAGAGAGTGTTGGGAGACTGTTCAGCCAGTAAATTTTCTCTATCATTTTTTCATTCTGGAAGCTGCTAACCTGCACTTCTGGTTCACTCAGGTAATTATGTTTTATTCCTTCTCAAGTCTCTGATGGGGTTGAAGACCAGATAGTTTAGTCTTACGATTAAGCTTAATTGTTTAGGGGTTAAGATGTTTTTAGGTCTAGATAGATGTTTTAAGTTGACAGAGATGAGAAATGATAGATACTGATTTACATTCAGAATTTTAGACGCACCAAGACAGGAAAGATGTTTTCTTCAAGACTACCAAATACAAATAGTCAAAGCCCTATGAATGTAACATTTATATAATTCCTGGTTGTTTTGTGGTTCTTCTTGCTGTATGTAGTTTATCTTATTTTTGTGTAATAATATAAAGGTATATATAAAAAAGATACATAATAAAAAAAGAACTCATAGGGAAGGCAATTGGGAAAGAGGCTCTGCCACTGCAAGAGCAAAGCTGCCATCCACAGATGATAGAATTTCATCTTCAGCTCCTTGTTGAAGGCTTTTTCCTGAGTGAAAAGGACCCACTCAAATGATGCAGAATCCTTTCCACGCTTAAAGTCAACAGGTGATGGATGTTAACTATATATATAAAATACCTTTGCAGCAATGGCAAATCAGTGTTTTATTTAGTGCAGGTTTTGTTTTGTTTTTTGTTTTTGACTGCAACCTGACAAGGTTAACACACCAGAAAGGCAGTAAAAGGAATACTGGGAAATTGGTCCCCATGCCTCATTTCCAAGGATAGAGGATTGCAGGGGGACTGCAGTTGCACCTCAATGAAGGCAGAGTATTTATGCTTGCCTTGTGGGTTAATTCTAGTTTGTCTTGAGTTTTATTTTTGAGAAACAAATAAGAATAGGTGATAAAAAAGAAACCATAAAGAGCCTATACTAGGGCTGGAGAGATGGCTCAGAGGGTAAGGGCACTGACTGTTCTTCCAGAGGTCCTGAGTTCAATTCCCAGCAACCGCATGGTGGCTCACAACCATCCATAATGTGATATGATACCCTCTTCTGGCATGAGGGTAGAGCAATGTATACATAATAATAAATAAACCTTTTTTTTTTAAAGAGCCTATATTAGTAATCCTAATTTGGCAGTAATAAATAAAACAAAAGCTGACTCACTGGAGGAAAAGCAAGATGCCATTATATGCTAGATATTTTATATGCTACATACAATCTCAGAAAAAGAGTATATAATCTCATATTAGAGGTAAAATTAAAAGCTATTAGATTCCTATAGAAAAAATGATTTGTTATTGTGAATAACTACCATAGATATATAAAAGACAATCAAAATGGGGCCTTCTGTTTGGTAGTGATTCTTATTCAGGGAGTACCTGCTGGAATTCTGTTTGGCCATGATGTCCCACCAGGACACATGGCGTCTATCCTCCCAGCACTTATCTATTAAATATGGACTACTTAATACATACAAACAACTCTTACCCGACAATGTAGGCTATTTGATATCTAATGAAAGTGGTACATAACAAATAGTATAACATTAGCTCAAAAATAAAATGACCTAACACATAATTTACAGAAGTTTCGATATATATCAGAAGATTTGATATATCATAAGATATAGCAAATTGAGAAACTTTTTGTTGACTTCATGTGCTTTGCAAGGAAAGAAAAAAGGAAAGCAAATAAATCTCAAAATTTAAAATATCAAAGAACAGAAATGATGCAGAGAAATGTACTTTTTAAGAGGGGGTCATATGAAAGTATAAAAGCCATGTTATATGGCAGAAAAGGTTACTCTGCTGTCCTATAATAGAAATCCATGCCTAATCTAAGTGTCCCAGACTTCTATGAGGCCTCTGTCAAGACATCTTGAGCTGTCCTTTCCTAAAGTACATGTGAATATAAACACAGAGATAAAAGCACAATAGAAAAAGTGATTGGTTACAGAACAGATGCCCCAGGAAGAAATGCTCTCTAATGGTTAAAAAAAAAATGCACTGTCCTCTGCACTTGCCTACAGCCAACATTACTACACAAAGATGGAAGATGCAGCCATGCCTATGTCCAAATTTCTGCATACCATGAGATGAGATGGGGAAAATAATATAAACAGAATCAGGAGGAAGAAAACATGGGGACCCAAAGGTCTGTCCCCAAACTAAGATTTAAAAATTTAAATAAATGCATACATAAATAAATAAACTTCAGATAGATAACAACAAAATACAAAGTTATGAACAAAAGGCCAAACTTCAAAGGGACAATCTAGAAAACCAAGTGAATTGGAGAAATGAAGAAAATGTTGTATCTCAATAGTTACAAGAGTTATGTGGCAATAGAAACCATCGACAACAAAGAACTTTAACCGCACATAAATAATTTTCACAAAAATCATCAAAAAAAGAAACAGAGGATCTTGGAAATTATGAAGGCGCAACAAAGTAAATGCTATAAACACATCTAGAGTAACATTAGGGACTATTAATAAGAGAACAAGAAGTCAAGTATCCAACTCTTCTCTAGACACATTAAATCACATTTGAAATACAGAATGCACTCAAAAAGAGAGACAATCAAGAGAAACAAATAGAATAAATGGGAAGACATGGGGAAGCACAAGCCATGGGTGACCCTCCGGGCTACATAGAGAACGGAGCTGACTCAATGGGCCCCTTCAGGCCACTCACTGTAACTAGCAATGAAGCATGGGAATCTGAGATTAGACATTGCCTGCGGGTTGCATGCAGGACTACAACAGAAGAAAGACAGGGAAGCAATAACATAGACAGGAAAACACAAATGACGTACACAGAATTCAAACACTTGGGAAAAAAGTAAAATTAAATAGTCATTAAGTTTTTGTAGTACTGAAGACAGTTCATGAATGGTTAAGAAAAGGCAACTCACAGTGAATGCAGAATGAAGGATTTGAGAGCTGTTACTAGAAAGCCATGTCAAGAAGCCTTTAGCCTTTACTGGACATTTTGAAATACCAAATCTTGAACATCAAGTGGGGAAGGGAAAGAATCTCTTCTATATATAAGTATTTGGAAAGAGAAAAAGAAAGAAAGAAAGAAAGAAAGAAAGAAAGAAAGAAAGAAAGAAAGAAGGCAAGCTAACCTTTTCATCACTGAGAAAATTTCAATTCAAATACGTATTTCCCTTTATTTTTACAAATTCAAAATTTGAGGCACGGTGGTGCAAGCCTGCAATCCCAGCACTTAGGAGCTGGACACAGGATGGTCAGGCATTCAGAGCCGGCCTCAGCTATGTAGCAAGTTCAAGGCCAGCTTGTGTTATAAAGACTGTCCCAAGAACAACAAATAGAAGGCTATCTATCCTCTTACCCACTAAGGCCTTCCCTTCATAGTATTTTATGGGCACGACAGAGTGCTCAAGCATGCTGACTAGGAACCAGAAGGAAAGCAGTCTACATATGGAAGATAAAATAAGTCTTGCCACAACCAATCAGCCAGAACATCAATAACCTGTTCCCTTAGAAGCACAACCTTGGAAGTTAGTGCTTTAATGTCCTTGATTTAGTTAATCGTCACTTTTAACAAAATAGCATTTAACAAAGTTATTAATGAGGCCATTTATATAAACATAAAGGACAGAAAAAAACGGCCAAGTTGGGGTTCTAATATATCTGTTAAAGTGCAGAAGAAAAAGACACTAGACAGTGTGAAGTGACCTAATTTAATTTGTCGTAACAGTTGCTAAAGTGGGTTCTAATGTCCTTGATCCTAACTGACAGAGAAAAGACAATTTCAAAACAAAGACATGAAAATCACAGGGACAGGAAGGTAAATCAGTTTCCCACTGGGAAAATAAATGAATGATGGAAGCTGCTATAAAAGTCACTTCCTGGCAGGAATTGCACTGGATTTCAATTTAACTTGATCTTCAAACAATTAGGCAGCTAGAAGGAAGGCAGATAAAACAATGAAAACATCTTAAACATGCTGTGATTTCAAGATTTTAAATTGTGTTTTAGATCTGAAACAGACAAATCAAAGCACAAATACCTGGTAAGATGTACTTGGAACACATGTTATGCATTCTACCTTGCTATGATTTTTAAGTTAGGAGCAAGCACAAAGGATGAGGGATCATTTGTTCTGTTCAGGAAATATATACTAAGTTCTTAACACTGATTTTCTCAAAGCACCATTATTTGGTTTGATAAAAGCTAGGCAAAAAAAAAAAAAAAAAAAAAGACACATATAATAATCATCAAAATGTAGCCCCTAGCCTTTGCTATTTAACTTTGTTCAGAAAGGTATAATTCGAAATTTTCTAAGTAATGTTATTTCTCTGAGAAATCAGATGAACTTAATTTCATTTACAGGCTAACTAAAGTCATAGGGCCCATTTATCATTTTTAAAATGCTAGCCAGCAGATAAGATTAGTTTCTGCCACTCACAGCACTGTCAGGAAGACTCAAGATGATTGCAAAGTCGATTTTTATGGCCATATTTGAACAAATAATAAATGTTCCCATGGAGGCTTCAGTTTGAGGGTCTCAGAATTTGACTGATACGGAGGGTAAATGACAGCACATTTCTAACAGTGGGCTCGATTCATGAGCTCACACTGTAGTTTTCTAAAGATCTAGGAGAAGCCACTAAAAGCTTTAAGCCTAGACAAAGCAGTATAAAAATAAAGCCTAAAGGAACTGGGATTATTGTGGGTGGAGAAAAGACAGCAGAAGGATAACAAAGGAACGGTTACTAAATACATAAATGAGCTTAGTGCCTGAAGGACTGAAACACAGGAGCTGTTGAAGGGAGCAACTCAAGCGGCAACGGTAGTAACGCACTAGGGGGAAGGAGAAAAGGAGCTGCCTATGGTGCAACCACAGGACACTGAGGCAGGAACGTATCCCGTCAGGTCTCAGCACTGGGGAACACCAACTGAAAACACACCGGCTGGGATGCATAGAACTAGTTTAACTGACCTAGCTATTTCAGGTCATCTAAGACTCAAGGAAAATTAAATAAAAGGTTTTTTTAGGTGGCATTGAGGAAAACCCTAAACAAGAATTTTATGTCAGGATACTCAATTGACATACAAAGTAGTTTTTGAAGTATAATAAAAATAATTTCTAGTCACCTTTCAAAATCAATACCACAAAATTCAATTCTTTACAGTTCCATTCAGAAAACAAATTGCAAAGCCAACCCTGAGTTCAAATGCAAACCTAAAAGCTTGCATTTCCCAGCCTCCCCCTTCAGTGTTATTTACAGTCACCTTGTGATCATAATTAGTATACTTCTAGTGTAATCACTAGACAGCACTAATACGATGTCCAAGTTTTAATTTTGAATCCATGAGGGCTTATTTTCTAAAATCCTGAAGGAAATAAAACTGGTCCTGATTAAGAAATACAGAATCGAATGTCACCCATTAAAACTGCTTCAAGTCACTTCACAGCATTTGTTAGCACACTTAAATAAGCTTCCGCTGTCTCTTTCTTTCCCTCCCTTCCTTTCTCATTTGTTTTGGTTTTTGTTTGGCTTTGAAACAAAATCATATTATATTGCCTACACTGGTCTCAAATTCACAACCCTAATGCCTTAGCCTCCTGAATTCTACTAGTACAGCAGGGAGTCACCAAGCTCAGTCAGGACTGAGTCAAAGTAAATGTTTATGATGCTTTTAAAATGCATTTGGAAGCCAGGCGTGGTGGCGCACGCCTTTAATCCCAGCACTCGGGAGGCAGAGGCAGGCGGATCGCTGTGAGTTCGAGGCCAGCCTGGTCTACAAAGCGAGTCCAGGACAGCCAAGGCTACAAGGCTGTCTCAAAAAACCAAAAACAAAAAAAGCATTTGGAAAAACAAATGACCAATTAGTATTTTTTTAAGTGCTGTACATAAATAGTCACCACTTAACTACTAAAACTACTACAAGATACTATCTCACCCCATTGAGAATGGCTATCGTCAAGGAATCCGACAGCATATGTTGGTGACACTATGGGAAAAGAGGGACCGTATGTGCTGCTTGTAGGAGTGGAAGCCAGTACAGATGGAAATTAGTTTAGAGGCTTCTAAAAAAAATTGTAACTGCCATACCACTTCTGGGCTACTCCATACCCTACTATAGAGATACCTGCACAGTTATGTAAATCACCGTAAATCAGATGAATGAAAATGAATGTGAAATTTAAACAAAATGGAATTTTGTTTCCTGGTAAAGAACAAAAAAATTATGAAAATTTCAAGACAATTGATGTAACTAAATGGAAAAAATAAATGATGAGGAAAGGACAGGGAGTGAGCAAAAGGACATATCAGTCAAGAACCAGGAGGAGGGACTTGGGATGGAATAAAGAGAATTCAGGGGAAAGAAATGAGGGGGGAAAGAGAATCTGCTAAAACATTATTTGAAAGTGTCATAATCATATCCAGTGCCTTATATGATACCTTAAAAGTTTTTTTTAATTAAATGATAAATTGCACGCATTCTGTATACTGGGAAAAAGTCATTCAAAAGTTTCTGGAACTTTGAGTCTATCAGGGAGCAACTGCATGATCTCCAACAAAAGAACCTTGAGCCTTCCTCACTGAAGAGCTCTCTATATACAGCACAAAAACATTCCTCTTTCAAAATTAAGCTTGTGACAGTTAATCTTGATCATCAGGGTGACTACATCTGAAATCAAATGTGAGGCAAACGGTAGGGCATACCCGTAAGGGGTGCTCCTGACTGGGTTATCTGAACTGAGAAGACCCACCCTAGCTGTAGGCAGCACCATTCGACGGCAGCAGAAGTAAAAGGAAGTCCAAGAAAGAAGCTTTACTCTTCTCTGCTGGTTTTCCCTCTCACGGGCAAGTCCATTCCATCTGTCCTGCTATTGCTGCTGCTGCCGCTGTGTCCCTTCACTAACAGACTACCACTTCTTCAGGCTACCAACATGAACGAAGACTAGTGGCTCTACAGGAATCCTCCAGGCCTTTAATGACAGGTCAGAACTGCTGAGACAACCAAACTCATACAATGCACACGTAAGGGGTCTCAGCCTCTACAGTGTTAGTCAGCCATTGCTGGACGAGCCAGACCATATCATTAAGGCCCATTGAATAAAACCTCCTTCAAAATGTATTCACTCTGTTCGATCTGTTCCACTAGAGAGTTCTAGTACAGGGCTCTGTAGACACAAATTCTCAGGCACTGATGGCTAATCTATGTACTGCAAGAACTCTCAAATGAATTGCAAAAACTGGAAGAAAAATTTTCAATAGCAAAAAAGAAACTAATGACCATAATTAACTCAATTAAAACTAATAATGTTTAATAATGAGTAAGAATGAATAAAAACCATATTCAGGCTCAAAAATTACTCCATGTAGACATAAGTACTCAGCAGATGGACAGCAATGTTGCTTACTACTATCTGCTCTAATGTGAAACCTTTCAAGTCCCTAGAATTAAAAAATAAAATTGCTAGCAATATCAAGAAAAGGAGAATTAGCTAGCAAGAAATGCTTTCATTTTTTTTCTGTAAAAATATCACATCAAAAGATTCTTAATTTCAAAACAATATATTTTACAGGATTTTTAAAAACCCAGAAATAAATACCAAAATAATAACAATGTCTGAGTAAAACTGCTGTTATTGTATTATGGGTAGTGATTAGCTGTGCAGGTGAAACAGGTAAATTCTCTGAGGTCGTCACTGTTGCACAACATGCAAACTGATAACTACTGGTAAGAGTGAGAAAAATAAACTCAGAACTCTGAAAGATATGTATGCATATATTCAGTAAGTGAAAGCAAGGATTATGTTTGTAAATTTGAAAAAGAATTTTGAAAACTACACAGCAACTTAGAAACTGGGTATAAAAAGGAAGTCATGCATAGAAAACATATTAATAATCTCTTAATAGTGCTCTTACATAATATAACTATGAGGGGGAATCAGTTGGAGTGATAAAGTTTTTAATGTTTTCTTTTCTTGGATCCTTAACTATGGTATGTTATTAAGAAACTTCCATTACGGAGTTCAGACGAAACTGGAGCAGAAACACTATCTGAAGACTAGAATTTCAAGAAAAAATCCACTGGCAATGTTTACATAGTATGTGGTTTACCACAGATTATATAATGACAAAAGAGTAGCCATTTGGAGCAAAATTGCACCACCTGTAAGCAACTGCATTAGTGAGGCAGGTGCTCCGTAAATGATAACAAGTAATGGCAACAGTAATGGCAAAAAATACCTAGTGCTTTCCTTCCAGAGTGCTCAAAACTACCAACAGGAAATAGCTAAACACACGTGCGCTCGCGTGCGCGCGCGCGCACACACACAAACACACACACACACACACACACACACACACACACACACACACACACACACACGAGTGCACACCCCTTAGTTACAGAACAGTCAAAGAATCACAACGCAGAAAGAGATCCCATGAGATTTACTTGCTCCTGGATAGTATGTCTGCCCCTAACACATTCCTTCATTGAATCTTCTAGGACATACTGTACCCATTCCATTAGTAACAAAATTAAAGTTAATATTGTGACTCCAGGAATCCATAAATTTCACAGAGCAATAGACTCCTTGCTAAAGATTAACATACCAGCTAAGCTAAATCCATGAGAAAACCTGGAGAACACACACACACACACACACACACACACACACACACACACACACACACTACAGACAAAAAGAAAGAGTGTGTTTATCTTCAGATTATTAAATCACCCAATAATATTCATCTTGGGAGCTTTCACAAAAAGCACACATCTGTTTTTGTGTGGTTTCTCTCTTGACTGGTTTTTTTTAAATAGGCAATAATTTCTTTTTCATGCTCAAGACTAAGAGGAACGAAGAGTGTTTTCACAAACAGCATAGCACTGAGTTCTGGAATTCTGTTAAGTCAGCCTTAAGTCATTCCTGAATGCATCACTTTAGGTCACTTTTAAAATACAGACAGTCGATTATGGAAAGTGGACAAATACAGTCTAAGGAGCAAGTTTCATGACAGGATGAAATACACTAGAGATAGATGTATCAGCAGAAGACGGAAGAACGAGCAAATGAGCAGCAAACCTCTTTCCTTATCCAAGTATCAGAGTGTGGAAGAGGGCAAGATGAAGGCTGACACTATGCCCATTCCCGGACCAACACGGGGCACTGCTGTGGTCAAGTATTTCGCTCTTTATAACCAAGAGATGATAAAACAGGGGAGAGGTGGGTGCATAAATGCAAAATTGTTCCTTCAACAGAAGTAATGCGGTAGAACAGTCTTACATATAACAAAAGTACAGAGCATGTAGTCAAAGGATTAAAAATCATAATGATAAATGTCTCCATAATAGAGTACGACAGATAAACAACACTTTAAAGTAAAAACGACGAAAGAATGAAAATATAAGCAATTAATTAAAAGAAACGAATGTGACCTTTCCTTCATGCAGGTAGTATATACCTCTACACTAATGGTATGTTCCTAACAGCATGGTAACACATTTATGTAGCTTTTGTGTTATAAATTCAATCACAAAAGTAAAGAAAAATGGGCTAAATGTAAAGGATTGTAGAGCTAGAGAAGACATTTGTTCTGATATTGAAAAGGAAAAACACTGAATAGCAAACAGAAAACACGGGAACACAAAACAAAGAGCATCACACTAGTTCACCATTATGGTAAAATAGGAGGCTCTTACATGGAAAATGGTATGTCCATTCTGAAAATGAGAGAAATTTCAAAAAGTCATTATGTAAGGCGGATGAAAGATTCCTGTTATTTTCCAGCCCATGTACAAGAGCGGAAAAGGACGTGAGTTTAAAACCAGTCCGCAGCTTATTAATTAAATACCCTTGCGGCAGCCTCCCAACATGTGGGTCCAGTTATCTGCCAAAGTGAAAAGTCTTCAGTCCTCACACATCTATCCATTGTTATAAAGTATAGAAAAGAAGCTGGGAAGGCTCTTGTAGCACTAATGAAAAGATAAAGCATTTATCCATTTAAAAAAAAAAAAAACTAGAATACAGGCTGTTGTGATTCATGCACAGAACTGCCTACAGCTGCCTCTTCAGGAAGGGTTGTCTAGATGAGCGTTCATGCTATCATCCGAACATGAAGCACATTTCCACAGGTGCAGGATAAACATATTCTGAGGGAGCTATATCATATTTCTTCTGGTTGAGAGTGACAGTAAAGTCCATCCAGAGGCTGGGTTATATGCAGAGGAACACTCATGAAAAACGTCATACAGGCATTCTCCTAACTCTGCATGCTGAGCTCAGTTACTGACCAGCAGACCCCAGTCAGGAAGGGACAGATGACTGAGCAAAAGACACACATCTCTTGGCAAGAAAATGAACAAAACAGAGTACAAGTGGAACTCCCTCCATTTCCAGAAACAATGTAGGCTTATAAAGTATGAAACAAGAAAAGGGAAGCCCAAAAAATGTGGCAAAGGAAAAGTATTTAATTTCCTGATATTTTATTCAAGGACACATAATGTCTTACATAAGCTCATGGGCACGTACTACTAGCTGTCCTCTTATACCATCCTTTTTCAGAGACATGAATGCATAAAGCAGACCAAATGAGCATTCTCCATGCACTTAATTCTCTGAGGGACAGGCCTGTGCTGTGCTCCTGCTAATTCCCATTAGCATGTATGTATGTATGTACGTATGTAAGTATGTATGTATATTTATAAGTATGTATATATATGATGGGAGATCCAAGTCCCCACCACCTCATACAAGGTGAACTTATGCATAATGAAACATTAGGCCAGAAACTGTCTTTGGTTTTGGTTCAAAATCCCCCATACTGGCACTTGACTGGCACACCTGTCCATGGGAAATAAAATTAAACCTTATTTGTACATGTGGTATTCATACCAAACCAAACCAATTCCTGCAACAAGGATAAAGATTCTGGCAGGCTATTATAAAATGGACTCACAGGTAAAGCAGGCCCTGTAGTAGACAACACTTATGACAGGGGAATAGGAGCTGTGAAAACGATCATCAGTAACGTTCGGCGGAAAAGCAATACAGACAACCTGTTTCTCTAACACAAATGACCAGGGCATTCAAAGCAAAC
Source organism: Acomys minous (assembly GCF_964271855.1). Taxonomy (NCBI): domain Eukaryota; kingdom Metazoa; phylum Chordata; class Mammalia; order Rodentia; family Muridae; genus Acomys; species Acomys minous. The sequence continues at coordinate 73,780,469 of NC_140487.1, forward strand.
TTCAAAGTAGAGAGTGGATCTCTTAAGGATCACTAGCCATTAAGCTATGATCACAGAGAACGTGAAACAGAAATAAATACATAATTTTTAAAATTCCTTGGAAACACCAATACACAAAAACAGAGAATTGTAATTCAGCAAAAAAATGTCAAAAGACATGCTAGTGTAGACAGGAGGAAGCTTAATGGCACCCCCACACAAAGAACTACAGGCAACTATGGACAGACAGAGCTGGTTGCATTTAAATATTCAGGAATACACACAACAACAACAACAACAACAACAACAAATGAGAAAAAGAGGTCATTAATTTGACAGACAACAAAGAGGAATATGTAGGAGAGTTTGGAGAAAGAGAGGAGAAAGTGGTGTGGTTATATTATAATCTCAAACATAAAATTTTGGTTGGAGAGATGACTCAAAGGTTAAGAGCACTGGCTGCTCCTCCTCAGAACCCATCTAGGGGCTCCAGCCACCAGCAACATAGTCCCAAGCCACCTGGGATCAGATGCTGTCTTCTGGCCACTGGGGCACTGCATGCACATGCTGCTGAGACACACACACAAATGAGCACACCTCCTCTCCACTCCAAAAAATGTCTGTTAACAAAGAGATGTATCTGGGCCACCCTGATAGCTCATCAGGTAAGGGCGCTCGCCAAGCCTGACATTCTGAGTTTTATCCTGAGAATCCACATAGCAGCAGGAGAGAACTGATCCCACAATTGTCCTGTGATATTCACATCTGTACATGCAAACACATAAGTAGAAACATGTACAAATAAGGTAAATAATAGGTGAGAGTAAAATAATTTTTAAAATATACTCCTATCGGGGGCTGCAGAGATAGCTCAGAGGTTAAGGACACTAACTGCTCCTCCAGAGCTCCTGAGTTCAATTCCCAGCAACCACATGGTGGCTCACAACCATCTATAATGTGATCTGATGCCCTCTTCTGGCCTACACGTGTACATGCAGGCAGAGCACTGTATACATACTAATCAATAAATAATAAATCTTTTGAAATACTCCTATCAAATAATGAATACTTAAATCCTTCAAACCCAGTAAGTTGGGTTCCATCAAACAATGGCAGAATCCTGATTTCAAATGATGCCCTTCTTCTGAATGTAAATCCTGAGTAAAGCCAGCAATCACACAGCCTGCTGTGGTCATTCTGGTATGACTGTAAACATCCATGCTAAGGAATCATTGTAGAGATGAAATTATCCTAAGTATCTAAACCAACCACACCAAGGTTCTAAAAAATTATTTATCAAAGATCAAGGGCCACAAAGCCATTCTGATTTAAAGTGAACAATCAGTATGTAACAGCTAAGTGAAACACACAAAAAGAATGTTTCAAAAATAGAATGTATTTATTTATGTGCTCCAGGCCAGCTACTACATAGTAGGTAGAGAAAATACCTTTTAAAATAGTGACTCTTATGCACTTGTGCACATATATCCATGAACATGCCACTGAGAAACGTTACCATCTGGATACTATCAGCTGTAAACAAAATCTAAACAAAAATCCCACACCTTTTCAGAACATGTGTACAGATACATGTACTGTTAATCAAGTAGTTCTTCAGTCACATGGGTGGCTCAATGAGACCAAAGATAAATATGCTATTTGAATCCTTAGAATTAAAATAAAAGAGAAGCCATAGTCAAAGGCTATTTATGTTCTTCCTTTGTTTGATTGAGTCTGATTGACTTTGAACATTGCTGTAATGCTGTTTCTGTGTGAGTGTGTGTGTGTGCGGGGGGGGGGGGGTATGTACATGTTAATATAATTCAATACTAGGCTAAACTGCAGGGAAAACATTTCTCAGCCCTTGATTAGGGTCTGCATTAAACCATCAGACCCCATCACAAGCCATGCTGATGAGGAGTTATTTGGACACACACAGAGCTGTGATTTCCATCCACTTTGCTAATCAGCAAGTTCAGATTTGCTGCTAATGTGACAGTGATGAACAGGAATGATGCTAATGTGACAGTGATGAGCAGGAATGACAGCTCGGGCCTGATTAAAATTAGCTGAGGTTCTCTGACCTAGGATAAAACGGAAGGGCTTTGTCAATAACTGCAGCCAACACGTATCTCTGAAACAGAGTACGGACACCAAAATCACACGTTTACTGATTAGACATAAATTTAACCAAATATACATTTTGTTGTAACATCATTTAAACATATGTAGTCATTAATCAAATTTTGTGCAAAATCAAGCATGGTAATAAAAGCATGAATACACAGAACCAAAGAAAATCCATTCACGTGCCATAGTGAGCACATATATTTGTGTGTGTGTGTGCACAGAAACACACACAAATAAATAAATGCAACACTATTTTTAATTTAAAGCATTTTAGAATGATTTTTATTTTAATTCTGCATATGTGGGTGGGAGTATCTGTGCACCTGACTGTAGTTGGCTATGGAGTCCAGAAGACCATGTCATAGCCCCTGAAGCTGGAGTTGAAAACACTTGTGAGCCACCTGACTTGGGCACTACAAGCCAATCCACACAAAAGCAGTATGCACTGTTAGTGACGCACTGACCCATTGTCATCAATGACTCTCGGAAGCATTGCTCCAGATCCCCAAGCACCCTCAAAAAGTAGCTAAAGCAAGCAAGATGGCTCAGTAAGGGCACTTGCTTTACTGCCAAACTTGAGAAGCTGAGTTTGATCACCCACATAAAGGAAAGCGAGAACTATCTCGTACACGTTTTCTTCTGACTTCCACAGGTATACTATGGCATACGTGCACCTACACATGTATGCACATACATGCTAAATTAACTAATAAATGCAGACAATTAAAAAGAAGCTTCCAGAACACCTTCCTTTGCTTTCCTTTGCTCACTTCCTACTCCAGTGCCAAGGCAAACTCAACAGCTTAGCAACAGCTGGAAACAGAAGAATCCCTGAAAGGCTAGTATAAAAACAAAAATGTTAGTTTATGAGATAGTAGCACATTTCTATTTTCTAACATAGTTCTGATAATGCACCCACCGATGTTAGTGACAGCAGAGAATACCTTTAAAATAAGAAAATATTGTTTTTATGAAACACAAACATAAAGTCCATGTTAGGTGGGATAGACAAAACTGGGCACTACTGCAGCTTTACACACACACACACACACACACACACACACACACACACACACAAGAAAACCTATAGCAAAAGCTGACCCTGACCTAGAGCTCTGTAGAGTTCCATTCTTAAAACATAAAACTCCACTCATGTACATATTCATAGGCTCTCTCTGTTGACAGTATTGAATAAATTCTTAAAGATGGGTCCTGTGGGGAATGGGGCAGAAAAGGGAGGGAGGGTGGGAATGGGGCTGAAGAGGGAGAGAGGGTGGGGATGGGAAGATACCAGCAAAGGGATAACAATTGGGATGTAATGTGAATAAATGATAATTAAAAATGGGTGTCATGAAACAATGATGTGAGACAAAAAGGCATTTTTAAAAGTGGACACTCATAGCTACAATTGGTTAGTACCAAGATCATAAGAGATTTCAAACATAAATGTGGGCAAAGTTCTATAAAATAAAGGAAATACACATGTAAAAAATTGGTCTCAGCATTTTATTAACATTGAATTCAGACGCTGTATGTTAACGATGAAAGTGACTGCAGTACTCTCCTGGCACACACTCAAGAGAAACAGATAAGGCCTTCTGAGGATCTAAGAACCTATAGATAAGCTAGACAAATTTTACAAGCAGTGCTGAGAAGAGGTAACAAAGGAGCTAAAAGGACAAGATACACTGCTCAGAGTGTCTGTAATCAGATACTGAAAGTCAATCAACACAGGCAAATCTTCAATTACTCCCATTGGCAATCACTGACAGGCCTGTTTCTGGGTCATGCTCCCATCCATGAAATTTTCACCCTGAAATCTCAGAGAAGAAACTACATTCAGAGAGGATCTCTAGCTTTAAACTCTAACCACCATTAGTCACCTTACTCCCTTTTAGCAAACAGTCATTTCTCATGCATAAAATAATTGTCTAAATTATGCTTTATTAGAATTCCTTCTTGAAGGTAAATTTTCTGAAATTATCTGAATTACTTTATTGCTGCTAAATAAGTCAATTACTGAAGTCTATAAACAAATTCATATTGAAATAAATAATTTTAGGTCACCCCCCCCCTGACACACACACACACACACACACACACAAAATGCCTTCCAAATACAAGGTCAGATATGGCCATTTTTTGATATGGTCACTCACTACCAAACCCTACTTTCTAGAAGCAAACAGTATCATTGGCTGGCTTTTTCTTAGGATAAGGTTTTCATTTTGCTTCTGCAATTCGTTTTATGCCATTTAGTCACAATCACAACAGCATGTGTGCAAAGCACTTACACTGAGGGCAGTAAGTCACCTACAAACTATGCAGCTCCTCTGCCAGCACAGCCTACACAAGCTGAGCATATCGGCATGCTATTCCTAAGAGTCTCTGGTGCAGAAGAGAGCTAAGCCACGCCATGCTCAGTTCATGCCTTTATTATTTTTCCAAATTACTGAATTATGGTGAGTTGCAGAATGGTGAGGGAAGGAGAAGTTAGTAATACTTTTCTAAAGATACTGGGTACACAAACTAAAAATAACAAACCACTCAGTACTTATATGTATTCACAGTCTCTATACCCCAGAACTAATTTCTAAAAGTAATTCAATGGCAACTTGCTTCTTTAAAATGATGTCATATTACTAAAACTTAGGCAGACTTCGAAGGGACAAAACTGAATTCTCAACCACAACTCAAAAGGACTGCTGTCTCTAAGTGCTCCAATACAGCACACAACATGCTTTTGGGTTGGGTTTTTGTTTGTTTTTTCTGTTCTTTAAGATTTATATATTTATTATGTATACAGTGCTCTGCCTGCAGGCCAGAAGAGGGCACCAGATCTCATTACAGATGGTTGTGAGCTGCCATGTGGTTGCTGAGAATTGAACTCAGGACCTTTGGAAGAGCAGTCAGTGCTCTCAACCTCTGAATCATCTCTCCAGCCAAAAATGTGTTTTTAAATATTCCTTCTTTCTTATAAACTTTGAATCCTATGTTTGATACACTTGTTCTCAACCCTGATATTTCTCTAAAAGAAATGGTATTACTGCATCTCCGGACTTTAGTTAAATTTTCTAAATTTCATTATAATATTACATTGTCTCCTTGTTGTTAAACCTACTAGTTAATATTAAAAGATAAACAACAAATTCAGTTAATAGAAATATACTTAGATACCTAGTGAACTATTTTATCTATTTATTTCTTTAATTTAAAGCATAAACATGAAATGTTCATTATAACAAAACTAAACACAAATAGATGATAATACTCAATCTGAACATTCAGATTATATAAAATATTGGTATAAGTATGTGGTCCCAGACTGACTAAAAGAATACCTTAAGAACATTTGTAACCAATAAGATAAAGATATCATCTCATAAAAAATAACATCAACAATGCACAACCCATAAAAGAGCATCAGAATCACACCTCCCAAGGCTCAAAGATCATACCGAGAGGAGTACCAAAATTTAAAAACCAAAGGCAGAGTGGAATGATGTGGAACACTAAATCCTGGGCCATTGCCTCTTGGATTTGACAGCAGCTGTAATTACCTGTACTAGAGAGTATTATGGCAAGGGTCGGAGCTTACAAGGCCACACTCTTCCCTGAGTATATAAATATAATTCATGGTTGCTAGGGGAGGAAGAGACATTCTCCTCATTGATACAGTCACTAGTAGGGTGCCGTGTTCCGGTGAACAACCCCTCAGTGTCATAATCCTCTAAGCATCCCTAATGAAACTCACTGGACAAGCCAAAGAAAAAGGGAAGGAAATAACAGGAGGGAGGAAAAACAGTATTTCTAAGAGGACTAGTTGGGAAGGGAAGAGGACCAGTGGGAGTAGGACAAATGAAGGGAATCAGGGTGGGAATAAATATCAAAATAGCCGGGCCTGGTGGCTCACACCTTTAATCCCAGAACTTGGGAGGCAGAGGCAGGCATATCGCTGTGAGTTCGAGGCCAGCCTGGTCTACAAAAGTGAGTCCAGGACAGCCAAGACTGTTACACGGAGAAACCCTGTCTTGAAAAACCAAATAAATAAATAAATAAATAAATATCAAAATGTATTACAGTCATCTATGGAAATGTCATATGAAACCCATTAGATATAACTAAGATATAACTAACTTATGGTAATAAAAATTTTAAAGATAACATCACAAATATTTTTCAAGATAATACTAATGCTGGGCATTAAATTGTTATTTCAATTAAAAAATGTTTCTTCTCTTGAAACCTAATATTGTCCAATATTAGTCTTTGCTAAAGAAACACACACACACACACACACACGCACACACACGGAAATATATATATATATGTATATATATATATACTACATATATATACTATATATATATATATATATAGTGTGTGTGCGTGTGTGTGTATATATATACTATAAGAGGCATTTATCACTCCACTCTTATATTCAATGATGCTGGTGTCTACTACATCTGGCATTCTGAGTTTTGCTATCATGTCAGAAATGTCAAATGCCTTAGAAATCATACAGTTAACATTCTGCAACAGGTGAAGTTCTCCTCGCCTTCTGTGCTATCATCTTCAATGCAAAGCAAATCAGATTTCCCCAGTTCCCTTTACCGTCAACAGAAATGAAGGAATTTTCAACCTTTCTGGACATCAGCTTTCCATTTTCTTTCTTGGAACTAACTGGTTCTTCCATTTGTACCTAATGAATGAATGTTTCAAAATCATAGAACTGTCTTGGATCTTGGCGGGGGGGCCATTTCTGACAGTAAAAAAAAAAAAATACAACTATTGAAATAACTTCATTCTCTTCTTCTAGACTGTCAGGGCACACCACGTCAGCGCTTGGACCCCATTCCCTGCAAGCATGAAGCAGGGCCCAGAGCCTGCGCACGGGAATCAGGCATTGTCTCTAGCACAGCTGAATACTTGCGAGCTGCGTGCCACTGAGGAAATTCTCCTGAAGCCAGCTGTCCTCGACTACTCCATAAATGACACAATGCGCATATTAGTCTAGTACATACTGCACTCTCAAGATACAAGCGAGCAGAGATGGACCTGCTGTGGCCATGTGTGTCTTCCTGGACATACCTGCCCACTTCCGGTGCAAATACTGAGCAGCCGTCGAGCACAAACATGAGGACCTAAGTAGGAGTCTGGATCTCCAGAGACTCGTACTGTTAGCACAACCTGTCCTTTTTAAATTATTATTATAAATAAACAAACAAAAAGAGGCACCATATAAAAATGAGCGTAGCCATCTGAACTTCTGTAATCCACAAAGAGGTTGTATAGAGGAAATTTTATTCAAAACATGGTTGTTCTGACAAGAGACGACATCCAAAGACCTTCTAGCTCTGTGTGATCCAACTGGAATACAAACATGCCTTTAATCCAGGAGACAGAGGCAACAGCTATGAGTTTAAGGCCAGCGTGGTATAGGGCAAGTATCAGGCAAAGAAAACTTTATGTCCAGGTGTGCCTTTAATCCCAAACAATGAAGGTAAAGTTAGTTTGTGGAAGGAAGCACCCATGGTTGATAATTGATGTATAATTGAGTGGCAGAAAAAGTAACAAATCAGAAAAGATTTGACATAATAGGATACACCTAATTCTCACAAGAAGAGAGAGGAAAGGGAAGCCACTTAAGGGGCAATGCAGAACTAGAGAGGAGGCAGTTTTACTCAGAGCTTTACAGAGAGAGGTGAGTGAGAGAACAAGCTGACACAGGTGAGCACAGAAGGAGGTGAGTGAGAGAACAAGCTGACGCAGGTGAGCACAGAAGGAGGTGAGTGAGAGAACAAGCTGACACAGGTGAAGACAGAAGGAGCCAGAGAATGAGGAGCCTGAAGAGTGGAAAAGATGGCTGGAGTTTGTGTGAGGCCAAGCAGAGCAATTCAGGGGCCAAGAGAGAAGCCAGAGTAAATAAGTCAGCTGGGAGAAGAATTTAAGGCAGAACAGCTGAGCGGAGCCAGCCAGCCCAGAGCTCAGAAAGAACTAGAAAGGGTGCGCTTATTAGGCAGTAAGTCTCAGAGGCGGAAACATTCTGGGCCTAGGTGAGACTGTGGGGAGGCTAGAGGCTTCTGGAACTAGGTTAGCAGACAGAAGCAGAAACAACAATAAAAATAGGCGAATATCAGTTCCTTTTACAAGATTGCATATATAGTAGGAAAAAGATGATAGAGCTGAAAAGACAACTATTTTGATACAAAATATTTTGTATCAAAACAAGCGTTCAATCGCTGACCCACAACCTACTAACAGCACTTAGGAATCTTTCCGATGCTTTGTGATCTGGCTGTGAGATGGTAATTTACCACTGCAATCAAATGAAAAGGTGTGAGGAATCACCTGACATGAAGACTTAAGTGTAAGCAGGGGGAACCACCTTCAACAACAGCCCTCTCCAGAGCCGGGAAACTGGACATCTCAGTGGTGTGGATACACTGTGGAAATCTGGTCTTCATACACTTGTAGTTACACAAACAAACTGTAGGCTCTAATTACACTGTTTTTCTTTAAGTAAAAGGCACAGCTAAGCCATAAACATAACATAAAGCCAAAGCAGAGGGCGAGGGGGATAAAAAGAGAACAGCTGGTAAAAACCCTGAACATCACTCAAAGAGACAACGGGGCCCACAGAGCTTCTCAGGAAGTGAGGGCGAACACTAGGTGGTAAGGAAATGGACACTTTAGCTCTGGGGGAAGGAAACATACTCTTCAGGATGCCAGCGGAGGCTTGGATAAAGCCTCCAGTCTAAATGAGCTACACTCCAGTCCCAGCTGTTCCTAATGACGGAGCTCACCGCAACAAAAAATATACATACAACACCTCTGCAGTCCCCAGAGTGCAGGTGCAGGGCAAATGCTAAATCATACATCTGCTGAGGCGCTGATGTATGAAAGAACAGAAATTTAAATGCACACTTGTGCACACAGGATCTGTTCCTTCCAGCCTACCTCGTGCACATGTTTGTCTCTCTCTTGTTCAGATAAACACACTGACTGATTATTCTTTTAGTTAACTGAAACTATTTTGTATCAAGTTTGAGTTAGAGACAACTAGCCTGACTGGACAGTGGGTACCCACGGGCCTGCCTCTCTGTACTCCTCTGAGGCCTGTCTGATTAAAAATATTAAATAGTCACCTAGTATTTGAGTAAGTCTGAACACTTTGTTAACCTCTGATGATATGGCTCATCTCAAGTAAGTAATCATACATCATAATTAAACTCCAAACCTGACATCAACTTGGAAGGAATTGTTCAACATATAAAACTTACCTAAATAAATTGGAAAAACAGACTAAAGATTTCTGATGACCTTATTTATGCTATGATCCATCCAATCTCATAGAAATAAGAACTTCTCCCTGGGCAGTGGTGGTACATACCTTTAATTCCACACTTGGGAGGCAGAGGCGGGCAGATCTCTTGTGAGTTTGAGGCCAGCCTGGTCTACAGAGTGACTCCAGGACAACCAGGGCTATAAAAAGAAGCATAACAAAATGAACAAAAACAAACAAACAAACAAAAAAAACTACAACCACAACAACAAAAAAACCCAATGTCTTGTTCTCATGAGTGAAGAATGAGTCAATTATAGTGGGGGAAGGGAAATATAATACACCAACTATGTGTTACTTCTGGCAGAAATCATGCAAGATACTGCCACACGATAGACTTTTCTGCCAATGCCAGCCCTTCAGGCACAAGACATAGGTAACTGTTTCACCCTAAAAGAGCAGCTCTAAAGGAAATATGTGTGGATCAGACACAGGTTCATTTTTAAAGAAATGGAGCTGAAGTGTATGATCTTGGATAGAAACTATTTTACTATGATTACAATCATAATTCTATTGATACATTGTATAACTTTATCATGATAGAAATCACAAATAATTTTATAATACAGTGTTAATTATTAGTCTTTCTCTTATATTTAATTATTTAACTATATTTCAATAAAGGTGACTCTTTCGGTATGGTGCACTCCTTAATATATTTAACATTATTTTGTGTAGTACATAGGGCTCCATGACAGAATCTTGCCTTAGAAAAAATATGATAGGAAGAATGCAAAGGAGTATCAGAAAATTGGCCACAATCCCCATTATCCAAAAGTATTTCCGAGGTATGCATTATGCTGAAACTACAGACAAGTTAGGAAAAAACAAATGATTACTTGTTTTACCAGCAAACCTCAGCAAGACTTAAAGGCAACTATTTGGTCTCACTGACAATAACCTTAGAACTATTGAGCGGCCAGCACAACTGTTCAGAAGTAGAAGGCAGCTCAATGGCAAGGTCAGAAGTTCCATCCTTCTTGGTCACCTCCTAAGACACCAGAGAAGGAATTCCAGGATACACTTGAGGAACTAAAGCCTTCACTGTGACTGGCTGGAATTATCAGAGAACCCATGAAAGACAAGCAGATGTCACATCCACAAGATGCCACAACTCAAAGAATCTTCTTTTTTTATATATAGAAAGGATTTTGAGGGACAGCAAAGTAACTTTGTGAAATACCAAAGGATGTTGAGCCAATCACAAACCAGTATGTTATTACTTTTCATAAATATCTGGGCAATTCTGTCTTTATCTAAAAAATACTCTCAAAATAGTGGTTTGTAAACTTCATTTACAGAAGGCTAAGAAACAACTCACTACTGAGAGAAACCACACAGAATGATTTTAAAGGTATATGCTTTAGATGTCAGCTTAAGCCTCACCCCCAGCAAATGAGATGTAATATGAATTATTTTATTTTTCAATAAAAATGTGTTTATTAAAAAAAAAAAAAACCTCACCCCCAGAACCACTTAAGAAGTTTGCAACCACTCTCTGGAAAAGCAAGACAGTAAATTAATGCTACATGGCTCTCCCCAAACTTATGTACACAAAGCTGTCACTTAACATATTCAAGTGCTTATTGAACTTAAAGTGTAGGGACTATTTTAACAGGCCATAGTCCTTATTTTATGAAGTTCTGAATGTTGAAGAGCAGGAATGTAAACACACACTTGTGCACACAAGATCTGTTTCTTCCAGTCTACCTCGAGCACATGCTTCTGGCCTGAATTTTTTTTCCTTTTAAAATACCCTGTACTAGACACTATCAGGTAATCAGAACACTGGGACTTTGGGACACTTTACACACACACGCTGGAATTATAACTGAAGATAAGTTACAAGTACTATCATGAAATATCGTGTATTTAAAATGTTTGTAGCTATGAAAAACAACAGCAACAACAAAGAAAGAAAAAGAAGAGGAGGGGAAAACTGGAGGTAAAAAGAAAGGAAAGGGAAGGGAAGGGAAGGGAAGGGATAAAGGAAGAAAGGGAAGGAAGGAAAGAAGAAAGGAAGAAAGGAAGAAACATGATAGATAACAAATAGATGATAGATAGATAGATAGATAGATAGATAGATAGATAGATCAAAAAGAAAAACACTATTTCCCTGTTAGAACACATTTCTCTGTGCTACCTACCATTCTATTTTTGAAAACTCTGCACATGGAATTATGATTTGGTTGAAAACAGATAGTACCACCATAATTGTGCCCAATGAGCCCAAAATATTAAACTTTTATTTTAAACTATGGCTTTCATCATTCGCTCCTACAGTGTGGTATATATGATAATATGTATTTGTTATTCAGAAGAGGAAGAATCCCATACAAAATAAATGACTTCAATTGCCTTATAAATAAAACATGGATAAATGTCTTGGTAAAATAAATTAAAGGAGCATTTGTATTTGATCATTCCATCATATTACTGTCTTTGTCTACAAGCTGAAGAAGCTATTGTTGTGTGTTTTCTGAAATTCATTATGCATAATGTCTATAATGGAAAAAACTTACTACAAAATTGTGGCTGGAACTCAAACAAATAACACATACAAGGTATCTCCATGAGACTCCATGCAGACTAAAGGCACAAGTCCACTAATGATGACCTACACCTGAAATGTAGAGCTCTGTTGCTGTTTTAGAAGAACTTATACTAGTTTCATAAATTAAAAATTAAGCCATTAGACTGATTGCAAGTTCATAGTAAACTTCATTTTTTATCTCTTAAGATTTAGTAATGGCAGAAAAGGAATATTGGCCTTGAGGAAACACATTTACTGACTTAGATTTAAATCAATAAGGGTCAGGAGATAAGCTAATTACATCCAGTTTTAATTAAACTGAACCTGCTGCATTATTTATTGCTATGTAGTTACAGAAGTAGATACAGATGACACAGAAGGGGGACACATCACAAATCATGAGTACACTGGGGTGCATCCTACAGGTGCCGTCCTATTGTCATGTTTCTTTATTCCCATTGTAACTGAAATGCATCGGGGTACCCAGGGAACTTCAGATCTACAGAAATAAGTATAAAAAATACTCTCAGACTTTGTAAGAGTGAATCTTTTTTATTTAAAGCAAAAATTTTAACACATGTAACAATAACTATTTGTAATGAAAAACTCATGAAAGAGAACTTTCTTCTTTGTGATGGGGAGACGGATTTACAAATATAAAAATGTACTTCACACACACACACACACACACACACACACACACACACACACACCAAGCAAATCAAGTAAATTCTCAAGATTTCAAATCTTTCAAATACTGTTACCAAATAGCAGGAAACAACTTAGGAAGGTGCTATTCAAATGAACAGAAAAGCATTATTTTTATTTATGGGTACTGCTTAGCCCAATAAAACTCAAAACTGGTTTATTTAAATGTCATTTTGAAAATGTGCAAACACTGTTATTTCCACTGGCCAATTTCACACTGGCTCAGTTTACCATGAAGACTATGTAACATGCACTGAAAGCCCTGAGGGGTCAATATTCCACACAACACCCTCTTTTACACATCATCATAACAGCAAGCAGCCTGCATCCAGAGCAGATGCCCACCGCACTACCATAGTCTCAAACCCACAGCTGCATGCCTTTTATGGCTAAAAGGGAGCTGAATAAATGAAACTCAAAAACGTCACCTGGCTGAGCCTCGTGACAGGAAAGAGACAGTATGGGAAAGGGAGAGCGGTAAAACTAGCGCAGAAGGAGAAGAAGAAAGGGAGGGAGCAAAGGTAAAGAATGTAGAGGCAAGGAATGCAAACCAAAGTGGAGAAAATTACAATTGAGAGCAAAAAGTGTATTAACTGTAGTTTACATGGAAACTATTCATGACATGCATTGTATATTGTGACTTCGATGGCCACTTAATTTTTACTGGAGTATACAGTTCAGATTTTAAAACATTTTTACAAACATTTAACATATGCTGCATTTGCACTATTATTTAGCAAGCACCTTTCCCCACCATTGCCAAATCTGTTTCTTATCAACAAACTCATTGATTGCATTTCAGAATATGAAAAATAGAGTCCTAGAATCTATTCGTTCATATTTGGATATTTACCAAGTTCCTTGTATGGGCTAGACTGTTCATGTAAAGACCCAAATTTAAAAGTTAAGGCCACAAAACATGGGCACATATATGCACACACACACGTACACACACACACACCTACATGCATGCCTGCAAACACAATATCCCAAGTGAGGTTAAAAAATTTTAATGAAAAAAGTTATGAAATGATATGGTAATCATGCAGAAATAACACATGTCAACTGTGAATACATTATATCTAATCCAGTTGTGGGCCAAAGTGACCCCATAGGAACCCGCAAACAACCCAGGCTAATTGATTACTTCACCTAAATAAATGGTAAGGTTGAAGGTGCTGCTGGAAACAACACCTATGCAATTCGTTGAGCACATGAGAGGGTAAGGTGGTACCTGCCTAGAGCCTTCACCCCTATGGACTAGCGTCCGTGGTACTAGAAGGTACCTTCTAGCTACAATGACGACTGCCTAAAATAATCTCTAGTACAACAGTGACACAAAGCTTATAGGAATAGCCAAATATGCCTGATTAGGTCTAAAGCCCATCCTCCACACTGCTCAGGTGGCCGAGAAAGTGGGACTAGATAGGCCAGGGACTTAGGGGAGAAACAAATATTTTGCTTCTGCTAAAGTGTAGCAATAAAATGACTCCTAACAACATTCTGCTATACTCACAGATCAGTGCCTTGCCTGAGAAGCTTCCTCCTGCAGTACATGTGAACAAACACAAAGACCTACAGCCAGACAGTGTATAGAGAAGGAGAGATCCTGGAACACTTAGTCCTAAGTGGGATGTCTCAATCAAAAATCCCTTTCCCTCAGGGCTCCAGTAAATCTCAAAAAAAGAAAATGGAAAGATGGTAAGAGCTAGAAAGGATGGACACCATCAAAGAGCCAAGGTCACTTAAACTAAGCAAGACCAACGCACACAAGCACTCACGACACTGTGGCAGCATGCGCGGGGCCTGCGGAGGTCTGTGACAGAAGGGGTCTTGGGTATAAGAGGAGAAGTGGACACAAGCCCCATCCCAGACTCAGAGCCTATCTCCAATTGATAACCACTCACAATTGAAAAGCTAACTTTCTCCAATACATCCTCTCACTGGGGATGCAAACCGATCTTACGGGCATTCCCATACATGGCAGTAAATAGCTAAAGCAAAACAAACCCAATGGCGTCCGTGGAGTTTCCTTGTCTCACAATGTTTTGACAGGGTTTTTGTTGTTGTTGTTTTGTCTTTTTTTTTTAAGTAATACCTTCCATGTCCTTTGCAGTTTATGTCTCCTAGTTTTGTGTTTTGATAGGATACTTGTACGTGCAAACATGTATGTATGTATGTATGTATGTATGTACGTACGTATGTTTCTTCATCTATATATTTCTTGGTGGCTCTTTTTCTTGTTTTATACTATTCTGATTTGTGTGTTTTTGTTTTACCTTATTGTATTTTATTTGTTATTACTATCATTATTATTGAGATGTCTGTTAGTTTTCTAAGCTGAGACAGGAAGGGTGTGGACCCTACTGGGAAGGGAGGTGGAGAGAATCTCAGGAGTCAGGGGAGCGGAACCATAATCAGAATACATTGTATTTTTAAAATCTTACTTTAAATAACAGAAAAAGAAAGAAAGAAAGAGTTTTATGGAAGCTTGTATGTAATAACTTTCAGGAGTCAAATTCATTACAAATGTATTCAGTTTAATTTCTGACCATTAATTTTAAATGGTTGACTTATCGTAAGTTTGAAGCTCTGTGCAACCATGCTGAGTTTGTCTTTCCTGAGTTGCTGACTTCGGAGGTGGGTGTTGAAACCCTGCTGCCCAGCCGTGCTGCCCAGCCGTGCTGCCCAGCCTCCCAACCCTGTGATTATGGCCACGCAGTACCTTGTGTCAGACCTTTACTCAGAGATTTTTTTTTATTACTCTCAAGTACAAAGCTTTTGTACAGCAAATATCTCAGACAAAAATATTAAGTTTATTCTTTCTTAATATTTTAACCATCTGTAATTATTTTTGACACATAAAAGGGGATAAATTTGATAAATTTATTTGCTAATGTTGTTGCACTAATTCTAAGAGAGGCAATTGGGTTCTGAAGCCTGGGGTATCTCTTCCCACTGACACTGTACTTTTCTTTGCCTAGGGAATTCAGACCTGTTTTCTGCCAATAGTGGCTGCAATGGTGTCCTACAAATGCCCAACTTCTCTAAACTATCATCCTCATGTTTCTTCTGAAAAAAAAATCCTTCTGTTTCTATGACAACACCTCATGAGTTCCCTTTCCTCTTGGTTATTTTTCTACTTTATGATTCTTTTTTCAATAAATTTTCTCCAAGTTTACAGATAATACATATCCGTGTTGGATTTATATCTTTGAGGTTGTGCTACTTAAATTCATGCCCTGACTCTTATTTATGACAAGTACTTATCTTGTTATCTTCATAAAACATTTAAATTACCACCTAACACTCTATAAAGCCTCAATGAATATTTATTTATCAGTATTTTCTCTTTTAACATTTAAGTAGTTGCCAACTTTTCAATGCACTGTGAACAATGCTGCTAACTAAGAATGTGGAAACATGTTAGAGTCCCTACTGCAATTCTTTGGGGTTCCAATGAATAAAAATTTGAGGGGCTTTGCTGCTTTGAGACAGGGTTTCTCTTGTGTAGTCTTGGTTGTCATGTACTCACTTTGCAGACCAGGCTATTGTTTTATTTTTATATATTTAGTGTTAATTTCCATAGCATGGAAATATAAATGTCGTCTAGAAAAATGAAGGGGAAAAAGGAAGGGGTGAATAATTTAAGTCTTTTGATCTATCATTATAAAAAAATTAAGGCAAGCTTGCTACTGCCCCGTGAGCACTCTTCTCTCCATGATTCTGTAGTGCCTCCATCAAAAAGGAGACTGTTTCCCTGCCCTTCAGTGTTTCAAATGTGAGATATTACCAACCAGGACACAAGCAGGACTGGTGGGTACAGAAGCGTAGTAAGGACAGGGGACTTGAGTGAACAGGCCCTAGCTGTCCTTTTGAATAATGGCAGGCATTGTAAATAAAGACCTCAATCACACCAGGTGACTCCATGGCCAAGCCCAGATGGGCTATTCAAATCTGGAGAATGAGACCATTAATAACAGGAAATGAACAATAATAAATATTTGATGCTTATTGTTCTTTGGAGTAACAGCTATACAGTAAAACCAAAGCAATATATGAAAATGCACAGTTAAATTTTAAGTACTCATTTATGTTTTAATTTCAAAATGATCTAAAGGAAAATTCAAAGTTCTAACTTAGCGGTTAGGGTAAAGTGAAGAAAATTATGAACTGATTTAATATTTTTAAACCATTAATTTGATGTACGGTTTTGGGTTTTGTTTTATTTTTCTATCTTTGCAGATAATTTGTAGCAGCAGACATTAACTCTTGGCTTGATATTTTTGAGAAGAATTGTTCTCTTCAAATTTAAACCCCATCCAAGATTTTTCTGGATATCCAATAGTGACTTATGCTTCCCTATTCTACTAAGCTTCCTGTGATGGTGACTCTTGGTTGTCACTTTGACTACATCTGGAATATACTATCATCCAGAAAGGGAAGGCACAGCTATGAGAGTTGATTGTTTGTTTTGCTTTATTTGCAGTGGTGACTCTTCTAGTCCAGCCCTTTGAGGCAGAAAGAAACATGTCTTTGTGGGAAGACAATAATCTGGCCACACCGTGCACAGGAAGCCTATATAAGGACATAAAAGAAGGAAGCGTTTGCTCTCTGCCTGCTTGCCCTCCTCTTGCTAGGTCGTCCATCCCTTCACTAGCATTAAAGCTCACTTCGTTGGGGTTCCAGCATATACCCCAGTCCAGCCAAAACAGTCATCCTCGTGGGCAGAGCAACTTGGGCTTTTCATTCACAGTCAGACATTATTGGAGTAGCTGGACTGCAGCCTGTAAGTCATTCCAATAAAATCCTCTGTGTGTGTGTGTGTGTGTGTGTGTGTGTGTGTGTGTGTGTGTGTGTGTTACTTTAGAGAACCCTGACTAATATATCTTCCCCAAGCAGTAGTCACAAACATAGTCAAACACTCTTAATCCATTCTTACAATTAAATCTCAACATTTAACTGGGTAGAATTCTATTCCTCCATGAAGATCACATATATACTGTATTGCTGAAAGCAGCATCAGTCTCTTTAGGGTTATAGTACATCTCATATCCCTTAGTTCATGAGGGTAGATTTCTATATCAGGGGTACAAACAATGGAGTAAGGTTGGTAAATGTGCAAAGATCCATCTGCATATTTACTACTTATGATGTTACCTTCACCACAGGGGCAAATTCACACATTAGAAGAAGAGGTCAACAATTCACCTTGAAAGACAAGGACTAAAGCACAAATATCTTAAGTGAATTACTTCTAAAGTAAATACTCAAATTATACACACACACACACACACACACACACACACACACATACACACAAACACACAGATACACACAATTATATAAAAGAGCATTTGTTATGTCAGGTTCTACACATCCTCAAATTAAATACGGAATTACCATATCACTCAGCAGTTCCACTCATGGACTTATATACAAACATAATAAAAGTGTATGTCCACAAAAACTATAAAGTTGACAGTAGCATTACACCTATCATAACCCAAACTAAAAGCAGCACAATGCCCATCAATTGATGAATGAAAAACAATGTGTCCATACAATACAAAGAAGAAAATATCACCAAGCTCTATAATACACAAAAGCCTTGGAAAGTTAGTCTCAAAGTTAAACACAAGTCATCAAGATCACATATTATAGAACTCCATCATCTGAAATGTCCCGACAAGGAAAATCTACAAAGAAAAAACAGATTACA
Organism: Acomys minous; assembly: GCF_964271855.1. Taxonomy (NCBI): domain Eukaryota; kingdom Metazoa; phylum Chordata; class Mammalia; order Rodentia; family Muridae; genus Acomys; species Acomys minous. The sequence continues at coordinate 73,798,886 of NC_140487.1, forward strand.
GTCACTTGGGATTACAGGATTTGCAAGGAAATAGGGAATCACTGTTAAATCTCTACAGTTTGTTTAGAGATTGATAATTTAATATCAATGTGCTGATTATGGTGATACAACTCTGTGACTATCTTTAAAAATATTAACTAATATAAGGTGTGTGAGCTGTATCTTGATACATTTGCTTTTTGATAGGGATAAAATAAAGCAAAGTAAGAAAACAACACCAAAAGCTCCTCCAAATATTGTGCTTTTTAGACAATTGCTGAGACTGATTGTGATTAAAATAGCAATAGTAAAGGGATGCAGGGACAGCTCAGTCCTAGAGGTGATAAAATCATCCTCAATGCAAACAGTGATAGCATAAATTCTTCCAGTACTATGAAGTGCTGTCACTGGGGAACCCAAAGATGTATAAATGATGTGCGGATTCACATGGAGAAACTGGAAACCAACAAATTTTCTACCCAAGTGATGAAACTAAAGTTACTGACAATAATTCTGTAAAAATGAGTAAAATAATTGATCTGACAATGATTACCAACTATAAGAAGAGGTCTTTGTTCCATAGTCTCTAGAAATTCGTGGTGGCAGAAGATCCTTTTTTTTTTTTTTTTTTTTTTTTAAACAATAGTAAAACCTACTGTCAAAGTGGTTACTGGTGAAGTGACTTACAGGACTGGAAAACATAAAGGTCCGATGCTGTCTGAACAAAGTGTGGCCTGAAGCGCTTCAGAAGTGCATTATAATGAAGAATAACTGAAAGAAGAATTAGTCATCTAGTTTTATTCCATCTTCAGTATGAAACTTAAAACCAGTAAAACAAAATTGTACAAAATACTGAAAAGGCTCTGAAGAAGTAATTCTTTGGAAATAAGTATAGTCAGAGTTATAGTTTAATACTGGGATCAACAATCTTCTCATCATAATAAAAGCTGAACTCATGGCAAAAGCAAAAACAATCAGAACATCCTTTGTTCACTGAAGAAAACTATCTTCCTATGTCCACAGAGGACACACATTAAAAGAGAGATGAAAGTTTGGCTCAAACATAATCTTCTCCTACAGGAGAGACCCCTTTGCTGTGCCCAGTCCATAGCACTCTCAACGCTAAGGCCGCAGAGCTTTGCTTCCATCTAGTAAATTTAACAGGTGCTACGTCATTTTCTTTTAAATCTTAATTTATTAGGCTGCTTAAACTTCATAATGAGTACCTGGCCTGGTCAATAAAAAGTTTTGTTTGAAGCATACTGTTGAAGAAGACTAAAATATATAGCCATTTAGGAAATGTTTCCAGGAAATACATAAAAATTTGATGGTATAATAACATTGACAAGATGTGCTAAGCATCTCATATCTTTTATCACAATTATCAAATTTAATGTACTACAGGCTTAGAAAGAGTGACTTTCCAGGTCATGTGACTGGTAAGACAATGTCAAAGGACGTCAGTCCAACCTAACTCACTTTCTTCCCTCCCTTATCCACCTCAGCCTCTTTCCTGACTCCGCCCTTGCAACTCTCTTCTGGGTATTTAGAAGGCACTTCTCTGCCTCTGCCACTTCCACTTCCTAGCATCCTTCAGAGATCTTTATTCAGAGACTTTCCACAGCGCTTCAGAACCTAACAGAACTCTTTGTATGAGGCTCGGGTGATACTTGCCAAAAATGACCGTGAGGGTCACAGAAAGGTTGCTAACATTGGTTAGACCAAAACAAAGGCTGGAATTAAAACTGACACTAAAGTACAGCAAAATAGCCATTGAAAAAGATAATATATCCTGAACAGATTTTATTGTGCTTAAAAATGAGGTATGCATTGTAAGCATCTACACTGACTCCTCCCTCTTGATTCAAAATTCGGCTGAAATCTCTGCTGAATAAGGTTTACAAACTAGTCCTTCATTCCTTATACTGTACACTCTTCACCTCCAGTTTTGTGATTCATGAACAGGACTTAAATGAAGGAGATTGGCACAAACATCCAATTATAAAGCTTGGTGACTGTTACTTTCTTACTATAGCTGCAGGTTGTATGTCATTTGATGGCATGTATCTTTTCAAATTGCTGTGGGCCCAGGGGAAAGGGTATAATGTTGATGATCTGTTAATCCACATGCATAATTCTATCAGAGTCAATATTCTCCAGGGAAGCTGGGTCTTTCTCAGTGCTATAGTGCTAAGGAGGAAGCAGAGGTAGTTAGTCAGAGGCAGCATGCGTCAACAGGTTCTCACCATCTTCCCTGACTTTACTCGAAGACTTATTAAACGGAGCCTAACGTGTGTTCGCAGGGTCAGGGGAGTAGCTTCACAAAGGAGCTGGAAATGTGAAACCTACAAAGTAAAAGGATATGGGGTCTGCAGATCTGTGTCTTAGGGATCTTTGCAGGTATCTGAAGTCACACTCTGAATTTCATCTCCTTTCCTAGATAGTAATCAAAGGTATATTACTATCAAAAGGGAAATTATGAAATTTTAAAAATGTTTAAAATTGTAAAACTGATAGGGTATTAAAGTGATGTTAAAGATGAAAGGAAACAGATATATCCCTAGACTTCTGTAAATAATTTAGGTGAATGAATTTTTTTTGGAATGTTTTTGAAACATAGTCTACCAAATTTTAAATAGTATTATCCTGTTAGTCTCTTCTAGATATATACTTTTAAGAAATACCCACAAGAAGGGGAAAATGGGAGGGAGGGAAGAATGGGAGGATACAAGGGATGGGACAACCATTGAGATATAACAAGAATAAATTAATAAAGGAGAAAAAAAAGGAAATTCCCACAAGTTCACTATAACATTTTAAAAATAGCACAAATTGAAGCACATAAAAGTCCAAACATATACGAATGAAAAACTTTATCCACATTGTATACAGCTTTCGTGAGACTGGGACTCCTCATTAGCATTTGCCTCTGAGACATATATGCCTCCACTTCTGCAATACTTACACATTTGGTTGTAAGTGCTTTAGACAGCTGTTGTTGCTGTTGTTGTTGTTGTTGTTGTTGTTGTTGTTGTTGTTGTTGTAGGAGGAGGAGGAGATAGAATCTCATATAGCCCAGACTGGCCCTGAACTCACTAGGTAGTGGTGACTTAGCCTCTGCTAGCTTTTAACTTCTGATCCTTCTGTCTCCACCTCCATAGTGCCAGTGTCACAGGTGTGCACTATCATACCCAGTGGAAGAATACAATTTTTAAACCACTGGAATAGGTCCTCTCATAAGCTGCTTCCTACGCTCACAGAAGGATACAGAATACAATGTTTTCAAAGGACTCTATGGCACTGAGATTTACTCAAACTTCAAGAATGTATGAGTGCATTGCATTAACTACATTGATACCATAGGCCTTTGCCTAAAACATAAATCTATCAGGCCTCTACCAAGAAACATTTTCATAATGTATTTAGATATCCTAACGTATAATCTGTCATTAACTACATATATAACACAACATCAGTAAGCCAGTCACTCTAGAAAAAGTAATTTTGAAAATATTTCTTGAGCTGGCACAGAGATGTATGCTTTCAATCCCAGTACTCAAGAACAGAGGCAGGTGGACCTCTCAGTTGAAACCAGCCTGGTCTACATAGCGAGTTCCAGGACAAGGAGAGCTACAGAGAGCCTGTCTCAAATAAATAAACACAAACACAAACAAAAATAAATAAATGAATGAAAGGTTTCTTGAGCATGTGTTCCACTGTAACATTGTAAGACGTGTAGGTAAGGTAGTTCATGACTACTGACTTTACGAAAAAGAGACAGTTCCTATACCATGTGTTGAGTGCTGCTGATGGGCGTCAACTGTACAATGAGTAAGAGACGTCAGCAATGGTTTACACAATTTAACTGAACACAGTCACAGAATCCTAGCAATAAAGCCCCACAGGGGAATACACTATGTCAGAGAGTAGGCTAATCACTTTTTTACTTGTATATTGTAGATATTATTCTATTATTGGATGTACAGCTGAAGATTTTCTTCAACTCTGTGGCCTTCCTCTTCACTTGAATGGCTGTTTGCTCTGCTGTACAGAAACTTTTTACCTTTATGGGGTCCCATTTTTCAGTTGTTGCCTGCTAATTCTTGAGTAAATGGAACCTTCCTCAGTACTAATCACTTTTAACCTCCATCCCTTTTTTTTACTATATTTAAGGTAATCCACACAGTGTTCCTTACTATCCCATCAGGCATTAGAGGGAACCCTGAAAACACTACTGTAGCCGCCCTCTCAGCAAACCCTTAGAGTCTGAAGGAGAATGGGTTCTCTCACTGTTTACCTAGGTGCTGCCATTAGCAGGCCTGAGCTTAGAGATGCTCATCGGAGATGCAGATACAAATTCTTGGTATTGGTTTAGAAAACTGTTCATAGCTCTGGCTCATTTCCTACCAACAAAACAAAACATTTCCACTGATCTTTTTTAATAATGGCAGCAAAAGGCTGTAATTCTAATTTGGGAGCTGGCAACCAACAAGAGACTATGAAACCACTAAAATTAACTGGAATTTTGCACAGAAGAGCTCAGAGAGAAAGGCATGGCTATCCAAACTGGAAGATGAGCACTGAAGGAAAATGAAAAATGTAGTTGTGAGCTCTGAAAACAATAAGAATACACTCAGTTAAATTATTTAAATACTGGGTGTGGATGGTTCTGACACACATGCCCACCTGCCTGACATCACTTCTCCTTGAGCAATGCTAGATATTGCCAAGACTTGTATCTCTTCCAGGAAAGCAGTGGCCATCTCTTAGATTACTCCATTAGTTAGACTTAAGCTTTTCTTTTCACTTATTCCTACTTTAAAAGCTCAACAACCCCACATAACCACAATAGACTATTTTTGTGAATCTCTTCCAACCAACTGTCTGAATTCTCGAGTCTTAATCTCAGTAGCTATAAACTCATGTTGTGCTCACAAACATCTCATACCTTCAATTAGACTCGTCCCATGCCTAAGAAAACGTGCTTCTTTACCTTTGCACTATCTTCACTAGCGGAGGATGCTCTATCAATTCATAGATTTCAATGGCAAGTCAAGACTAAAGACACTTTGTGGAGTCCAAGACAGCAAATCTCACCAAATATCTATATGATAAATAGCGGAATAGTGGGATCAATAGATATATATAATCACAGGTATGCACAAGTCTAGTATTATTAAATGTTAATTATATAGACTTGAAGGGTTTGAGAGCGTTCCTTTCTACTACTCACTAGCAAGTTCTGAACAAGCCTTCCACATCAGTCATCCACCACCTTATCCATTCATTACACAGACAGCTCATCAGACAAAGACCAGTGTTGCCAGGACAGCAGCCAACACCATCGCATGACCACTGGGAACTCCACATGATAGTGTGCTCACTACTAACTAGAAGCGCCTTAAATCAAACCAAATTCCTTAAATAATCAATCTACTAAGCTATGACAAACTGTAGTTTCACAACACTTCATATTAAGGAAAAAAAGCTTAAACTACCCTGACTATCCTATTTCATAATAGTAAATTATTCTTTCTTTGAAATTGATATGTTTTAATTATTACATGACTTTGTTTCCTTAACTTTAATAAATCCTACTGTTTCTGCTTACCTTTAATATTAATATTATTAAATGTTAATAAAATTTTAAATGATTTTATTTTACATTTTATTTACTTGTTTTTGTTTTCTTCTGTAAGTAATAACACTATATAGAAAATGAACATTTTATGAATATTTTTATCTTTGTGTGTTCCCACTTACACAAATAATGAAAGCATTTTTCAATCCCAATGAAAGCAACACTTTCTTCTCATTCACAAACATGCTAATACTGTCAGGAGTCACAAGCTCCCAGAAGGCTACACATGTCAGTTTTTACCCTGGCACATATACACAAAAGTTAGAATCTCTAACTTGCTGCTGCTTCTTCCTCAGGGAAAACACCAAAAGGCAGATGATGCCGGTGCAGCAGGAGGGCCAGGAGGACCCAGGGAACCAGGGACACAGGGGCTCAGGAGCCCAGGATTAGAAGGCTGCCGGGGCTTAGGGTTAGGGTTAGGTTTAGGGAGGATTCCGTAGTGGTCTTAGGGGCCCCTGGCTGTGGCTGAAGCCATAGGGGCTTGTGGAGATAAAGCTAAAAACAAGGAGGGGATCCCGTCACCAAGCTGGGCCTCCTGCTTAAGGACATGAAGATCAAGTCCTTGAAGGAGATCTACCTGTTCTCCCTGCCCATTAAGGAGTCTGAGATTATTGACTTTTTTCTGGGTGCATCCCTAAAGGATGAGGTTCTCAAGATCATGCCTGTGCAGAAGCAGACACAGGCTGGCCAGCAGACCAGGTTCAAGGCTTTTGTTGCTATTGGGGACTACAATGGTCACGTTGGTCTTGGTGTTAAGTGCTCCAAGGAGGTAGTCACTGTTATCTGAGGGGCCATCATCTTGGCCAAGCTTTCCTTCTCCCTGTGCAGAGAGGCTACTGGGGGAACAAGATTGGCAAACCACACACTGTTCCATGCAAGGTGACAGGATGCTGTGCCTCAATCTTGATGTGTCTCGTCTCTGCCCCCAGAGGTGCCAGTATCATCTCAGCTCCTGTGCCCAAGAAGCTACTAATGATGGCCGGTATTGATGACTGTAACACATCAGCTAGGGCCTGTACTATGCCACCCTGGGCAACTTTGCCAAGGCCACTTTTGATGCCATCATCAAGACCTGTACAGCTACCTGACACGCAGCCTCTAGAAAGAGACTGAGTTCACCAAGTCGCCTTATCAGGATTTCACTCATCATCTTGTGAAAACTGACACCAGAATCTGTTTAGAGGACCCAGGCTCCAGCTGTGGCTACCACATAGGGGTTTTATACAAGAAAAATAAAGTGAATTAAGAAAAAAGAATTAATAAAAGAAAAAATTTCTAATTCATCTGCTTAAGTACCCCATGCCCCACAGAATTAGAAACACACAGTCATTGCTCAACAAAGAAAATAGTTATGAACATTAAACTATACATACTCTAAACAAATACTTTATTGAATACTAAAAGGAACACATTCATAAACATCTGCAAACATGAGCACTGAGCCTGAGAGCTATGAACCCAATAACGTCTGCTCTGTGGCCTCTGACCAGAGTTCTTCCCCCAGATTACACAGCAGCTAATTTTCACCCAGCCAGTGACAGATACTCTTTATCAACAAAAGGCAATAACTGAGGAAGAATAACACAATGCTGGGTATCAACAGTGAAATTGTAAATATAATACATCAAAAAATCTTGTTCCTAAGTCAGAGATATTTCTGGGAGAGAATCTCAACAGGAAAGATATGACTGCATAAAAGCTGCACGTCTGTCTCTTCTACTTATTGTCAGTGTGATCTAGGATGTGCTAACCAAGCTGGTTCTTAAAATTACTGCAGATCTGTCAACAGTTGCTTTTGTTTAAAAGAGAATATAAGACTCGGTTAACAACAGGTAAGCCATACCTGCTAATGGTCAGCCCTGTCCCCAGGAAGACCAAGGACGGCTTCTTCACCAGTGATTTGCCTTACACTAGAACGTCAATGGTGCCCTGATGACCTAGCAAGCAATACGTAAGAGCACACACAACAGTGAGCCAAATGTCCCGTAGTATTAAACTATTTAGACAGGATGAACACCATGGTAAGTATGAAGACAGAGCAGTAAAGGAGTGGTTGAGTACCAAAACCACAGACCATGGTGTGTGTGCTTCTTTATGGAGCTCAGAACCTAATGATTAAAGAGATGTGAGTTTTAACTACACACTAGGCTAAGACAAAAGATACATTGGTCTTCTATTTTCCAACTAAAATTAGAAGTCTAAATTAAGACAGAGGGTGACAAATATTTTGTAGAAAAAATGAATTTTCATTATGCTGCACCTCCCTAGGAAAAACCAATTATACTGCTGACATATGTACCTTAGTTAACAGCAGATCTGAAGCTACCTTACTCTTTATCTCAGGCACCTGATTTGACAAGGGTCACTTATCAGTAAGGGTAGTCTATGGCCAAATGCATCTCATTACTTAAACTATGTCTCACTTGAGAAGTGATTTGAAAGAATCAAAAACACCAACAAAAAGTAAATAGAACCTTAAATTAGCAAGGCATCATTTATAAAACAAGTGCCCTTTTCTAATAGGAAAAAACTGGCCTTCCTCCAACGCATATAAACATTTTAGTTATTTGTGCAGAAAATGGATACCAAAAGAAACTTATGAAAAGATCATTAAATAATAAAGAATGATGAGGAGATAAAAAAAAAAACATTGGTTGGCATCTAACCATCGTCTACGCAAACATTTACAACAAATACTCTGCAGAGTAACTAGGCCTCTGAAGAAGCATACCTTTAGCCCTTACACTTTCAGATTTTGTCTTTTTCCTCTTCTGAATCTTCTATTTCCTAAATAGCAATCTCAGAATCAAAATCAAAGATCTTTTTTAAAGATATAATTTCACACTCCCCCTCACTCCCACTTTGCTGTCAAGTGTCTGACCCTGGTTTGATAATCTCATTTCCTGAGAATCAAAAAGCTGGAAATTTAAGCTTCCTAGAGTGCTAATTGCGGCCCCGCTCCACTGCTAATCAAAAAATTGGATGTTTTGCATGAAAATGCTTCTCTAATTAATTCTCAGTCATAAATCGCCCTGGTTTTAATAACCCCTCCTTGATTGGATAGCCTTTGAAGAGACGGTGCAGCTAATCCGCTAAACTAGAGAAACACACGCAGAGGAAATAATACATGAGCTTACGAGGTATGAGCCATAAGATTGCATTAATACTGTCAAGCCAAAAACACTGACTCTCCTCTCAAACTTGCATGCTAACCTGTACCCAGGAAAACAAACCAGGGATCTGGAAATCATGAACAAAGGCCACTGTCAAAGAGGCCATGCACCAGAGCCAAAGCTTCTCGCCCTCCTTCCACGGGAGAGTTATTCCTGTCATTTTAAGAAGAGGTTTCCCCTGGCACTGTCCCCCTTGAAAGCAGAGACCCGCACCGTCCACGTGTCACACTATTTTAATAAGACAAGGTTTGTGCTTCCCTTCAGCTTGCTTCTGACTGACAATATATATTATCATACATATCTCTAAGAGGTGTTGAACTGAATTTTCATTACCCAAAATGTCAAGACTCGTTTTTGTCATCAGAAAACACAGCTGGTCTACACCAGCAGCCCTTTCATTAATTCAAATGGAACAAGTCACCTATACATAACTTCATTTTCCCTGGACTGGGGCTTGCATTCTGCAAGTTTTAATTTACAGCTTTTCGGTGTAAGGTACCATGGACCTCCACAGTGGCACTCAAACATGGAGAGTCTTAATTAGCAGCGCTTTTACATGAGCCCGGTGGTTACTGTAGAACATCTGATGGGAGCTCAGGTTCATAGCAGGACTTTAGAGCAAACCCACAGACTTTCAGAAGATTCTGGAGCAAGGTATATACATAAGAATAAGTGTTTTAATAAGCACTATTTTTAACATATATGTGAACTCATATGTAGCTTTTCTAGGGGCTAATATAGGTATGTGTTTATCTTATATTGTAAAAACACTGAAGGAAGATATGATGTATTCCAAAAGAAATGATATAAAAGAGTTCTGAGCTAATTATACAAGATAAAAAGATCAGTGTTCAATTTTAAATAGAAAATACAAGACTCAAATGGACATTTGTATGCTTCATACACCTATAAGATGTTACATTAAAAATAGACATGCTGCCACAAAGACACCACTATATACTCACTTGAATTTCTCAAATTAAAAATGCAAACAATATCAAGTTTTAACCATACACTACAAGTAGTTATATAAAATACACTCACTTTGGAAAACGGGAAGTTTCTTTAAAAGTTAAACAAAAGTAATGACATGCCTGACTCACTTCTACATTCCTAATGAATTTAAAAATGCTTGTCAACACAGAAACTTGAACACAAATGTTTGTGGCAACATCATTCACAGGGTCAGAAACCTAAGAATGAATCAATGTACACCAAACAACTGACGGGATAAACAGTATGTGGCACAGCCACACAACAGAGTGAAAGGAGCAAAACCAAGTCACCTAAGTATGCAGGGGAAATCAGAATCATTAGACAGAAGAAAAGACCCAGTCTCAAAACTGCAGACTAGATGATTTCTCTTCATCTAGAAATTTCATGGTAACCTACTGTGACATAAAGCATTTCAGCCCTCACGAAAGGCTTGAGAAGAGAGATGCAGACCCTCTAAGGGCACACGGAAACTTCTGTCAATGAAAATGTTCTGCCACTTGATGGGGAGATGGTTTGCACAGGTGTATATCTCTACTCAAACTCAGTAACTGCATTTAATTAGCACCAGAGGGTAAAAAATGCACAGGCATTTTAAATGCAAGTTATTTTCTAGCCTTTGCACAAGAAACCCACAAAATAAGAATACTGCCACTTACTGGTTTTGTGACTTTGGTGAAATTACTTAACCTTTGTAAACTTTGGTTTTTCTTAGCTATGAGATTATAAAGCTTACTTGACAAAACAGTTATGAGAATAAAATAATTGTATATGTACTAAAATAATCCTTTTCTGTAATTTTATTCTCTTCTCTCAAATAACATTAGTTTTCCTTATTTTGCTTCTTCATATAATTTAATCTGATGCATTCGCATATCTCCCACTTTATGAGTGCAACCCTCACTCTTCAACAAGGCAGCTCTTCTTACAGCTCACAGAGACTACAAAAGAGAGCCATACCTGGACAAAATGGAGGGACTAAGTGAGCACGCAATGGCCAACACCAACTGGGCATAATACAACCCCTACATCTGAGGCTCAAGGTACAGAATAGAAGAGGGTCACAAAGATGATAAGAATCGGAGGACCAGGATGATAGCTGCATGAGAGCGTCTGCTAGGCATAATATGAATGCTATACCCATGGACTCTCACCAACATACCTGTCTACACAAGACTCACCCAGCTAATATGCCAAAGTGGATGGAGGAAAATTTCACAAAGCTTAATGACTAGTTACAGGCCGTCAATACCTGCTGAGGGAGGGAGAATCAGTTTTCTCTAGGGGCAAGCCCCCTGATAGGTCTCCCAATCCTAACTGCTCAGTCCTAAAGACATATACATATACATAAAGGCAACACTAACTGGTCTCCATAAGTAAGGTGTATGTGTGTGAGTGAGAGAGAGAGAAAGAGAGAGAGAGAGAGAGAGAGAGAGAGAGAGAGAGACAGAGACAGAGAGACAGAGACAAAGAGACAGAGAGACAGAGAGACAGAGAGACATAGACAGAGACAGAGAGACAGAGACAGACAGAGACAGAGAGACAAAGACAGAGAGATTGATTAACGGTAACAATTATAGACGAGATCATGGATTTTTCATGGCCTGATAGGGATGAGACAGGAGTAGTTGGGGTGTGGGATGAGGAAGGTATAGAAACAATGCGAATACAATGTACTCATGTATGAAAGTCTAAGATGCCTACATCCCATTGAAAATCCTAAAAAGCAGATGTTCACAAGCATCAGTCTAGTGTCTAAGAGGCAGCAACATCCTCTTATGGCCAAAGTACTGGGATAATGGCATTTCACCCTCTGGGATGTATCGCTGGATTCCCATACTTAGCAAGAAGCGAGACACTATTTTTTTTAATCCAACAAGTGAGAGCAGCCCTCATATGGCACTCCTAGATGCATTTCCAAGTGTTCAACTTCACAGGACAGTGAGCATTTCTGTCCTGTAGCCTTTGGGATTCATACTTTCCTCTCTCCTATCTATCACCACAAAGATAACTGGAAATAGACTTGGTCAATGAAATGTAAATGCACTGGATCAGTTGTGTCTGAACTTTCAATGAGAACAGCTGGTGAGGTATTCATAAAACCAGATCGCACAGTAAGTTAGTTAAAGGAGCTCAAACAAGTCTGGCTCAGCTATGATTATACTAGCAGAATCCTGAATAGAGTCACGTGTCTGAGGATGATGGGCATTCACTTAAAGCACTTATTCTCAGTGATCTCAAGCTGGGATGGAATGTATGTTACAAGGCCATGAACTGACAAAGAAAGCATGGGAAACCCTCCCAGCTAGACAGAGGTCTACAGCATCACTGCAAAGTCCAGTCTTAAACCAGAAAGTCTCAAAATCTGACTGCATAACACATTAAGAGGCATCACCAGGAGGATCTAGGAGGAAGAGTCAAGATGCTTCTCCAGGTTGACTTCCAGGGCCAACCACCAGTAGAAACTGCTAGTTAACAAAAGTTGACACACTAAGAGAAAAGTAGGTTTGGGGCTAGTGGCAAGAAAGACAGGCCAAGAATAATTAGGATTAGGCAACTTTGTTGTTAGGTATCGTGGTGGTGTGAACAGGAACGGGCTATTGGGAGTAGGAGCGTGATGTCTGGCCTTGCTGTAATGCGTATGGCCTTGCTGGAGGAAGTGTGTCATTGTGGAAGTGGGTTTTGAAGTCATCTATCCTAAAGCTTCGCCCAGTGTGACGCACAGTCTCTCCCTGCTGCCTGTGGCTCAAGATGCATCTCCAGCACCATGTCTACCTCACACAGTAACATTTCCCACCACCATGATAACGGACTAAACCTCTGAAGCAGTAAGCCAGCCCCAACAACATGTCTTCCTTCATAAGAGATGTGGGAATGATGTCTCTTCATAGCAATAAAATCTGAACTACAACAGGTACCAAAGACACAGAAACACTATCTGTTTAGCTTTTACCTTGTACATTTCAAAATTCTAAAAATATTTTCAGATTTCATTATCTCAAGGAAAATCTCTAAGCCCCCCATCTTTTCCCTATTTGTTCCCAAAGAAACATGAGTCATAGAGAACAGGAAATACAGGGAGCAACTCTTAAGACTGAATCAATTTGGAAGAGTGAAAAAGCACAGGTTCATTATTTTCCTTTTTAAAAGTAAGAGCAATCGTTTGTAAACATCCATTAGCCACAGGAACTGTTTGGGGGTCCCAAAGGAAGGATTGAATCAAGATTGGATGGTGTGATGGCTTCCTACTGATGTAACACTGCACTGTGTATTCAGAGCTTAAAACAAGACAATTCAGTGATCTCAGAGTCTCTGCAGACCCATGCACAGGCGCAGGCAGGCTGCTGCTAGTTCAGAGACTCACACCTGAACGAAGGTGCAGGCGAGCTCACAGTCATGGAAGCTCCAGAGACCTCTCCCTAATTTGTTCCAGTTATGGAAGAATTCTGTTCCTTGTGGTTCTGGACTAAGGCCCATGTTTTCCTAGCCCTTAACATGTGACCCACTCTTCTCATAAACATTACTCCTGTAAGTCACATGTTACTGTTTCTTGTCTCTCTTATCAGCTTGTCTGATAAGGCTATGACTCTATTGCAACATCAAAATGACCAAAATGGCCTGAAAGATTTCATGTCTTCCAGTTTGCCAAGGAAGCCCGGAAGCCTTTCTTACCTGGCCTTCATCCAAAAGAACAAAGCTTGAATGGAAAAAAACAACAACAACAAAGGAGGCAGACACTATGAAAGGGTATACACCATAGACCAAGCATCTGGAACCATGGAGGCTCTTTACTTAGCCACTAGGCTACTTCTAGAGGACTAGTCATTCCTTTTTTTTTTTTTTTTTTTTAATATGCTGTGTTTCCATTCATGTGACCTTGGTGCAATCCTCTGACTTAAAAAAATAAAAGTCTGGGATAGGAAATCCTCTGAAGGAACTCACATCTGCAGTTCAGCACTTCTAAGCATGCTCTTCTTGACGCTCAAGCAGCCTCACTATTTGTCTTAATGCCACAATTAATATAAAGGCATGACTTCTGTTCCGTCTCCCATCCTCCTATAGGATCCTCAGATTTACAGCTTGCTTATACTAATGTTTTCTTTCTAAATTTTACTAAAAATGCACTGGAGCTTCATCCAGAGTCCTTTTAAAAATTCTTTTATTAAGGAGATTAAGAACATCAGCTGTCCCTGATAACAACCAGTTACATGATAATGCCCCTTTCAGTTAATTCTAAATCATAGTGCAGCTTCCCTCACTATTGCTATATAATGTATGACAATCATGGGACTGACTATTTATCACAGTTACAGATTCCCACCAACACAGGGTAAGAATTACACAAAGGTATAGGTTTGTCCACTAACAGTAGATATCTATGGCATATATGCATTAGAGAAATAATTCAAAATGGTATGTTACTGAGGAAGCAGTGACAAAGAAAGATGAAATGAAATTCATTGACTTCAATCTCAAAGGTATTGAGAAATTACTAGGCAATACCTAACAAGAAAATTAATTCAACCTTCCACTACTAGAACATGCAGGGCTATACAGCATGACACTGGCTCAAATATGCATGCAAATAGACAAGCAAGCAACAACATCCAACAGAATGCTGGCTAAAAACTACATAAGCACAATCAGGACTTCTAAGAGCACACAATTATGTATTATAAAAAATATACTGGAAATAAGTGAATTGATATGTAGTCTAAAAATAATAGCTCTATCCAGGAAGTTCTGTCAGAGTGGGATGGAAAGGAATAATACAAGGGAGTGCTTCAATGCTTTAAGAATAGGTCTTATCTGTAAGTGAGACAGCACACCTACCACACCTGAACTCCCCTGGCACTGAGAATGTAGGCCTAGGACTTGCATGTAATGTCTGATAAATGTCTACAGTTGTAAACGTGAGTTACTGTTTTTTAAACTTTAACAATGCCCATCTCATGAGTCAGCAGTGCTATCACTGAGGGTACCCAACATAAATGAACACAGTGCACAATGCTCTCCGTAGTAGAATAACCTAAATCTCCGAGTAGGAGTAACAGAAGGCTATTAAAATGAGAATGAGTTTTCTGTGGTCATAAAAAGGAATACTATACAATGATAAGAAATTAATGTATATACCAACAAATAAATTCTACAGATCTTTTGCTAAGAAAACACAGACAGACATTGTGTCAAAAGGGAAAAAGTGACAGGGTTAGGAAAAAAGTCAAGCATGTGCAGACAGTCTGAACTGACCAGAAGAGTCAGGAGAAATCCCCCTCTCTGGATGATAGTTTCATGGCTCTAACTGAACACCTTACACAATGTTCTGTGAGTACTTTTTACTCAGTAAAAAGTGAAATATAATAAAATGATAACAATAGCAGCAAAGAAAAGCTTAAAAGGAGGGTGGTAAGAAAAGAAAGCATTTATCTCATAAATCGTATGCTTGCTAGAGATAAAATTTTCCTGTTTCAATGATTACTTCTAAAATATTTACAGCCATTATTTAGCTCAAAGTATAAAATGCTGCAAATATAATACGAGCCTACTCAAAAACCATTTAAAATATAGAAAACATAAGGTACTTCCCCTTGGACAATATATCTGCTTTTTAACAAATATTCTTTTTAAAAAGAAAATAAAAAGAACCATGCTGACTTACACGTGAACAAGACGGGATTTCAATTCCATATATGTTTTATCCAATTCATTTCCATTACAGACTATATCTACTAAGATGATCATATTCAATAGTTTTAAACATGGTTGAAGTCATCCACTAATTCAGGTGCTAAATAACTGTTAAGGCAAAGCATCTACTATTACAGCTGTTTAGTGGCTAATGAGAGGTTCAAGAAGGGATGGAATTACTAGTCCTCAGTTAGCGTCCCAGGGCTACAGGGTATATATAGTCTGAGTGAGTGGCTCGTTCCACTAACAATTTTGCTTCTATCAGTCTCCTTCAGGAGCCATGCTGTAAGGAATGATGTCACTTTTGCTTGCCTCCCAAGCCAACTCCAAATTTCCATCTCAAGTTAGCTATAAATACAACTGCCTGACTCAGTGATGATTTAACTCCAATGTACAGCAATACTCAGGTAGATAGATAGCTGCTAAAGTCTAATTTCTCAGAGTTCCCATGAGAATTCTTTTGTAAGAAAATACAATGTGAATCCCTGAACAGGGAGGAAAAAAGAAAAGAAAAAAAAAAACTTCCTAACCACGGTACCATCAAGTCCATGGAGGGGCATAGCAGAACAGTGAGAAAAGAGGTCAGGGCAGCATTTCCGCTTGAGGAGGGATGTCCATGCCCTTCTGCCCATAGGCTCCGGCATTCCCAGTTCTCTCCCTATAACCAGAATCTAAGTACTCCTGCATCACTCCAGGTCTGCGGCGTAGACACATCTTAAGACAGGCATTACGCCACTCTCCCAGTCAGGCCTTTGGCTTAGAATAGAATTTCACCGCTGGCTTTCTTTCCTGGGTCTCCAGTCTCTCTTCATGGTTAAATGAGAGCTCTCTCCTAATCTCTCATTTACATATCCATATAGACCCATATATATATCTGCCCATCCACCCATCCATGCATCTATGCATCCAGCGATGAGGTTTTATGAGAAACTTTGATAACTATATATGCATATATCCTTTTTGGTAATTTTATATTGCGTTGAAACAATTTCAAATTTTTTTCTTTAATGGCCCTGATTTAATTTTATAGAAAATGAAGAAGCAACATAAAGAAGGGGGCATTTGGATATCACCCAGGCAAGAGGAAACCACACTCTGGACCTCTGACCAGCCTCAAGATGCTGATTTGAGGAGCAGACAAACAACAACTGATTTAGAGTCCAAAAGCTAGAACTTTGCAGATAAATAAGCTTTGCAGGAAAGGTTTTACTTCTTTTTTTAAGTGAGAAGATTGGTTAAGTAAGGTGCACAAGATTTCAGAGAAACTTATCAGAAAAGATACTGGTAGCTGGATTTTAATACTAATAATACAGAATCCATCTAGGAACAAAAATAAAGAAGTTATCTATTTCAGAGATTAAAATTAATCTTATGATTAATAGATCAACCAAAGCTTTTTTTTTTTTTTTTTAAAAAGGAGGAGGCTGTAATTTGAAAGCGAAAGGAGGGAAAGGGTGCGATGACGGCCGTAACTCCCGCGCTGTGGCCTTGGGGGTGGACATGGTGGGGTAGTCACGAGCTGCTAAAGGCAGTGCCAACATTTAAACATTGAAAGCTGGAACAACAGACCAGTGAATAGATCAGATAGCTCTAAACGAGCTGAGAAACGTTAGCCATCTTCACATTAATCTAACACCACATTAACAACCACTTCCTTCAGGCCAACAAGGTGGCACAACAGCTAAAGGCACTTGTTGCCAAATCCCACAACCTGAGCTCAATACACACACACAGCCCCATCCCCCACCCCACCACATGGTGGAAGGAAGGCGGGAACCAAATCCTTAAAGGTGTCCACTCATTTGCATAATGCTGCGGCATGGACACTTACAAACATACATACAGGAGAGAGAGAGAGAGACAGACAGACAGACAGACAGACAGACAGACAAAATTTTAAGGAGAACTTCTCCCTTATTTGCATTCCCTGTTTAACAAATAACGTCACCAGACTGGAAAACTGTTAATGAGCTAAAATGTGGATCTCATGTTCAAACACAACAAAGAATACCATGTCCAACTGATTCTATTTACAAATTAGCTTCTGAACATGTGTCTAGAAGAAGCAAACCTTGTTAGTGTCACCACTTCGGCTGCACTCACTTTAGTCTCCACACAGACATCAAAGCACTTTTTCTAAAATGCAAAGTTGACTATATTTATATTGCTCTCCTACATTGAGTCCTCAGAAACTCACCATCCATAAGAGAAAATCCAAACCTTTATATTACTCCAGGTCTCTTTAGGTCTACTCATCTTTTTCCTCACCTAGGTCCAGTCTTCCTCACACAGCCCCTTCAACAAAATAAACCGCCTACAGCTGCAGGGCAGTCTCCCACATCTCTGTACTCAGGCATATCCTCTCCATAGTGCGGCTGGTTAACTACACTTGGTCACTTAAACTCCCTTGATCAGTTGGTTAACTTCCCAGCTCAAGAATAGCGTTCTTCCTCTGTAATGTCTTCTATGACTTTCCCAGAAAATATTGTCTTCTCTCCTTTGTGCTGAGAAGGAAGTTACCACATTCACTAGAGCTGGGACTGTTTGCACATGTGCCTTCCACACTACCTCCTGCCCCCTTTATGCAGGAGATGTAGGAAGACCCCTCCAGGAGCAGAGCCAAGGATACAGCTGATCAAGAAATGTTGATGCTACCTTGTTACTGTCAATGGCAACTGATACACATCCTAGAAATGGGCAGGTAAGTGTTGTTAGGATTATATTACAAGTAAGCAATCTAGAGCTTAAAAACGTAAGACAACTGGTCCATGCAGTGAAAGTATAATGAGAAATAGGTGCCCCTCCATTAAGCCATAGCATTCGCCAAGCCACTTAAGGCACAGAGCTACACCAATGTTCCAAACATGAACATCACTAACCAACTGAACAGGGATATGTAAATTAGTTAACTGATGCAGAAACCAGACATTAATGTGCAAACAAACAGGGACTTATTTGAGCTAAATGGGCATGAATATGCAAATGAACTGGCTGCAACTCAGTAAATGTCATCACAATTCTAGGAATGAACATCCTATATTATGACTATTACAATATTCATGTAGCACTCATACATACTATCATATATTACTGTAATATGGCTTTTTGAGTTTAAATTTGTGGGGAAGCCAAAAGTAACTTGATGCAAATTTTCATTCACACCACAGTCACAAGCTGGAAATCAGATGTGAGCAAGAAGAATTCTGAAATCTGTATATAGAACCAAGCTGCCACCACCACTTGCAACCTAACTGAATATTCTATTTTTAAGTCAAGGTGCTTTAGAAATAGGCTAGGGTGATCCTTCACGATGTGGTCCCATCCCATATGTCCAGGCCAGCCTCATCTAGCATACTGTAATAGTTGCATATAAAAGTGTTACTTTTCCTATATGGGTGCTTATAAAGTTGTACAGCTATAAAACTTCAACAATATTCAGAGAATTCCGTGTGTGATTACATTCAGCATTTGTTCATATGCTAATGACCTTTTTCTTCCCGTCATCACAACTAGAGAATATTTTTAATCTCATGGATGTTAGGATGAGCACCGGCTAATACTTTGGTGTGCTTTGTATCATCAGTTTCCCAAAAGTAACGAATTAGAATGAGTATAAATCACTATATCTCAACAGAGCTCCCTAATTAATAGAAAAGACAGAGTCACATTGGAAAACTCAGATCAGGGAAGAACAGTTTCATCCCTGGCACCTTTCCTATATTTACTCATGCTGTGCCCACAGGTTGAAATGCCTGTCCCTTTTCAGCTGAAAAGCCGTCCATACTGGTGGGAGGCTCTCTGCTTTCTCTAGCATTTGCATATGCATACATGCAACTCCATCCATCCAGCATGTCACATGCTCCCATTACTTTTTGGCATGGGAGCCTGATTAGAGACTAAGTAGAACTAGAAGTAACAATAAAGACTGGAAGGAAGGAAGGAAGGAAGGAAGGAAGAAAGGAAGGAAGGAAGGAAGGAAGGAAGGAAGGAGGGAAGGAAGGAAGGAAGGAAACCTGGAGATTTAACACAAGAACTTGTCCTCTCTGGGCTGGGCTGGTAGCTCTGGCCCAGTAAGTCCTCAGTGGGTGGCACTGCAGGGAATAAGAGCTATTTTTTAGCTCTATGATCCTTATAGTGCTGTCTCCTCTGCATTATCTAAGAAGCTACTCACCACATCTCAATATAAGCAGGTTTTCACACACATTCTGGGCTGAAGAGGAGAGGCTGTTCCCTCTCTTACATGTGTGGCCTGAAGTAACACAATTCTTTTTCTCACACCCTACTGGCAAGCCTGTGGCTGGCTGCAGGCAATGTTTGGAATTCTTATATTCTAAGTAGCCCCAGGAGAATGGAAAACTCTGTGACTGTACGAGAAGAGAACCAAGGGGAAACAATGCTGGCTATTAAGTGTCAGTCTGGGTTACTTAGTCTCTTTCATTTCCTTTGCACTTCAAACATAAAACTGGTTGAACTCATCACTACATCCTGAAGTCGAGTGAAGTACCTAGCACAAGTAAACACAGCACTAAGTTGTACACGACCAACTCAGGCTTGATAACCATCACACAATGAGGGGACAGGGAGGGAGAAGAGCACAGGTGAGTCAAGAGGAAAAGTATCCAGTACAAAGATTATCTTCTGGTGAGCTGGTTAAGTAAGCTCAGGAGGAAGTCACAGATGTGTGGGAGAAATGAGGTTTCAACGGGATGGAAGAGGCTAAAAAAACCCTTCCTACTTTCATGGAAGTCCAGATTTGGTCTGGATTTTTACATTGATAAACGGTGTTGTCTTAGAGCCTTAAAAAACACCTTTTAATTATCTGCTCATTCTTGTACTTTACATGAGATATATAGCATGCAGTGTATATGATATTTTCACCACTAAAGGAAGAATTAAAAAGACAGCAAGGCTATTATTGAGGGTCCATGAGCTCCAGTGACGAGGTTTCCTGAGTCTCTTGCATGTGACTCCTCAGCTTTGCTTCTGCACATTTTATTACTAAAAGATGGCTACTTAAATAAATACTCTTCATTTCTGCCTACTTCTGACAACCATTTATTTGCTTTTCAACATCTATAAAAGCTGATAATGGTCCTCCAGGCACCCACACTGAGAAAAGGAGAAAGACAGGTGAGGTGAGGGCCTAGGCAGATGGGCAGGGGACCCAAGTCCTTATTATTAAACTATGTCCCTTTAATTTATCTGTCTTTTAAACTGTGGGAATCACAAACAGAAGTGTTTTACACCTAAGAGCAGTCCTAAAAGTACTAGCCAGTGAGCTCTGAAAGCCTGGTAAGACTAAACTCCACGATTTTATTTCTAGACACCATACTACCTGTTAGTATCAATTAGCATGTCAGTAGCAATTTCTTTTGAATTGGTTACTAGGTTACTTCACAAGGTAATTTCTCCTTTACAAAAATTTCATTTTGAAAACTTACAATGGTCCTATAGACATCCACAAGCTTGCCATTTACCGTTCTCATGAGTTTCTAATAAATACTGTGCTCACTACCTGCCATGATGATTATAAATTTTTCTGTTTTCTAAAAATGCTCAACTCAGTACGAGTTTACGACAATGAAGCCCAGCCTGAGATGATGCACGCCTACTATTCCAACCTAAGGAAGCACTGACACAACAATCCAAACCTCAAAGCCAGTGTAGACCATATAGACCCCATGTAAAACCTAAAATGATACCTACCAAAATTAAAGCAGTTGTTTTTATCGTCTTTTATAAAGCCATCCAGCAAGACCACATTAGAATTCTTTTTTTTTTTTACTTTTTAAAGTGTAATTTATTATCATTTGTTCAGATTATATCCTGATTGTATTTTACCATTCCCACCCTCCCTCCATCTTCTGCCCTATTCCCCTCCCCTAGACCTCTGATAGACCACAGCCTATCAGGTCTCGTGCTGACAGCCTGCTTCCCCCTTCTCTGTGTGCCATCAGGCCTCATAATTGCTTTTTTCAAAAAGGAAACACTGAAGTATGGTATAAATGCACTTGTACGGCTTTTAAACTTAGATACATAACAACATCTCCACTTCTCTCGTACTTTCACGAATGAAGGCAACGGGGTGATTTTAAATCAAGGTTGTTCATAATGAGCAGTGCTCTTCTAACGCGTGAGGTTCTCAGCATCACTTCATGATGACTTCGTGATGACTGACTTTTCCCTTCAAGATTCACATCCACATAAAGTCCAGTGCCTCTCACCAACGCTGATCCCTGTCCTCACCCAGTGCTGTGTAAATAGAAAACCATAGAAAGCAGGAGTCTTTCAAAAAATATCAACTTTGTAGACTACATTCAAAACTGTTAAGCATTTTTTAAAGAAAATAATTTTTTCTATCGCATACAGAGACTAACATATTAGGTAAACTTAATAAATTTTTGAAATAAAATATTATTTCCTAAATGATTTCACATACTACCTTAAGTCTATCCATAACATGAGAAAAGTATATTTACTAATACTTCTTCAAAACAGATGAAGAAATTAATTTATATAAACTCTATTATAAGATCATTATTTGACAAATCTCACCATAAGTAAGTTAAGATCATTTTCTTTACAAGCAACAATATATAGACGTAAAAGGAAATCCATTTCTACAGTATATTACAGGCTAAAACAGAAGACTATATATATTGTTTTTATTATATATATATGTTACTTTGAAATTATTATATGTAGTTTTCAAAAGAAAAAACTTCTTTTCATGTGTTCTGTATATTGTTTGTTATTACCAAAGTTATCAAGTAAAATAAAAAAGACTGCAAAGAATTTTCTAATCAAATTTCAGGATATAAAGTTTCACGAGTGCTTCTTGTTCTTAAGAATGTAGAACAAATGTGTAGTAAGAGTATAAAGTCACTGTACTAAATCCCATACCTCAGTCCACCCAAAAGGTCCCTGAAAATTTTGTTAAATGCTCTGCTATAGAGCAGCTTACAACTTCAGAGGTTGCCATTATAAATACCTTTCTAAAAAGGATAATCACCCCATGGTTAATACATGTCAAATGTTGTCTTACCTGAAGGCAAAGCACCTGCAAGCACATTAATTATATACAGTGTCATTACGTATTCACAGCCCCAGTCATCAACAACCCCTCAGGAGGAAGAAGTCAGAGAGTCCAGGTCAGTCAATGAGCCCAGTTTCCCTGACGCCAGTACTTCCATATTTACTACAAGGAGCAAAGCCTTTTAGCAAAGCCAATTCTCCAGTAGTTGGAGCTTTACAGAGACTTTTAATGTCACAGCTATAGAAATGCTACTCATTAAACTGATAGGAATAAAGCTGGCAATCCAAAAGTAAGCTCTCTGCGTACAAACAGGAAACTAAGCAGCCAAGGGAGAAAAGAAACTAATCAAAACAGAGCATGCATTTCTACCTGAGTCAATGGCCACTGAACTCTACCCATTTGTTAGTCTTATTATCTTGAAAACTGAGGGAAGCCGGGCGGTGGTGGTGCTCGCCTGTAATCCCAGCACTGGGGAGGCAGAGGCAGGGCTGATCTCTGTGAGTTAGAGGCCAACCTGGTCTACAGAGTGAGTTCCAGGACAGCCAAAGCTACACACGGAAACCCTGTCTCCAAAACAAAACAAGCAATAATATCAAAACAAACAAAAAAAAAAAAAAGAAGAAGAAGAAAACTGAGAGAAGATAAATCACAGGACTTCAATTAGTTTATTGAACCTTTCGTAAGAATTTCTCAAATATGTTTATTTATGTCTACAAACAAGAAATAAGCCAAAGACTACCTTTATAATAATTTGTATATATCTGCAGGCAGAATATTAAAAGAGCGTGCACACACACACACACAATTGTATATGTTTGGGAATGTCAAACACATGCTCCATGTATCAAGTACTCATGCTATATTTTAAAGAGTATAATTTAATTGAAGCTTTATTCTGGCCATCCAGCACAACAATAAATAGTAAGATTTGCACTCTGAGTGGAAGGAGCTATAGATTAGTAAGTTAGCATGTAAACAAGACATGCCAAAGAAGAGTATCATGACAGAAGCGGTTTCAATGTTGTGCTAAATAACCATAGCTGGACAGGAGGCTGGAGATCAGGAAACAGTAACACAACCCAAGTGGGTGACTCACACACACACAGAGCTACTGTTTGAATGCACTAACAAAGCCTTGTCTGGACCGACAGCAACTGGGGAGGGTTATTCAGTGAGCAGAGTAGAAATCCCCAGACCCAACACTGAGAAAACACGTTCTCTAGACTCCTCACAGAAGGGCAAGGAGCAGCGGAAAGAACAAGTAAGCAAATACTGAAGAGCAAGCACAGGTGTCCGCCACAATGGAATCACTGCGACCTGAGGAGCCATCAGCTCAGTGGACTAGAGTTGAGAACATAAAAGTCATGAAGCAGGAAGGAGCAACCCTTCTTCAGAGCTAACATCCAAAGCACTACTTTAATTTAAATAGAGTTATTCTAATTTCCCACAGTAGAAACTTCTAACTTATTAGTCCTAACACCTGCTTAAGTAGCCAAAATTCAAAACCTTTACTCGTTACATCAGAAATCTAAGACACAGGCGAAGTGATTAAACTA